>NC_132876.1:123207464-123545572 GCF_048164855.1 Canis lupus baileyi
AAGTCAGACAGAGGAAGACAAGCGCTGTATGATTTCACTTACACGTGGAGCCTAAGACACGAAACTGATGAACAAACACACGGAGACTCACAAACACAGAGAACCCACCTGGTTGGGAGAGGGGAGGGGGCGGCCGGACGGGGGGACCCCGGATTCTCCTCCCTGCCCGCCTCAACGACCCGACCTGGTGTGCCTTTTCCTACTTTGCAGGGTCAGATGGCGCTCAGTGACCACGCGGACCATTGTCTGCTCGCAACAGTGCCCTTCCCACGTGGCCCGGTGCTCCGAGGGGGTGCCACGGTGCAGAGAGTGAGCTCGGGGCATGAGCACACACTTCCCATGGAAGCGCCTAGAGTGCGTCACCCCGGGAAGGGAAGGCCACACCAAAAGTGCTCTTTAAAAGCCATGGATTACTGATTGGCTCCTTGTCAGGAGGGCGGCCCAGGACTCCCTGTGCAGTGGGGGGTGATGGTGACGTGTTCACACTGCCTGCTGCCCTGCCTGTCCGTGAGCAATCCGCAAACACAGAGACCTCTTCAGGCTCCAGGACTCCCATGTCTGCAGAGCCCCTGTGCCTTTCCTCGGCCGTCTACCATACGCTTCTGGTCCCAAGGCACCTGGGACCCCAGGCCCTCTGAAGTCCTTCCAGGTGACCAGGGACAGCAGGATGGGCAGCTCTCCACCAGGTTATCCCCAAACTCTGCCCCTCTGTGGTCCTGACCCAGGCGGCGAGCGTGTTCTCCAAGCAGCCTGCCTCCCTCCTGTGCAAAGGGGGTCTCAAGACCGAATTTCCATGAGCAAACCTCATGAGTTGCATTCCATCCCATAGAAAGTCGACCATAAAAAATAAAATAAAATAAAAATAAAAACCAGGAGATCGCCATTACAGGCAGCCCTCCAAACCGTGGCGGAGCTGAGTGCCCATCAATAATCGAGTAAGACGTTCACCGGGATCCTCTCTTCCTTGTCATGAGTCCATTACACTGCTTACGCCAATGCAGCCAGGAGCGTTTACTATTCTGCTTGCGCCAAATTCTCTTTTGCCGGAAGGCAATTCTAGATGCAAAATTTTGCTTTTGCCTTTTGTTTGCTTTTTCATTACCATTGCTTCCTTTGCCTTGGGGTTATGGACTGGAAAACCCCATGTTCTCTTTTTCATAACTGTATTTTCAGGTAGGTACATTCTACTACATTCTATCTATCCATCCCTATATCTATCTGTCCATCCATCCATCCATCCCTATATCTACGTATCCATATAGCCATCCATCCATCCAATCATTTATACTACCTATCCATCCATCCCTCTATCCATCCATCCCTATCTATCATCCATCTATCCATCCAGCCAGCCAATCCTTTATCCTATCTATCCATCCATCCATCCCTCTGTCTATCCATCCATCCCTATCCCTATGTATCTATCTATCCATCCTTTCCTCCAATCATTTATCCTATCTCTCCCTCATCTATCTATCCACCTGTTATCTATCAATACCTATTTACACAGCTATCTACCCACCTATGTGTATCTGTATCTCTCCATGTACCTATCCATCTATTTACCTATCTATATCTATGTAGCTATGTGTCTAACATCTAGTCATCTATCCATGTGTGTAAGCATCTATCCACATCTATCCAACTATGCATCTACCTATCATGTATTTATTAAATTACACATATATCATTTCCATTCACACAATTATGACATTAAATCTCAACTCATAAATATTATATTCTACAAGCTTGGTGTAGCAGCAAGACAACAACATCTGACTCTGCAACCGAGGTACACCCCATGAGGCTGAGCAATCACTTACCTTTGTTAGACTTTGCCTTTCTCCTAGACCATCAACCCAGAAAAATCACAGAGATGCTTCTTCATCTTAAAATGCAGTGGTTCTATGGCTACAGGACACTTGAGCTCTGAACATAGAGCCTCTGTATGTTAACATAGAGCCTTAACATCACCCTGTAGGACCCTTGGGATGACGCGGTGATGCTGGCTCCTCGGAGCAGCCCGAATGCCAACTTGCTCTCCCAAGGGGCATGTTTTACAAAGGAAGTGATGTCCTGGGAACATGGCTTTCACAAACACCTGTTCTTGCAGTGGATCTCTGACTTCTTTGGATGATTTTTTTGAGTGACTCTTTCCTATTATTTCCCTTTAGCAGCCTACCATTAGAATGAAGGAAACTTGCCTCCACGAGAAAGTTATTCCATTTATGAACTCAACCCAGGCCCAAATAACCAAGCTCTGCTATCATCCCACTGTCTGTTTTTTCCCCTCTCCATGCCTGACAAGAAGTCGATCCTTCTGCAAACCAACAATTTTGTTTATGGCCAATATGATAGTCTGTCGGGAAAATGTTGACTTTTGTGGCCACGCTTGTCCAGAGAAATCAGTCCTCAGACACCCAGCACATGCACAGATTTGCTTTCGAGCTGGATTCCCTCATCTCCATGAGCCATCCTGCCCACACTCGGCTTTACCTAGGGCATGGCCATCTCAGGCCTCCAGCCTATGGTCCTTTGATATGAAAAGGTCACGTGAAATCATGCTTTATTTCGATCAACAACTGTTAAAGAAGAACCGGTACCAAGGCCAAATGTATCAATAAGCTTAAGTGGTTGTGTGTTGGTTGGCGGAAGCTCCTCTCCTCCTACCAACACTTTCTTCAAGAGCTGCCTCTATTGCCCAGGTTAGCACAGCAGCAGGTGCCTCTAAATCAGTGGGCATCCAGTACCCATCCATACCGCCAGTGTGAGAGTCCACATGTAGATGCTACTACCACTGCCCACCTGCTTCATAGCCCACCACCCCAAACAGCTGCCATCTGCTGTCCAACACTGAGAACGAGGTGGGGCAGAGCTGCTGAGATCTAGGCTGGAAAGGGCCATGCTCCCTCCAGAGGCTCCTGGGAGGGTCCTTCACCTCTTCCAGCTTCAGAGGCTCCAGGCATCCCTGCACTGGTGGCCTCATCCCTCCTGTCTCTGCCTCCATTGTCACATGACTTCTCTGTGTTTGTGTCTCCTCTTCTGTCTCTTACAAGGATACCCGTCATTGGATTCGGGGCCACCCTCATCCAGGAGGAGCACATCTCAAAAATCCATACCTTCATTGCACCTAGAAAGACCCTTTTTCAAAAAAAAAAAAAGTTTACATTCACAGGTTCTAACATATGATGATTTGGACATGTCTTTGGTGGGGGTGGGGGTTGGGGGCACAATTCAATCCAGTCTACCTTAACAACGAATTCATGCTTCAGATTGCTTTGGAAGTCTTATGTGTAAATAGGATCCACCTAAAAACTGAAATAGTCCCTCACCCTTTCTTGATATTGTCACACATTTTCTTCCTTCTGTACAAGACGTCTTCCTACTGCTGTTGCCACCTCTGAAGATGACATCATAATACCCCTGTGTCTACCTCTGTGACAGCCGAAATCTTCGCCCTGTGGGATAATAGAACTGCACACTTCTTAAGAATAAATCCATACTTTATTTACCAGAAAATCCATACAATGCCTTGCACATAATAAGCACATAATGTTTGTCCAATTGACATGAACTTATCCAAAGCATAAGCCTTTCACTTTTGTTTTTAAAAAACCAGAGAGCTATTTCTTCACATCATTTCAGAGTTGTTCCTTAGTTATGCATGCCCTTTATGTGAAACCATACAGATATATATATATATATATATATATATATATATATATATATATTTTCATTTCATACATCATTTGCTGAAATGCCCTTTAAAAGGCAATGGAACACGGAGCTTCAGGAAACAAAATTCTGCAGACAATAAATTATCTTCTCTCTTTGCATTGGGACCCAAAGGTCTCACCTTATTAATGACCTCGGGGACTCTCCTCAAGCAAGTGGAGCCGTGAAGACAGCTGAACTCCAGCTTAATGGGGGCCCTCATTAATCAGGCAAGAACACCGAGGCTCGGACCACGGCGGCTTGCTGCCAGCAGTCCCACCGTGAAGCTCACGCACGGAGGACACAAGGAAGGAGTACCTCGAGGGGGAGTTACAGCAAAGCTGTGCGACACATCACCATCTGATATCGCATCACTTGACCCAAAGCAAAACACCCTGCGCATGGAAAATGCACTTTGTGAGTTAGGGCCATGCTAAGTTGTTTTCACCAATGGCCCCCACATCCCAGCGCTGCTAACGTAGAGCCAGTATTTGGTCCAAAAATGAATGTTTCTGGCTGGCTGGTCGTGCCCCTCAAGACTTGATTGAGGGCACCCACTTCTTTGCACTCTGTGGCTTTCACACCTGCAACTCTTTCAAAGATCACCTGGATTATCGAAATTTAATTAGAGGAGAGAGGATCGAGGAGGTGTATTTGTTTGCTAGGGTTACCATAACAAAATCCCACAGGCCAGGTGGCTCAAACAATAGCCATTTATCCCTCCCAGCCCTAGAGGCTGGGAGTCTGAGCTCCAGGTGAAGTTGAGGCTGGTTCCCCCTTAGGCCTGTCTCCTTGGCATGTAGATCCCATGTTTTCCCATGTTCTCACGTGGTTGTCCCTCTGTGCATATCTGTGTCCTATCCCCTCTTTTCATAAGAACCCCAGTCCTATAGAATCAAGGCTCATCCTACTGACCTCATTTTACCTTAATCCTCTCCTTAAAGACTCCATCTCCAAATACAGTTTCATTCTGAGATACTGGGAGTTAGGGCTGCAACATATGAATTTTGGAGATAAAGAATCCACCCCATAACAGAAGCCATGCCCCCTTCTTACCACGTGGGCCGGAAGTGAAATGCATGACTTGACACACCATTGACAAGAGTCATCCTATACGGTTCCATCTAGACGCCCAGGTAGGGGTGGGGGAATGGCTGGCATAGATTCAGGTGCTATACCCATCTCCCCACAGAGAGTCAATCCAGTAGATGGATTGTGGATGGACATGGATATGTGGCGGGCAAGTAGCCACTCCAACCTCAACCGCAGTTTGTTGGCTCCAGGCTAACAAAATTCCATCTTCCACTTGGGATCTCCATCATTGGAGAGATCACCCCCATAATTCACTCTTTCTCTGGGTCCACCATCTCTCCTTGTGAACACTGTTTCTGGAAAAATACTACAATTTGATGCTTGTATTTCTATATGATGCTTATGCTTTTAAATTGCCTCTGAGCCAGGATGCTCTCTGGATTTGTTGTTTATTTTACTGACTTTGATTAATCGAACGGAGAGGGAGCAATCTCCCAATTATTGGCATGATCGTGAACTAGGTATGATTAGGCGCCGGAATGTAAAGGGCAGGGTTGGGGCCCCAGGAGTGAGTGTTGAAAAGGAACATTGGCTGAATAAGAACCATCTGCCAGATGAGATCCAAGCATGAACTCTGCACTCAGTGAAGATTTATTTAACGTACGCAGTATTCAAGATCTGTGCCCGGCATTAGGAGCAGGAAGATGTGTGATGGGCATTGATCTTTGATCGCCTCCCAGTCTGGATGTCTAGATAGGACGGCGCACCCGTAAACAAATAACCGCAGCAAAATGAGATAAATGTCCCAACAAAAGTGTGTACCAAATAGATAAGAAGGGGCAAAAGGGATCCTCTCACACTCGACTACACTCTGCAGGCAGAGAGCCTAAGAGATACTTATCAGGAAAGAGCCTGAGTGGTTTCAACAAACGGACAAATGCTCTTCTCTATCCGTAGGTAACCATGATCTGGGAGTGCTGCAGCCCAACGAGGAAGCCCAGACTTTGCAGAGTCCAGGGGCCCGGTGACATTCTCAGATCCTATTGTTCCCAGAAGCCACGGTGCAATCTGAGCTCTCCTAAAGCCATCGGGGAGGAGGGGGTGGGATGTGATTGCAGACCCAGGAGAGCCTCGCTGGCTGCCTTCAAGAACAGGATTTCCCCAGCTCCCAGTGTGCAGACTGCCAACCCTGATCTCCATCAGCCTCTTCCACCGAAAAATATGACACAGTGAGAGGCCAGGGAAGCAGAAGGAAGACCTCCGAGGGTTGTGTCATCTTAAATTCATTTCACTCAGAGCCGTCAGGTGCAGGGGGCTTCTCTGCCTTGAGGTTGTGCGTCCCTGACCCAGGACCAGAGGGAAGTGTTGACGCTTTTCCCCAAGACCTGATGAGCTACAGATGCCCTACTTTTCATCAGTGTAGGGGCAGGAAGCTTCCTACCATATGACCTCATATCACCACTTCTTTAACCAGAAGAACATTTTACCCTCAAGACCTGATGAGCTACAGATGCCCTACTCTTCATCAGTGTAGGGGCAGGAAGCCTCCTACCATATGGCTTCATATCGCTGCTTCTTTCAACAGGGCAGCAATGGATAAACAGAGTGTGACGCATCCGCACAATGGAACATGACTCGGTGTTAAAAAGGAAGGACATCCTGACACCTGCTACAACGTGAGAGAACCTCGCAGACATGATGCCAAGTGACAGAAGGCAATCACAGAAGGACACGTCCTGTAGGATTCCACTCATCAAGGTCCCAGGGGAGACACATCCATGGAGACAGAAACTAGATGGTGGTACCAGGGGCTGAGAGAGGAGAATAAGGAGGTGGTAGTGTCTCATGGGGACAGGGTTTCAGTTTTATACGATGAAAATCTTATGGAGATGGTGGTGGGGACGGTTTCGCAACAATGCAAAACGGTATTGCAAACAGTAACGATATATTTAGCACCACTGAACTCAACACTGAAAAATAGTCAAAATGGTAAATTTTACATGATATCTATTTTACCATGGTTAAAAATTAAAAGGAAAGGCATGATCGTTTAGAACCATGGGTACAGGGGCACTTGGGTGGCTCAGTGGTTAAGCATCTGCCTTTGGCTCAGGTCATAATCGCAAGGTCCTGGGATTGAGTCCCATACTGGGCTCCCTACAGGGAACTTGCTTCTCCCTTTGCCTATGTCTCTGCCTCTCTCTCTGTGTCTCTCATGAATCAATATATAAAATCTTAAAAAAATATATAAAAGACTATGGATACAAAATGCAAGGCATCCTCTTTGGACAGAAAGATTGTACAAACCCTTCACAAGCCCCTGGCTCCACGAATTCATGGATGTGTAGTGACTAGTGTGTCTACCAACGTGTGTTGGGATAGTCTGGCCTGTGGGGTGTTCATTATTTAATTAGAAAGTCATTTTTGAATTCTAGTTGCAGGGATATAATTTGTGCTTTGGTTAAACACCCCAACTGTGCTTCTGTGTTCCCTTCTTGCCTCCCCTCAAGAGCAAGCCTAGATTATCCCATGACATACCATCTGGTGGTTGGTGAGGGGCCATTCTTTCACACAGCAGGCTCCCGAGATTTCCAGAAAGAATCCGGTAGTCAAGAATCAATGCCCACATGTCCAATTCCAAACAAAACTTCTCTCTGACCAGGGCAAGAGCTGTCCTCAGGGCAGGTGAATTCAACTGTATCCCTTCACTCAACTGTATCTGCTCTTCCGAGTCAGGTTCTGCAGATAATATTCCACATGAAAGAGTCATTGACTTCATCGTTAGAAGCAACCATATTTTGCATACTGCGTTGGATATCATTTTACATGATTTTCATGAAAATAAGCACCTGCAAATCCAACATCCCAAACACAACTCTTTGGGCCACAGCATTTTCTTGGCATTTCTCATTGATATATACCCACCCCCGAAGCCCTGCTTTCATGTCTTCAAACCGTATACACGTACCAAGTGCTGACACTTAAGCAAAAGCTTGGGAATTGGTCTCTCAGAATCTTGTTCACTGGGAGCACCTGGATTTGACTTTAATAACCTCATTGCATGTAGATGGTCAAATACTTGGAAATAAGAATTTATGGAGTTTCAGCATTTAATTCCACCAATGCAGCTATGCATCACCGTGCTGAGCAAAATATTTTTAAAAAAATATTTAAAAGTGCATCAGCAAGCTGGCAAGTTAGCAGGGAATTGTCAAAAGTCCAAGATGAAGGCAAGAAGTCACATAGATGTGCTGGGCACTGTAGACCAGATAGAAATCAAGATTTCATTTTCATGGATCCGTGACATCAGATATGTCCCCTCCAAAAGATGCCCCAGAAGGCCGAGACAATTGTGAGAAGTAATAAACAAGCGACTAACTATTGGGAGGAATCATTGGGTGGCACATGATGATAGCCGCCATTTTACCCCTCATGTCACTGAACACACATGACTTTTACCCAAGACCTTTATAGGCTACTCAAGCATACAGGTGATCCTCATTATTGGCAGACACCATGCTTGAGAATTCACCTATTTGCTAAAATGTATCTGTGAGCCCCAAAGCAAGGCTTCTAGGCCTTTCAAGGTCAATCATGAAAACATTGAGTCCCCAGCTGGACAAGGTGACACTGTGTCTTCCTGGTTTACCTCTTTTATGGTAAAATTTCCTCTCTCTAGTACAATTAGTATCATGTCTTTCATATTTGTGTGCCTTTTGGGGGATGGTTTTACTGTTTAAAATGACCTCCAGGGGATCCCTGGGGGGCTCAGTGGTTTAGCGCCTGCCTTCAGCCCAGGGCGTGATCCTGGAGTCCTGGGATCTAGTCCTGCATCAGGCTCCCTGCATGGAGCCTGCTTCTTCCTCTATTTGTATCTCTGCCTCTCTCTGTCTCTCTGTCTCTCATGAATAAATAAATAAAATCTTAAAAAAATAAATAAAAAAAAAGGCCTCCAAGAGGGGCACCTGAGTGGTTCAGTTGGTTAAGCATCTGCCTTTGGCTCAGTCTTGATCCTGGAGTCCTGGGATCGAGCCCCACATGGGGCTCCCCGCTCATTGAGGAGTCTGCTTCTCTTTCTCCCTCTGTCTACCACTCCCATTTCTACTCTCTCTCTCTATTTCTGACAAAATAAAAATAATAAAATATTTTTTAAAAATAAAATAAAATGACCTCCAAGCATAATACTGGAGTGGCATCCACTACTCATGAGCACAAGAAGGCTGCTATGTGCCATATGGAGAAAATCCACGTGTTAGCGAAACTTTGTTCAGGTGTTAGTTCTAGTGTCCTTGGCTCTGAGTTCAATGCAAATGAATCAACAACAGAAATTAAATAAAAAACGTCTTTAGACATACATGCACATGGAACAAAATTATGTGTTGATCGGTTGATGATATGTGACCAGAGGTTGCAAGAACCTGACTCTGTGTTTCCCTAGGAACACTGGTTTAGTGTCTGCTAATTTAGTGTTTGTAGCAAGTAAAACAACAACCACGCATGATGAAAATGACTTACCTGGTTTTCTCCGTCACACTGTACCATCACACATAACTTAAATTGTGTAAATACAGTCAACTTTAGATCTGATAAGTTAATCAAGTATATTCAGGAAGCACACTTACAATTCTCTAAAAAGTCTCACTATTGTGTCCAACTACCAGATTATTAGATATAAATAAAACAGACTGAGAATAGATAATAAAATAATAATAATAAATAATTAAATCCAAAGGAGGCCAAAAGAAGAGAAGGAAAGAGAGAAAGGCCAGACAAACTCAAATAAAATCATTAACTGTAGACAGAAATCCAGATTGCACTCAGCCACTGTTTTGGGGAATAAAATACGTTACAAACTGGCAAGCCACCTGGCAAAATTGTATCAGAATTGCACAGAACCTTTTTCTGCCCTTTCACATCTGACTATTTGCTTGTGCACACCCACAGGGCTGTGCCTCGGTTTGGGCACACGCACACGAACGAAGCCCGTTCTACACTATTCCTAGTTTCTGATCCACCCAGATGTTCTCTGCAGATGCACAAGGGGACGCCTCCCCTTCACATCCCATTGTGCACCATCACAAGGGTCTCAAAACTCTCATCCATGAGAGAGCAGTGTTTGCAGCAACAACCTCACGCCTCCATCGGTGATGTCTCTGCACCTGTTCTGTGCTCACCCTGCTCCTCAGAGAATCCCGCCTCTCTTTCCAAGGACGTGCACGACACACACACACACACACACACACACACACACACATGTGCACACATGCAGTGTCTGACCTGTGCCTCAACTCCCAGCTCTCTCAGCCGCAGCCACATTGCTCTTCTTGCTCTGTCCCTCTCCAAATCTTTTCCTTGTTCTGTCCCATATTCAGTCCCCATTTATGGACCTCTACTCCCTATGGCACTGCCTACCCACCCTTCATAACTCCCCTTGGATACCACTTACTAGGGCCGCTGGCACTGCCTGCCTCAATCACCCTCACTTTGCTGTGTCCAGGGTCACATCAGGGGTCACAACCATCATGACTATGTGGCTGGTCATCTGCATGGACCTGTCCCCCCATTGCTGACAAGCAGTAAGAGAGCAGGGATCACATGCCTGTTGTTGACGCGGGTGTCCCACACTCTTGCACGGCACCAAGCACGGAGTATACGCCTGACAAGTACCTCGTGACTCCTTGATAGTATCAGTGCACGAATTCACCTCTGAATGGACTGAGGAGCTCACACCTTTTGCACACCCAGATGCCCTAGCTCTGTGCTTCCTCCATCCCATAGGAGACGGGGAGCCCGTGGCTCCCAGCCTGTATTACAGTTGCTCCTGTCCTACCAGGAGTGACCAGCACAACCTCTATCGCACCGACATTCGTCAGAAAGCTCCAGGCGGTGAGGAAACCCAGACGAATCCACACCGAACCTCCATTAAGAAATACATTTCCAGGTCCCCGTCACACTCCAAATGTTCCTGGCTCCACATTAACAAACGTTCTCCTGTGAAGCCGATTGTAGAACCACGTTGCTCATCAATGAACCAAACCCTACAACATGTGACTTGGTTTCCTATTTAAAGACACTTTTTCCATAAAAATGTCTGAAAACCATCTTCCAAAGGAGATGCTAATGTGGAGACAAAACTTCATGCAGCTCAGAGCTCTACCAAAAGCATTGAGAAATCTTGCACCGACCTTTTGGTTGCTTCTCGTTATATTAAGAATCAGGTTCCCAGAAATGCTTACAATGACTTAGCTCAGAATTGGATACTGTGACTTTTTTTTAAAGGATGCTGACCTCCGAGTGCCTAACACATGACTTTTCTACCAAGAAAACATACCAAAGAGTTTCCAACTGGGAATTTACCAGAAAATAAGGTAGAATTAAGCCATCACGTTTTTCAGTATTCAAAAATATGTAAGTTTGAATAAACAAAAGCAGAGTTGCCCATTTCACATTGCATTTAAAAGTATTTTAATTTCAAAAACATTAAGTCAGGGCACCTGGGTGGCTCAGCAGTTGAGCGTCTGCCTTCAACTCAGGGTGTGACCCCGGGGTTCCAGGATCGAGTCCCGCATCGGGCTCCCTGCATGAAGCCTGCTTCTCCATCTGTCTGTGTCTCTGCCTCTCTCTCCATGTCTCTCATGAATAAATAAATAAAATCTTTCAAAAAAATTATGTCAAATATAATTTAAAAAGAAGGGGGAAGTCTTACTTTCTGGTAGTTGGAAGAAATTTGTCTCATCAGCAGCTTTCCATCCTGGATTCATGCACGACCTCAAACCCAGTGCTCACTACCTTCTTTTTCTTGGAGGAGGGGGTGCTAAAGAGACTGGAAGATCTATTCATTCCCACTCTGGGCTTATCTTGGGGCTGAAGATGGTTCTTAAAGACTGGATGTACATCCCCTCCAATGCCCTAGAAATCTACATGTGAAAACCCTAACCCCCACTTGGATGGTATCAGGAGATAGTGTCTTCTGGGGGTGATTAGAGTTACATCAGATCATGCCATGGGGTCCCCATGATGGGACTGGTGTCCTTATAACATGAGCAGAAGACACCAGAGTGTGTTCTCTCCATCCCATGAGGACACAGGATGAAGATGGTGTCTACACGGCCAGGAGAGAGCCCCCAGGAGGAATCAGCCTTGGCCCGGCCTGGACCTCAGACTCCCACCCTCCAGGATGATGAGAAATAAGTGTCTGTGGTTAAGCCATCCCATCCATGGTGTAGTGTTACAGAGCCCGAGCCAAGTACGACAGCACTGTACCACCCCAGATGGGGAAATCTGAGAAATATTTGCATCCCTTGATTGGTCAGGTGGGTCACAGGCAGCCAGGATCCTGAGGACACCAACAGGGGGGTGCAAACACGTCACCCTGGGTCCCATTAGGTTGCCAGATGTGGAATACAGCCTTTCATCTCCATGTCACCCGGTGTGTATAGCAAACACATGAAAAATTAAAACCTGCTTTCCTATGTCTCTGCTATGTGCAGCCAAAAGCATCTTTCATTAAAAAGTGATATACGTGCGTGTGTTTCACCACAAAACGGGAGAAAGCATTTAGGTGTGATTTCAAGCCAATGATCACAACATTAAATTTTGAGGTGAAGCTCTTCTACATCTCTGAGGCCTATGGCTTTTCACAAGTTTATAAGGAGAACCTGCATTTCGTTTTTACCGTAAATTCCTCTCCCTTAAAAATAGTTAAAACTGGGCTGCCCAGCTTGGCTCAGTCCGTGGAGCGTGCAACTCTTGGTCTTGGCGTTGTGAGATCAAGCCCCCACGTTGGGCATAGAGATCACTTAAAAATAAAATCTTTAAAAAAAATAGCTAAGCATATGTGCAAAACACAAATTTCATAGTAACACAGAAGCAGAAGGAGAATCAGAAATTCTTGGAACCTGTAGCATTAACCGAGGAAGCAATCTTTGCCGTATTTTGCAAAACGTGTTATTTCGTTTTTTCATTCCACGGGAACATATGGTACTGGCAAGTCTCACTCTTTAAAACTATTGACATCTTCTCGAGATGCAATTATGTAGCTTTGCATTCCCTAAAGTCGTCAGAGCCAACAGCTTCCACTTAGCACTTAATGTAACATAGTCACAATTAATATAATAAAGAATACACACGGTTAAAATAGAGTTCTATAAAACACATAGTTGCATATACACACACACACACACACACACACACACACACACGATACAATATAGACTATATTAATCTAACAAAGAGACTTAAGGAAACATCCAGAACTTTACAAGAAGGCATAGAACTTCACCTGCAGACGCATAAATAGAATTTAAAGGAGCCGGGGCAGCACAAAATTCTTTACAGGTAGATGCAGAAATTTCCCAAATCCTGTGCATGAGCACACTCACGGAGAGCCTTTATTTAATTCACTTACATTTGTTTATTGACTTACTTAATTTTGAGGTAAAATGGACATGGCACGAAATTCACCATCTTTGACATTCTTAGGCACACAGTTGGCGCATCAAGCACATGCACGCTGTTATCCAGCTACCGCCTCCACCATCGTCTCCAGAACGTTCCATCTTCCCGAACTGAACATCTGTCCGCATCAAACTCTAACCGACCCCCATCACCACCACCCCCCACCTCGATCCCAGGCACCACCACCAACCTCCTGTCTTTCTGTGGAGGTCTTTCCGTCTCCCCGCACACACCGTAGGGACATCATATCCACAGAACCACACAGGATTTCTTTCTGTGAGTCAGTCCTCCAGGTCCATCCACGTCATGGCAGGTGCAGAACATCTTTCCCATTCCAGGCTGTGTCATACTCCACTGTGTGTGTGGACCATGTTCATCCGTCCGTGGGCACTTGGCATTGGCCATTGTGAGGCACGCTGCCATGAACATGGATGTGCGTATATATGTCTTTGGGATCTTGCTTTGAATTTGGGGGCGCATATGAGCAGACACGGAGTTGTCAGATCTCATGGTACTTATATGCTTAATGTTTTGAGACCCCACAGCAGCTGTACCATTTCCCACCAGCAACGAGCTTCTTTTTTATAATAAATTCATTTTTTATTGGTGTTCAATTTGCCAACATACAGAATAACACCCAGTGCTCATCCCATCAAGTGCCCCCCTCAGTGCCCGTCACCCATTCACCCCCGCCCCCCGCCCTCCTCCCCTTCCACCACCCCTAGTTCGTTTCCCAGAGTCCCAAATCTTTATGTTCTGTCTCCCTTTCTGATATTTCCCACACATTTCTTCTCCCTTCCCTTATATTCCCTTTCACTATTATTTATATTCCCCAAATGAATGAGAACATACAATGTTTGTCCTTCTCCGATTGACTTACTTCACTCAGCATAATACCCTCCAGTTCCATCCACGTTGAAGCAAATGGTGGGTATTTGTCATTTCTAATGGCTGAGGAATATTCCATTGGATACATAAACCACAGCTTCTTTATCCACTCATCTTTCGATGGACACCGAGGCTCTTTCCACAGTTTGGCTATTGTTTTTTTTTTTTTCACTTTATCTTTTTTCTACTTTATTACTTCAAATTAACAACCACAATAAAGCTCAAGAAAGTCCAATATTTACACAGGAAAAAAGTACAAAATTCCCCCCAAAGTTCTTCAGTATTTTTTTTTCAGTTTTTTAAATTACAAACGATCCACTCTTTCCACACCCTCACTGATGCTCGGTATTTTCTGGTCCTTTGAAAGCATCCATGCTAATGAGTATGAAGTGATGAAGCCTTTATTGCACAGCAAAGGACACCGTGCAGTGAGCGGACACAAGCCCACAGTGGAGTCCAGACACGTGGCTTGCACAAACGTCCCTTCGAGGGAACCAGCAGGATCTGTGTGAGGAGTCTCAGCTGCTTCAGGAGAGCGTCAAGCAGAGGTACCCACATTGTGGACAGGAGGTCAAACCACCTTCACACCAAAACCCCCCTCACAACTGGTCAGGCCAGTCACAAACCATCCATAAAGAAAAGGACCCTTTCTCAGGTGGTTTCAGACGTTAAACAGCTTGCCATAAATCCCACTGCTCTTTTCAGGGGCGGTGGTGGATCAAAGACCAGACCACCAAGCATCCCCGGGGATAGACAGAGCTCGTCCTGACCAGCTAGCTGTACATCAGCTGGAGCTTCCACAGTGGGTCACACGGCCATTCAAAATCAGTAAGATCGATCCAGCACAGAGCTCATGGAAATTATTTCCTGTCCTCTCCTGACCCCTAAAGATGTTTTGAAGGACCTGTGACATGCAGCAGGTGGAGATTCAAACCACTATTGTATGCTGCACTTGCTCTGCCGGTGATACATAAAGAAAGCCAAGTGCTGGAAGCAATGTTGGGATCCTCGGGTGCTTAACAACCACATGCATGCACCCACATATTAGCTCATCGTGATGAGTAAATAATTTCCTGCATTTTATTGATGGGCAAAAGTCGGTTCATTGACCCCTTCTAGAGCTGAAGCAATGATTGATTGCATTCCTGAAGTTCGGGCTAATCGATTCTCCAAACAGGACTAGGAAGGGAGCAGTTTATATGCCATTACCTCTAAAATGGCATGTGTCCTCAATTTTCAATTGGGTTCCCTCCAGAGGTTCCAAGGAGGGTCCTTCCTGCCTCTTCCTGGCGCCCCAGGCATCCCTGGGCTGGTGGCTGCATCCCTCCTGTCTCCACCTCCATCCACAAGTAGCTCCTCCTCTGTGTCTGCGTCTCCTCTTCTGTCTGTTGTAGGTACTCTTGCCCTTGGGTGCAGAACCCATCCCACGTCCAGAATGGAGTCACCTCAAGATCCTTAATTAATGCCATCTGCAAAGACCCGGATTCCAAACAAGCTCACATTCCAAGATGCCAGATGGGCATGTGTTTTGGAGGGAATCCTCTTCAACTCAGAACTCTGGGAATTCAAAATGCACGGAAGCCGACCTCACTGCACAACCCGTGTCACAAATGGCCAGGGGACACGTGTTCCCCTCAGACACCAGCATTTTGGGGAGAGGGACAAACAGAAATATTCTGCTAAACCCATCCCGCGAAGGGGTTCCTTCCTAGAAATGGGGACTCAGGTGCGTGGCTCATGCGTTCCATATAACCAAGTTCCATCTGTCACTTCTGAGAAAACCATTCTGCATTTTTAAACAGCTGTCTCCAGAGCAATGCCTTCACACAAAATACCAGCCCTAATTTCGGGAGTTCTGGACACTGCGGGATGCCGGCGAGGAGAGAAAGAGCTATTGGTGAGAGTAGTTCTCCATCAGCAAGGCTCTCAATCTGCAAGGAGATGACGCTCTTGCACCGCTTCTTTCTTTATGCGCAGTGTCAGACGCTGAGCATCAGCTCTGTAGCAGATGCCTCTCCCTCGGCGCTTCACAGGCTGGTGGTGCCACTGTTCCCAAACAGCCCTTGATGCTGTGCAAAATGCACAAATGAAATAGCATTGGTAGCACTGCCCTCCACGTTTTCATTAACTCATGCTTAATTCCGACTGGCAGCAAAACCCCTACTGAGCTCCACGGAGCCGCATGAGTATCGGGAGGGTCTTTATAATCAGCAGCTCACGTACAGAGAATCCCAAATCAGTCATTTATAGGAGGAAGAAGATACTTAAAACATAGCAGAGCCTTCAGAATTAAGGACGGCACTTGGGGTAAGCTTCTAGACCTCACGGATTCCTTCATTATTCAGTGCAGGAGCAACGCTGGGAATGGGGCCACTTGTACGGCCAGCTGGCATTTGTCATCCGGACTTCTACACGGGCATATGTCTGACATCACTCCATACGTGCGTAGGGGCTGATTTTCCCATCCTTCACAGTCCTCAAATTACCCTGTTAGTGTGATTTAAACAACAGAGCTTTACACTCTTTTGCTGTCATGGGAATTGCTTGAAATTGTCATCGCCATCTTGATGATCCTAGTCATGTTATCCCAAAGGAAAGGGGATGGAAAGGAGGAGAAAGTGTTAAAAGGGCAGCATCATCTCATATATGTAACCTCACATATTAGGTTGAGAAACCATAACAGCAGTCAGCGTGAATATGTTCACTCCCTCAGATCATCTATTTTCAGAGGATATTTTAACACTGAGTTTGATTCTCCCAAAGGGGGACCTGAATTAGCAACTTAAGATTTTTGTTCCCATCGTCTTATTGTACTATGTTCCCAAGGTATTTGGTGCCAGGTGTAGGTAAATAGGTATGTAGATGGACAGATGGTTGGATGGATGGGTGATAGATAGATAGATGAGAGATAGATAGATACCAATGCTTCACAGATAGATAAATGGATGGATCTGTGCATGGATGGATGGATGGATGGATGGATGGATGGAATAGATAGATGATAGACGGGAAATAGATGAGATGATAGATGAACAGATGGGTGGATAGATAAACGGATGGATGGATAAGTAGATGATAGACATATAGATAGATGGTAGATACACAGAGACATACGTTATAAATAGATACATATAAATTTATAGATAGATAATAGATGATAGATAGATGTTAGATACTGATGGTAGATAGATAAACCGATGGATAAGTAGATGATAGATATAAACACACATAGGTAGATGATAGATATATGGATAGAGATATACATTATAAATAGGTACGTGGACATACAGATATGCAGGTAGATGACAGATGATGGATAGATAGATAGATAGATAGATAGATAGATAGATAGATAGATACTGATGCTCAATTGGTAAACAGATGAGTGAATGGATGGGTGGATAGGTGGATGATAGATAAAGAGATGGGTGGATGGATGGATGGGTGGAAAGGTAGATGATAGATAAACAGATGGATGGATAGATGGATGGGTGGATAGGTAGATGATAAATGGATGGATGGATGGATGGATGGGTGGATAGGTAGATGATAGATAAACGGATGGATGGATGGATGGATGGATGGACGGATGGACGGATGGATGGGTGGATAGGTAGGTGATAGATAAACAGATGGATGGGTGGATGGATGGATGGATGGATGGGAGGATGGGTCAATGATAGATATACATATACATAGAGAGATGATAGATATCCAGATAGAGATACACATTACAAATAGATACATATAAATAGATAGATATGTGCGTATACAGATAGACAGATGGATGATAGAAAGATAACAGAAAGAATGATAAAGATCCATCTTCAATATTATGGGTCCAAGGGCTTCTCTGAGCATCCCAATACCTCCCTGAGTCCCAGTTTTCAAGGAATCATATTCCAGACGTACCTGAGCCCTTCTGTCCTCTCTGAATAATTAAACATACCTTAAAAGAGTCTAAACCTCAGAACACACCCCACTTGCGTTCATGGCTTATGAGTCTTAGCCTTTCCACAACTGGAGACCCACTCAACCACCCTTGGGACTTTTTCTTCCCCCAACAAATAACACGCACAAAAGTATTTGTTGAATCATCGGTCATTGTAGCCATGAGCCGGAAACAACCAAATGTTCCTCCACAGAAAAATGGATGAACGCAGTATGACATTTTCATATGCACGGAAATTCCACTGCAATGCGAAGGTAAGAGGTACTGGGGGAGTCCAGTACGACTGGCAAGAGAATGCAGGTGTATCTCAGGAGGATAGCTTGAGGCAGAACCAACAGCACATCCCTTATGGCTCCATTTGTGTGAAGTTTAAGAACCAGCAAAACTGATCCGTGGTTGTAGAGGCTGGAATAGTCATTACGTGGGGGCTGTGCTAGTTTGCATGGACTGGACTCTAGAGAAATGTCTGCATTGCCATAAATGCGCTATGTCTTAATATGGGTATTTATATGAGGGCATATACACAAAACTCCATCAAGCTGCACACACTTCATACTTGTGCATTTAACTATATAGGGTGTAACTCAATCAATCAATAAAAAAAATAACTTTTGAAAAAATATTTTATTTATTTCATAAAGACAGAGAGAGAGACAGAGACAGAGACAGAGACACAAGCAGAGGGAGAAACAGGCTCCATGCAGGGAGCCCGACTTGGGACTCGATCCTGGATCTCTGGGATCACGCCCTGGACTGAAGGTGGCGCTAAACCACTGAGCCACCCAGGCTGCCCTTTTTTAAAAAAAATATTTTATTTATTTATTCATAGAGACACAGAGAGAGAGAGAGAGAGAGACAGAGAGAGACAGAGACAGAGACAGAGGGAGAAACAACAACAACAAAAAATAACTTTTTTTTTTTTTATGTAAGCTCCATGCTCAACAATGGGGCTTGACTCACAACCCTGAGACCAAGAGTCGCATGCTCTTCTGACAAAGCCAGCCACATATCCCTCAATACTTCTTTTAAAAGGAAAAAAAAAAAGGCTCAGTGGTTGAGCATCTGCCTTTGGCTCAGGTCGTGACCCTGGTGTCCTGGGATCAAGTCCTACATCAGGCTCCCCGCATGGACCCTGCTTCTCCCTCTGCCTGTGTCTTTGCCTCTCTCTGTGTGTCTCTCATGAATAAATAAATAGAATCTTCAAAGAAATAGATTTTAAAAATAAATAAAAAATAAAAGGAAAAAAGTTGGATAATAGTAATCGTTTCAGACTCTAAAAGAGAGACACGAGCATGGAAATGGTAGATGGCATAAACTACACATTGCTGGATTTTTCTCCCGGGACCCAGCAGAATTCCAGAATTATTTCATAGTTTCTGAGGACTGTGGAATTGTTCAGTAGAAGCAAGTCATACCGAGCTATTCTGCTTCAGGATACATTTACTAAAACATTGAGGACATTTTATTAGTAAATGTAGAAATTAGCGGTGAATATCCAAGCACATTTACTAATTGTTTAAGCCTATCATACAATAATGATTAATTTTATGTCTCAATGTGGCTAGGTCCTCTGGGAGTTTCTATGAGAACGTTTTTTGGATGAGATTAACATTTCACTTGGTAGATTGGGTGGATTTCCCCTCTTTGGTGTGGGTGGGTCTCGTCTAATCAGTTGAAGGACTAGCTAGACCACGGAAAAGGAAGCTCTTCCCATCTTTGGACTCACACCAAAATACCAGGTCTTCCTGCTCAGGAGGCTTTTCATGATTTTAGGCGGAGAAACAGAAGCAAACGCTCCCGGAGCAGCTTGAGAAGACACCCTCCACTCGGCCCCAAGACGGGCAGAGGAGCTGGTTTGCGAAGCTGGTTTTGCACTAACAACCGACGCAGAGCACACGAGGTCAGCATGGTGCTTCCCCGTGGGGGATGTGGGAGGAGCTGGATGGGATGTTCAGAGCCCCCAACTGGAAGGCAACTCTTAATTGTCCTAAATGCACGTTGCTCTGAAGCCCCATGAATGAGCGATTCATTTGCCGACAGTGAGACCCATGCAGGGTTGCGTCCGGGGTCACACGACCCAGCCCACGTGGGGAGGACCTAGGGTTCCCGTAAACCCTTGCCGTGCGGGGCACCCCGACAAGCAGCCTTCCTTTCATAGAGTGCGAGACTCCAATTTCCGGCAGGTGTCAGAAGAATAATAGGCCGGGGGAGTCGGATGAAAGATACGACGGGCCTGGCGCCCAATCAATTCTGCAAAATGAACCCGGTCTGGATAAAATTCCACTCCAGGTCCTCAAGAGAGTGGGGACCCTTCTGTCATATACACACACTCGAATAATAATAATAATAATAATAATAATAATAATAAAAACCGAAAACAAATGCATTTGGATCCTTGTATTGAATTTTTTAAAAAATGCATTTGGATCCTCATGTGTTGGGATTGGGTTGATTTTTACGCTCATTTTGCATCCCCGGTGGTGACTGGCTGCCAAGCGGGGTGGTCCTCAGTGAGGGACCCAGTGCCAGTTCTGCTCCCAGGCAAACCCCAGCTGCCAACCTAGTAGCCAGTTAAGGGTTTTACTTGAGTTCTTGCCATCTCATGACCTATATCCTCCCCAAAACCCTCACCATTTCCCCGGACAAGCAGGAGGATGACTCCAGCGTCTGAGGTGGGATGATGACAGGTTTTTAGGAGCAGGGGCAGAAGGCGAGGTGTCATCAAATCAAAAGCAGACAACCACCAAGCCAATTCTTGTGCCACACACAGCCTGCAAAGCTGTCTACACCCGCAGGTCCCAGATCTGCAGGCCTACACCCGAGATCTGGGACTTTGCACCAAGCAGGAACACGGCTCCCCTCATCCTCGCCGTCATCCCCGTCGCCAGCATCGCCACTGTGACCAGCATCAGCACCAGCAGCACCATGACGGTCCCACGGAGTTTTCCATGCTGTTTACAAACCAGCCCCATAATGAGCCTAAAACTAGTCACTCGGCGATGAGAATCTCAAAGATGTCTTCAAACCAGACGATGATGGGATGAAAACATTCCGTTTTCCCCAAAATCAGGTTTTCAGACGTGTCACGAGGAATATCACTTTTCGGGATTTTTTTTGTTGTTGTTGTTCTGTTTTATTTGTGTTTTTCTTCTGATGGGGTGTTTTGGTGCTTGAGCGCCTTTCTGGGGTAAAGGATACACCTTTTCGGTTTAATCAACTAGCTGACGCTGAGGAATCTAGAGCTTTGCCTCATTCCGGTGCATCATGTCGGCAAAGCCCAGCTTCCTTCTGAAAGCGCATTCTTGGGCGTCACTCAAGGACTCTGCAGCTGCCCCTCAACTGTCTTCAGTCACAGACACTCCGTGCGTTTTTGTTTCTGTGGGATTTGGGCCGCTCTTCCTGCCTTTGCTGGTTCTTCGCCCTTCCCACATCACTCATCTTACTCTGTAGGGTCTCCCCAAGACAAAAATCCGGGTCACCGCGACTCATGAGGTGGGACCCGAGGTCTGAGACTCAACCAGAACAAAGGGATCTGATGACTTACTCTTGCCTGACATGCTACTGCGAATACTCTCCAGCAGCGCAGCTAACGTCCCAGCAGAAGGACGCTGGTCTCAGTGGTTCGAACGTCTCCTAGGCCGAGTCATGGCTGCTACGCAGTATGAGGACGTGGTGAGCTCTTCCAGAAGCTTTTCCATTCCGACCCAGCCCTCCAGCCTCACCGCATTCCCAGGCTTTGTCATGAAAAGAAGAAAGAAACAAAGAAACAAAGAAAGAAATGAAGAAAGAAAAGAAAGAAACAAAGAAAGAAACAAAGAAACAAAGAAACAAAGAAAGAAACAAAGAAACAAAGAAAGAAACAAAGAAAGAAACAAAGAAACACAATGAATGAATCTAGGAAATCCCCCAGAAGACAGGCATAGGTATCAGTATATGCCACTTCCTGCAAGAATTATGGCTCAAAACAAGCATGGGGAGGAAAAGAGAACTTTTCAGGAACCTAAGGACATGTGTGCCTGGGAACCTTCTTCCCACTGTCCTGCACAGGTGCGGAGAGCCGGCGAGCTCTTCCCACTGATTCACGAGCATCTACCCTCAGCCACCATCTGAAATCAAATTCCAGACCCATGAGATGCATGGTCCCAGGTTCCAAATTTAAAACTTTAACTCCGGGGCGCCTGGGTGGCACCGTCATTAAGCTTCTGTCTCTGGCTCCAATCATGATCTCAGAGTCCTGGGATCGAGTCCCTGCACTGAGGTCCCTGCTCAACAGGGAGCCTGTGTCTCCTTCTCCCTCTGCCCCTCCTCCTGCTTGTGCTCGCTGTCTCTCTAATAAAATCTTTAAGGAATTTAAAAAAAATAAAACTTTAACTCATTTGAATCTATTGGAAGTTTAAGTAGCTAATCAAGGACACACACACACACACACACGCACGGGATGGAAGACAACCCAACCCTCTGGCAAGGCTTACCATGTGCATGCAAAATGCAGAAATGGACGCAAAGAGAGAAATCCTGTAGGATTGCACTCATAGCGGGTCCCTAGAGGAGTCACGTGTATGCAGATGGAAAGTAGATGGTGGGGACCAGGATGGGAGTTGGTGTTTGATGGGGACAGAGCTTCAGTTTGGGGAGATGGAAAGTTCTGGGGATGAGGGTGCAGATGGTTGCATGATGGTGTGCATGTGCTTCGTGCCACCGAACTGGACGCCTAGAAATAGTGAACAGGGTAGACTGTGTGTTGGGTCTATCTGACCACAACCAAATCGCACACAGGGATGGATTTGCCCCTGATTTCCAGGTGGCCGCAGGGAAGCTCCTGCCTCTGCACCTCAACACCTGGGCCCCACTCCACCATCACTGGGTGCACGGCACATGCCCGTCCCCGGAATCCTTGGTTGTTTCCCTTCTCCGACATGGTCAGAGTTAATAGTTTGTTGCGAGCATCCCTGTCTGGTTAACCTTGAAGCAATGGTCTGGAGCTAGAGCACAGGCATGGTGGTCTTGGGTGACTGCGGGAAGAGTGTTCATCTGAAACCGTGATGAAAGCCTCCCGCTGGAAATGACAAGTCTGAGGTCACTGGAGCTGGGCTTCTAGTAGCCCCAACCCCTGGGTGAAATGCCAGGGCCCAGAAGGCTGCTGGTGCATCCCGGGTGGGCTCTGATAATTAACTCTCCAAGGAGGGGTGCTCTCCTGGGGACAGGGACACTCCTTCACTGCCAGGAGGAAGAAACATGTGATTTTCCTTCATAATCCCGCAGGGAAGACCTTACAATTAGCTAATGTGCAAGATCAACACAATGCTCCCATATCAGACCTCTCTCCACATGGGGACCTGTAAATAGGGTGGCCCAGAACTTCCAGGATGACCAGAAACCCCTGTGTATGTGGGGAGCTTTAAGCATGGTGCCCCAAGGCCTCAAGGGTGACCAGGAAGCTCTGTGCATGTGGGGAGCTTTAAAACATGGCACCCCAATGCCTCAAGAGTGACCAGGAACCTCCGTGCATGTGAGGAGCTTTAAACATGGCACCCAATGCCTTCAGGGTGACCAGAAACCTCCATGCATGTGGAAGATTTTAAAACATGGCACCCCAAGGCCTCAAGGGTGACCAGAAATCTCCGTGCATGTGGGAGATTTTAAACCACAGCACCCCAAGGCCTCAAGGGTGACCAGGAACCTCCATGCATGTGGGAGATTTTAAAACATGGCACCCCAAGGCCTCAAGGGTGACCAGAAACCTCCATGCATGTGGGAGATTTTAAAACATGGCACCCCAAGGCCTCAAGGGTGACCAGAAACCTCTATGCATGTGGGAGATTTTAAACCATAGCACCCCAAGGCCTCAAGGGTGACCAGGAAGCTCTGTGCATGTGGGGAGCTTTAAAACATGGCACCCATTGTCTCCAGGGTGACCAGAAACCTCCATGCATGTGGGAGATTTTAAAACATGGCACCCCAAGGCCTCAAGGGTGACCAGAACCCTCCATGCATGTGGGAGATTTTAAAACATAGCACCCCAAGGCCTCAAGGGTGACCAGGAACCTCCATGCATGTGGGAGATTTTAAAACATAGCACTGCAAGGCCTCAAGGGTGACCAGGAAGCTCTGTGCATGTGGGGAGCTTTAAAACATGGCACCCAATGCCTCCAGGGTGACCAGAAGCCTCCATGCATGTGGGAGATTTTAAAACATAGCACCCCAAGGCCTCAAGGGTGACCAGGAACCTCCATGCATGTGGGAGATTTTAAAACATGGCACCCCAATGCCTCAAGGGTGACCAGACAAGTTCCCCCGCAGGCATGTTTAAACATGACCCATCACCCCCATAATCAAGAGCCAACAGATCCCAGACGCCCCAGCCCCACCCTCTCCAGCCTCAGGGCTCCACAGCCCAACCAGTTCCCATCTTTCCCTTTGTGCACGGCTTGGTCTCAGTACATTTACCCGCGTGCTCTTTGGGGGACACTTCTCCAACGCAGTGTCTGTGTGAGACGTTGGAGAGAGCAGTGGAAAGATGTAAAAATCTCAGTCGCTCGCTCTACACCTGGGCCTGGGTTACCTAGGAGACAACAGAGAAGCCACGTGGAGGGTGGGGTGGCGTTAGCAGGAACCCCACAGATGAGGAGCTGTATTTATAGGTCAGCCCCTGAGGAAGGTGCTAGCAGGTGGCAGCCTCGTCCTGTCCCTGGAGTAGTAGACAGTTAAGGGTGTGACGAGATAACAGTCCTCATTACCCCGTCACACACCCTTGGAAGCACCCCAGGGGTATCGACCTGCCAAGGTGGGGCGGGCAGGGGTGACGCAGAGTCCTCGTACCTGTCCCAGCACATCCCTGGTGTTTCTTTATTTTGCAAACAAGCTGCAGCTCTTTTGGGCAAGTCCCAGAGCTGGCAGGTGAGGTGCAGTTTGGGTATCAAACGTCTTCCTCTCACTCAGCATGGCTCAAATGGAAGATTACACGCACCCTTGGGGTGAGGTGGGTGTCAGGGAGCGGCCTGCTTGCCCCCCAACACTCGAAGGTTCAAGCTCTGACATCCCCGTGTGACTGCATTTCATCTTCTTCCAACAGTGGCTTAAAAAAAAAAAAAGTCCATTTCCAGTTTCCCAAAAAATTACAAATAGGACCGCCTCATGATCCAGGAATGCCAGTCCCAGGCGCACACGCAAGGACCGCCAGCAAAGAGTGTGCAGCCCCACATCCCCCCGCAGCAGCACTCACAGTGGACGTGGCCTGCAGACACCGTAGGTCTCCACCGCGGAGGAACGGAGAATCCCAATCTGCATCCCTGCACCCAACGCAGCAATACTCAGCCTTAGAAAAGGAGGGAAATCCTGCCGCGTGGATGGACCCGGAGGACGAAACGTGGCGTGAAATAAGCCGCATACACAGCGACAAATCGTGCGTGACCTCACTCATGTTCCATCTCCAACAATCCAACCCCAGCCAGCTGGGGGGAGGGGGTGCAGTCGTGGTTATTGGGGCCTGGGGGGCGGGAAAAATGGGGACCCGCTGTGCAGCGGCCAAAACGGGCCAATTATGCACAACACGTAAGGTCTAGACATCTGGGCAGCACGGTGTCTACAGTCCACGAGGCCCTCGGGTGCACGTGACAACGTGTTACTATGTTGTGCTGTTTCCACAACTGAACAAAAAGGGGTCCGTTTCCAGATCCCATCCAGGTGTTCTGGTCTTTCCTTTGAGTCTCCTTCTGTCACCGAAAAGTGTTCTCTGGGTGCCCCAAACCCACGTCCCATCCCGCTCACCGCGGAACATTGACCCACAGCTTTCCTGCAGGCCCCGCAGACGAACCACTCAGGGTCTGTCCTCCACCTGAGGACACATGCACAGCGTCCCTTGTGCGTAAACTAACTCCAAGCATCCACCAGCTACGCTTCCGGCAGCGCACCAGGCCGGTGCCACACGGGAGCGCCCGGGGATCCCTCTATTCGCTTTCCAACTCGCTCTGGGGGAAAAAATGAAATAATATACCTCGACGTAGCAGCCAGCGGGGGCTCCAGGGCCTGGAGAAGCAGAGCAGGATGGAGGGCCCCGCTCAGAAGTCCCCGAAGACCTAGGGGCCTGGCTCAGACCCTTCGTAGGGAGCTCAGGGGCCTCAGGGCAGGGAGGGTCAAGGACTGGAAATGTGCAGGACCGAGTTCCCAGGCTTCCTGACCTGGGATTGTATTCCCAGCTGCAACTTGAGGACATTCCTATAAAAAGCGGTGGGTCATGTGTCCCGTGAGGTGAGGTGAGGGGACACGCCCAGGCCGACAACACCGGGGAAGCCTCCCCATCTCCCCTCCTCCCTTCCTTCCATCATCCCTTCTTCTCTCCTTCCTTCCTCCCTGCTTCCCTACATCTCCAGCCCCACAGACTCCACCCCAGCCCCATGCACAAGGCATAGTAACCGGACAAAAGGAACACACGCGGCGCCCCCTGCACCACCCCGAAGAAGGTGCGGAGATCCTAGATCCCCCGCCCCAAGCGACCATGGACGGGCCTCACTCTCTTCTGACACGGTGCCCAGGAGCAGCCACGCGCAGCCACCCCAGGAGCTCAGTCCGCACCAGGGGACCAGCCGGGCTGCCCCCCCACCTCACTATAGGTGCAAAAGAACAGAAAGCAAGACCCCAAACACAGGCGTGGGCACCAGTGTTGGCAGCAGCCAGGAGGTGGGAGCCAGCCAAACGGCTTTCCGGGCCACATGGTGGACACACACGATGGGGTCCCCCAGGCACAGAGTCATACTCGGGCATGACAAGGGGCGACGGTGTGACACCGACTCCCCTGTGGATGAGCGAGCGTGAGGCTCAGGGAGGGACCCAGACGCAGGAGGCCCCGGCGTGTGTGATCCCCTGGATGGGAATGTGCAAAACAGCCCAGAGCTTGGAGATGGGAGATGGGGTGGGGGTCACCAGGGGGTGAGGACGCCTGGGACAAATGGCTCATGAGGACCACCGTGCGGGGCTGCTTGGCCGCCCGAGGACGACGCCCTGAAAGTTTCAGTCGTGATGGTTGCACAGCCCCGGGATAGCACGCTTCAGGGGGATCCACAGGGAGGACAAGCGTGGGGTCTCCGACATGGGTTGCCCGTCCCAGGATGGGTGACTTCAGCCCCTGCCAGGACCTCGTAGCCGCTGAGCGCTCTGGGGGCTCCCTGTTCCGTCCCTGCGCTGCACCATCACATGTCCAGGAGCTGGAGGCCAAGGCCAAACCGCCCCCACCCCCGCCCCGGGGGTTCAGCTTCTCCCAGCACGCGGCAGCAGGTGCATGTCATGGACCCTCTGAGCTCCTGTGCAATCCTGGCAGCCGCACATGCACCCGCGCCGCAGCCCCCTGTGCATACCTGGCACCTGAGAAGCTCCTTAGCGTCCTCTCTCCTCAGCCCCCCAGGAGGCGGGGAGTGCACCAGGGAGCCCTGGAGTCCAGGTCGCTCAGGGACGCACAGCCCCTCCTGTAGATGCTCCGTCTCAGCCCACACAGGTGACAACCCCAAGCTGGCTCTGTGGTGCCCAGAAGACCCACGTGCTTCCTTCCAGCTGCCCCCAACCTGTCCCCTGGCCCAATCCCCCGGAGAGAAGCCACAGATCACTTACCTGCCTCTTGGGGCGGGGACACCTTGGCCACCCCCCATCACGGGCAGGATCTCACTGTTTCCCTCCAGGGCCCGGGGCTGGTTGAGAAGGGGGGAGGATCCCCCCCCACGCACACCTGTGTGCACAAGACATGGCTCTCTGTCTGCAGCGAGGCTCCTACAGACCGATTTGTGGGCGGCGGGTCTTCAAAAGGGATGCTTGGAAGGGGACGTCGGGCGTGCGCCCCTTCCCAAAGCCCCCTGCCCTGGTGGACGCCCCGCGGGAAGGGGAGGTCTCGGGGTGCGCCCCCTTTCCAAAGCCCCCTGCCCCTGGGGGTGCCCCGCGGGAAGGGGAGGTTGCGGGGTGTGCCCTTTCCCAAAGGCCCCTGCCCCTGGGGGCATCCTGCTTGGAAGGAGAGGTTGCGGGGTGCGCCCTTTCCAAAGCCCCCTGTCCCTGGGGGTAACGCGCAGGAAGGGGAGGTCCCGGGGTGCGCCCTTTCCCAAAGCTCCCTGCCCCTGGGGGCCCCCGCAGGAAGGGGAGGTCGGGGTGCACCCTTTCCAAAGCTCCCTGCCCCTGGGGGCCCCCGCAGGAAGGGCCGGGAGATCGCATTCCCTCCTCGGTGCTCCTACTCTGTGGGGACAGCCCCCCTGGGGAGCTCCGGGTGTCCAGTCCCTCTTCTTTCTGGTGTCTCACATTTCACGCCTCGGGGCCACCACGACCTCAATTCAGGCCCAGGGAGGAAAGCTGAAAAAGTGTGCAAAGCTCCCGGGGTTTCTGTGAAGCACGTGCACAAGCAGGTGTAGAGGGGTGTGTGGCAAGTCGGGCGGGCGCTGAGCTGGAGGTGTCCCCAGGCACCGGGAAAATCCCAACAGGGCACCAGCAGCTCCCCACAGACGCCAGACACTCGGGGACCTTCATTCCCACGAAGCCAAGGAACAGAAGGGCCGCCGTCCAGCACGTGCCCAGCACGCGCTCTGCAAGACCCACGATGGGGAAGCGGCCACGACGCCCGGGGGGACCAGTCCTCTTGCAAAAAGCCTGGGCCCACCGAGGGGACACTTGCAGGTGCCATCGAGGCACGCAAGAGCCTGGGTTAGGCATCTGCAGCCTCTGCCTACGTTTTCGTCGGTGCATCAACACCTGACCTTGCTCTGTGGGTGTTTTGGCTCAAGTGCTCCTTGTCTGGTGGGTGATTTTTTTATTGCTTCACATCAAAGTCCTGCGCAACAGGTTTGTAAGGTCCATGGAGGCTGGCGGACCCCATACCACCTCCTGCCTGTCTACACAGGCCCGCAAATGACCACAAAGGTGCCACCAGCATTGGTTGGACTCACAAAGAAATTGCAGTAGGTCGTCCCGTTGGCACCTATAGGATCCGTCGGTACTGAGGGTGCCGTGGACTTTGTTGACCACCCGCGCCCCCCATGAAGCTTGACCCCTGGCCTTCCTATCCTTGTTCCTCTGTTCCCCAGGAACACTGACTGCCACATGATGCGATTGATCCTACACAACATGGCACACGTGGCTACACTCGCCCAAGCTCTTAGTAGGGCCGGGAGTTCATGGGAGTGAGATTATGGGGTAATTCAGGCTCCATGTAATGAGTTCCAGGTGCCTTAACATTCTCCACCCTGAGAAGCCTCAATTATCAGGAGAATCACAGCCTGTCAACACCCCCAGCTGAGCCCCCAGACTCCACGTAGCATCCATACTCCTGACCAATGTCTAGGGCCATCTTGGGACTTAACCCTCTTGCACACTCATGCTGCCCCAATACATGCCCCATGGTGTGGACCATGCTGGGCACACTGAGCCCTGCACAGTCTCCTGCACATGACCTGGATGCCCTTGGGCCTAGCTCTTCCTCCTCCATTCCCTCCCTACCTGAGGCACACCTTTCTCCTTGGAGACAGTTCCCTTGACTTCCAAGACTGTTTACCCAATTCCCAGCTGCCTTTTTCAAAGCACGGCGTCTCTCTCTCTTTTTCTTTCTTAAGATTTTATTTACTTATTCATGAGAGACAGAGACACAGGCAGATGGAGAAGCAGGCTCCCTGCAAGGAGACTGATGCAGGACTCGACCCCGGGATCATGACCCAAGCCAAACACAGCTGCTCAACCTCTGAGCCACCCAGGGTCCCCAGCATGGTATCTCTTTCAAGGATCAAAGACCCAAAGCACAATTCCTGGAATGCTCTTGGACAAGCTTCCTCCACCAGGTGAAAATAGCCCCCAAAGAGGGTCTGCATTTTTCCAAAACTCACCGCTGGCATTGCTTGCTTGGGGTTGGAAGCATCTACATTTCCCCATCTAGGTGGGACCAATGTGGATTTGGGGCCATTCCTAGGTTTTATATCTTGATATTGGCACCCAAATTCTTTCCTGTAAGGTTCTCTCTGGGCGGGAAGGAGGGAAATAGTGACCTGCATGCATTGCCAGAGTCTTGCTCTGTGCCCTGACGGTCGAGCAACTCAAGGTAGATGAGTAGCGGTAATTCGTTATTGAACACAGTCCCTCCTTTATCACCCTGGAAGGGGTAGGAAGACCCAGAATCAGCTAAAGTGAAGTAGGCACGTATAGACAATTTCCTCGCATAAACCCAGCAGGAGGTGGTCAGCACACAGGACGCCGTGTGCATCTCGGGGCATGACACCGTGTGTACCCAATGGCCCTACAAGACAGAGCTCCCCCTCAAATCTGTTAGACAAGAAACAAAGCTCGGCCTAATCACATGGGCACCACATCTACACACTTGTGTAGGCTCCACCATCAGAAATGTGTCCTGGGCAACACAGCACCCACCGGTCAGAATGAAATCTCTGGCTCCTTATTTACGTGGCATGTTCCAGAAGCTCATGCTAACGGCGTCTGGGGACCTCGGGGACAGCTCAGCTTCCCAAATAAGACCGACGATGACGTACGGAGCTGCGTTGCCAGGGGAAGCCTGTGGAGCTAGGGAAGGGAGGCCGTTTGAACTAAGCATCGAGCTGTGCCAGCCTTGCCGAGAGACCTGTGGCGCGCCGCTTATTTCAGAGAAGCAGGCAGGGCTGCCCAGGCTTTCTCTAGCCATGGACTTTGTTCTAGGAAAGAACATTTCCTACAACATTTCCACCGTTCTAGGAAAGGACTGCATTTCTGGTGCATTTCCACCAGAAAGGAGCAGCGTATTCGTCAGCTATTGGTGTGTGCCAAATTCTCATCAGCAATTGCTGTGTCATGAATTTTCATGCTCATTTATGAATTATTTGTCAGCTATTGCTGTGGAACAAATTCTCACTCTCATTTATGACGTATTCGTCAGCTATTGCCGTGTGACAAATTCTCACGTTCATTTATCATGTATTCATCAGCTATTGCCATGCGACAAATTCTCGCTCTCATTTAGTTTTCTCAAGGATTTTATTTATTTATTCATGAGAGACATAGAGAGAGAGGAACAAATTCTCACTCTCATTTATAATGTATTCGTCAGCTATTGCCGTGCGACAAATTCTTATGTTCATTGATTGTGTATTCATCAGCTATTGCTATGGAACAAATTCTCACTCTCATTTATTGTTTTAAAGATTTTATTTATTTATTCATGAGAGACACACACACACAGAGAGAGGCAGAGGCACAGGCAGAGGGAGAAGCAGGCTCCATGCAGGGAGCCCGATGTGGGACTCAATCTCGGGTCTCCAGGATCACACCCTGGGTCGAAGGGGTGCTAAATCGCTGAGCCACCCGGGCTGCCCACTCTCATTTATTATCCCACAGATTCCAGGCACAATGTCCTGGGTCCTCTGCTCAGGGTCCCGCACAGATGAAATCAAGGTGCTGTCTGGAGCTTCACCTTCCTCTGTGGCTCAGGATCCTCTCCCAAACCCACTGCTTGGTGCCATGACTCAGCTCCTTGTGGCTGTAGGGCTGATATCCCCAGCACCTCTGTGGTCACCTGCCATTCCCTTCCTCATGACCCTCTCCACCCATAGACTTTGCTCCTTCAAGGATGAGCAAGACGAGAATCTCTCCAGTGCCTGAAATCTCTCTGAGATTCTCCCATCATCAACCTGTAGACCCTCTTTCAAAGGTCTCACCTGTTTAGGTCAGGCCCACCCAGAATAATCATCCCCGTTCATGGATGGTAAGTCACCTTGTCTGAAACCTTTAGTTACACCAGCAAAATCTCTTCACCTTTGCCATATAGCATAACCTTATCCCAAGCCCGGAGTGCACGCCATCCATAATCCCACCTACGTTCAACAGGAGCAGGTTACCTGTACCCAGCAGTGAGAATCTTGGGGACCATCTTAGAATGAGCCCACCGCAACCATAATTAGCAGCTGCTTTTACTTCCTACCTATTAACGAAAGCGTGCGTGACGTCCGGCGCTTTTAAACGTCCCAAAACAAAATAAAGAAGAGGAAAAATGGCTTCAGGCATCGCCTGGACCACAGCCGCAGTTCGCACAATCAGACGGAGCCATCCAGGCGCCCCTCTATGTTTATTTTTGAGCTACTGCATACACGATGCTCGCCCAGATCAGCAACATCATCTCTGAACATTAAAAGTCAGAATAAATCAGTGTTCCAGTCCTCCTCGTCCTGGCTAAGAGAAGGCCAGAGTTAAAGCATAGCCCAGAAACTGGAAATCCTTTAGCACAAAACAGGGATAAATGCCACAAAAATGCAAGAGCCATTCTCATAGGGAACAGATATGTACGTGATATGCCTGTGATTGTGTAGGTTCAGGTCACCATGATTGTCCACTCATGGAACATACAAATGGTTTCACGCGGATTGGTCCAAATCCCCGAGGCACTGACCAAGAGTCTCTTCTCCTAGAGTTACCTGGCCCTCCAGTGATGAGCCCCCAAGTCACAACACACTCCGCGTTGTCCACCATCATCACCCAGAAGACGCCCAAGTGGGGATGAAGGATCCCTGAGCTCCTTTGTCATTTTCTCTCCTGCAGGGAGTGAGTTAAAAGCATGAGTTAAAAGCACACCTCTGAATTTCCAAGATCCTTCTTTCTCCAAGATAAGCCCTGGTGTCTCCTCCCCACACCATTTTTGGAGAACTGAAAGAAACTGAACCTCAAGCAACTGTGAGGAGCTGAGACCTCTGTCTTGCCCGGCCTTGGATTTTCTTTGATATCCTGCTAAATTAATTATTTTTTTTTAAATTTTTTTTCTGCTAAATTAATTCTTTTTTTTTTTTTTTTTGCTAAATTAATTCTTAACTGACACCCAATCTTAGCAGGAGAAATGGGAGTCCATCTCCCTAGGTCTGTCCGTTGACCCCTTAAGGGCAGAGAAACGAAGCTGTGCCCAACAAGGATAATATACTCTTGGTAAGGACTCCACCTACAATGCATAGGTATTTTATTCTATTTTTTAAAGATTTATTTATTTATTTATTTCAATGAGAAAGAGAGCACATAAGTGAGTCTGACGCCGGGCTTCATCTTGCGACCCCAAGATCATGACTTGAGCCAAAACTAAGACTCGGATGCTCACCTGACTGAACCCCGAGGTTGCCCAATGTCCAACAGGTGGACATTTTTAAATTTCATCTACAGTCTGTGTCTAAGTTATACTTTCCGAGTCGTACAAACACCACTCTCTACGTTTCTCCCCCAGTGGAGGAACAGGAAACCGAAATCATTCCTTACTTACGATACATAATCGTACAGACGGCTCTCTCTTAGCAATTACACAGATGCATTGAGTTGAAGGCCAGTTTTGATTTGTCACTGCTTCTTCCTGGGAGAAATCTAATTTCCCCTACATCGAGAAGGAAAGCACACATCAAGAGAAATGATTTTTCATCCATTTAGCAGAGTCCAGCCACCCTCAACACCCGGGAAAGATCGTAAACATAAGGAAGGTCTTCCAAAGGAAGTGGATAATAGATAAGGTGTCCTTTTACAGGAGCCCTTCATTGATTTTCTTTTTTCTTAATGTATTGTGCTGTCGGTAAATATTCCCTGTGCATAACGGTGGAGGAGGGTTGCGGTGGGCATATTCCACAAATACTCCCTGGGTGAGTCTGAAAGAGCACCCACTTCTCCTATGCTCTTCGTACCAAGAACCACAGCTCTGGAGACCTGTGGACGTCGTTTTTCCAAACAGGGTGTGTTGGGTCTCACCGTGCTGCCTCCATGCCATCTTCCTGAGAACCAAACCATCTACCCTCACGCTTCCCGGGGACATGGCCGGATGAAACCATACCCTACTTCCAGCATGACTTTGCTTTTCCTCCACCCTTATTCATGTCTTCAAAGCAAGTCATTTGAGGGTCCAGACAAACTACTCATGACAGGCGTTTCCCCAAAGACCCATCAAGTCTTTGATGCAAAGTATCAATGGACTGTTGGTACACTAAGATCCTTTGGACCCGTGCCATCAAAATCCTCCCTTCCAGTTCCTACCAATGCTGGGCTCTCTGAGCACCTTACCCCACTCTCATGATCCCACTTCCCCACTAACATTTTATAGTTCATTCCATGGTTGCAATTCATCCGTCCAGCTTTGAGGTCCGGCTCTATGGATCAACCCTACTTTCCACCGTTGCCTTCCTTACAAGTTAGGCCAACATCCCTGGTCTCTTTCCAAGCCTCTACCACCTCCACCCCATATGTGCATTTCTTCCCTTATTTCTCTCACTTCTTTCTCCCTGTCAACTCTACAAGGCACAACTCCAGTCTCAGCTTTTTAAAGTTGTCTTTCCTTACGTTCATATTGATTATTTCTTTCCGCAGTTCATGTGAGTCTGCCTCTACCAAATCTTTTCTGCATTTGGTTTAGTCCAATTTTTAAAAGTTTTTTAAATTCACTTTAATTTACATATAGCGTATTATGAGCTCTATACACCCAGTGCTCATCACATCACGTGCCCTCCTTCATGTCCATCACACGGGTACCCCATGCCTCCACCCATCTTTCCTCCAGCAACCCTCAGTGTGTTCCTAGAGTTAAGAGTCTCTCATGGTTTGTCTCCCTCTCTGATTTAATCTTTTTAATAGAAGGACTCATTTACAAGTATGTCCTGGTGTTGTTGACAACAGAACAAGAACTATGTTCCTTCCACGGTACCTATCATGATACTATCATTCATAGTAGTAGGGTGCCCCCTTGTCTGTGGGGAATACATTCCAAGATCCCCCCAAAAATGCCTAACGCCACAAATAGTACTGAACGTTATATATACTATGCTTTTATGTACACATGCCTATAATAAAGACTAATTTATAGGGGCACCTGGGTGTCTCAGTTGGTCAAGCACCCAATCTTGATTTCAGCTCAGGGTCATGAGATCAAGCCCCATGTCAGGCTATGTGCTGAGCTTGGAGCCTGCTTGAGATTCTTTCTCCCTCTGCCTCTCCCCTGGCTTGCATGCATGAACTATATATATATAGTCTAATTTGGGGCACCTGGGTGGCTCAATAGTTGAGCATCTGCCTTTGGCTCAGGTCATGATCCTGGAGTCCTGGGATCATGATCCTGGAGTCCTCTGATGGAGCCTGCTTCTCCCTCTTCCTGTGTCTCTGCCTCTCTCTGTGTGTCTCTCATGAATAAATAAATAAAATCCTTTATAAAAAGTCTAATTTATAAATTATGCACAGTAAGAGATTACCAACAACTAATGATAAAATACAACAATTATAACAATATAAGTAACAAAAGTTACATGAATGTGGTTTCCCTCTCTCTCTCTCTCTCTCTCTCAAAATATCTTATTGTCTTGTACTCACCCTTCTCCTTGTGAAGATGTGAGATGGTAAAATGCCCACGTGATGTGAGATGAAGGCAAGTGCTTGTAGGTGTTGTGACTTATGTTTAGGCAACTACTGAGCATCAGGAGGATCATCCGCTTCTGGACCATGGTTGATCCTGAGTAAGCACATCTGCAGACAGCAAAACCACAGATAAGGGGGGACAAATGAGCACCCAATATATTCAGGTCAAATTATTGATATCCTGAGATTTAAACATAATTTCATATAAAGAAATAGAAAATAGTACATGTCGTGGGTTTCATTTGGCTCCCCAAAATCACAGCCCTCAAAATACAGGTTCAAGGCTTAATCTCTGGCATTCGTGAGTGTGACCTCATTTAGAAAGTCTTTTCAGGGGTACCTGGGTAGCTCAGTCAGTTAAGCATCTGTCTCTTGGTGTCAGCTCAGGTCTTGATCTCAGGGTTGAGCTCAAGCCCCGGGGTAGAGACTCCTTAAAAATTAAAAAAAAAAAAGTCTCTGCAGATGTAATCAAATCACAATGGGGTTATACTGGAGTATATGGGCTTCTACATCCCATGACTGGTACCCTTATAAAAACAGAAGAGACAGTCACACGGAGCAAAGGCCACGTGCTCATGGAAGCAGACATTGGAGGGATATTTCTACAAGCCAAAGAACACCATGGGTTGACAGCAACAGCAGAAATAGGAAGAGGCAGGAAGGACCCTCCCGCTCGAGCCTTCTGAGGAAGCACGGCCCTGTGACAACTTCATCTCAAACTTCTGGTCTCCGGGACTCTGAGAGCATATTTTTTGTTGTGGTTGTTTTAAGTTATCCACATCTTTGCTAATTTGCTATGGCAGTCCTAAGAAACAAACGCAGTACCCAATAAACTTGAAAATTGTGCTACTTGAAAAAGTAAACTACTTTCCTGTGGAGATTGAAAAAAGATGTTTCGCAAGGAGTTCAGAGAAATGGTCACTTGAGACACGCTCAACTTTATAGCATTTTCAATAATTCAGAAGCAATAGCCAAGACCAATTACATGGAATTTTTTGAACTCGCAAATAAAATATTAAATCGAATTATAGAGCTAAATACTAAATAACACAAACAGAAAATACCCTAATCCATAAATATATGCCCTCTGGGTGGGCCTGCATTTGAAACAACACAACACTGTATTAATAAATATTTCATAGGAACACGTCTTTGGACTTAGACAGAAGTGTTGTTTCTGGTACTGGCTGAAAACAATTTTTCTTCTGTAAAGCATTATTCCAACATTAGTCCGAGTGCTAGAAGGGAGTATGGAAAGCCATTCTCAAAACAAAATAAAACACCAACATAGAACAGAAAAGAAAAGGAAGAAACCAGGCAATGGGACTTGGGATAAAGAGATGCATTTCAGATCCCAGCGCCAGAAGAGTCCGTTTCCTGAGTAACTCAGGTATGGTCCCCTCCTCTAGGGATAATGCGTCGTGATCCTGAGATCCCCTTCTGGACACCCACACTTCTACCCACCGTGTCCCTGCCCTGGACTTACATGAGCCGAACCTCCCAACATGGCGCACTGGATGGACTGCATAGCTGAGTCAGCCTTGGGGAGCCACCCCTTACCTGTTCCTGGAGCACCTTCTCTTCCCCAGAACACTGTTCCCTAGCACCTCAGGTTCATTTAACGACAGAGCCCTGGAGAAGAAGACACTCTTTCCCCACCAGCCCCCTCTGGAGAATGTCGTACCCATGTCTTGAATGGCAATCCAGTGTACAGCATACAAGAGGATCAGAGCAGCCCTGATGTACAGGCCCTATACAATTGTCAGCTCTCGTAATTACTAAGCTCACTACTCCAGAAGAGATTTCTTCCCTAAAGCAAGGAAAACATCCTGACAAGGAATAGTCTCACATGCATACCTGTCTCTTAACCTTATTCCCTTGCATCTGCGTCAACACCTCCTCAAGAGAACATGTCACTCTTCAGACTTGTATACGATCCCTCCAGACCTCCTTAGTTAGCACCCACTTTTCTGGCTCCAGGATTCACTCCCTCCAGGCAGGGACCTCCCCCAAATCTGAGTTAATTGGCTCTAGATTCAACGTGAGGGGGTTTCAGGAGAGTTCTAAGGGACGTCGACCTCCCTGGAAGAGCCAGTGGAAAGACTTTGGTGTTTGCAACCAACACATGCCATGTTTTGTCATCGTCAAAGTCTATACGCCACTGTGAGTTGCAGAGAAACCTTTTTATTCATGCAAATGTTCAAAGGGAAATATTGAATCAGACACCTTCCCATAAAGGGCAAACTTTAATTCCCTAAGTCAGAACACCCTCCATGTAAAGGAAAGAACTGTTTCCCTGATGTCACCATAGTTTACACGGCCAAGCCCCTCTGGGTAAAGCCAACACTAGAATCTTATTGGCAGAACAGAGCTACCGATTTCCTCTTCCTGTTTGGTCCCATGTCCATTGCCTCCCATCTGAATTCCAGGCAATTGGTGGCCTGGCTGAGTGGCTGAGCCACATGTTGCAAACCAACTGCATCCTCTCAAACCTGTTTCCATCCCTTCAGAAAAACATGGAGGAAGCGCGGCAAGTCATCCCACCAAGGATACAGTTATCTGGCCAGAGGCAGACCACCTCTCCTGCACAGATTGGGGATTTATCATCCTCTCACCTGTTTGAGGAGCAGAACCGAGGTCCCGTCCGTACATCCAGCAACTCAGATTGTAAATCTCTGAGCAGGTTGTGCACAATGCCATGTGGAGCATACTACAAGGAAAACAGAATCTCAGTATGAGCAAAGACGGCTGTTTGGTAAACTTGTCTAAGGCAGTAGAAAATGTTTTCATAAGAAACTAAACCCACTCGTTAGCTCATTTTATAACACTACTACACTTCCAAGGCAGTGCTTTTCAAACAGGGTCCTTGGGCCAGGAGAAGCATCAGCACCCCTTATTCCAGATACAAACCCTTAGGACAAATGCAAATCCCCAGACCCACAGCATCAAAAGCTACATTTTTACAAGCGTTCTGTGTGGTTCTGACACAGCCTAAAGTCCGAGAACCACCACTTTAGGGGTGCCTTTCTCGTAAGTAGGTTAATATCCTATTTGGTGTCTGGTTTCTGGAATCACAGTCGTGTTCAAACAAACCACAGTGAGCAGAAGCCGTTCTCGAGATAATGACTCTGACGTCCGTGTGTCTGGTGAGATGAAACAAAACAGACGGCCAGTAGGGAACCAATTCTCAGGGAAAGATAAATGACCTCTTTTAGAACACTGAGGCAAATCAAATTGCCTTTCCCACATAAAATAGCATCTTGAAAACTATGAATTTGCCTTGCACTTGTCCATGAGGAAGTTTGAGGTTGGAGATGTGTGAAGAAAGGTCACCAATTTGGCCTCCTTAGCACCTTTACTCCCTAGGTAAGGTGATGGGGCCTGCAGGCTGGCTTACTCTCCCCTGGCATGGGTATCCTATCCTGCTTGGACGGTCCTTCATCTTAAATGATAACGGCCAGCATATACCCAACAGAAATGAAATATGGATCTCAAAGAGGTATCTGCACTCCCATGCTCACTGCAGCATTATTCACAACCGTCGCGGTACAGAAACCAAGGATCTATCAACAGATGATGACCGTGGAAAGAAACTACGCTCTAAATACACAAAGGGCTATTATTCAGCCTTAAGAAAGAAGGAAATCCTTCCATTTCCAACAACAAGGATGAACCTGGAGGATGTTATGCTAAATGCAATAAGCTGGGCATAGAAGGACAGCTACTGCACGATGCCGTTCATATGTGGAATCTGAAAATATTGCATACATAAAAGTATAGGATAGAATGGTGGTTTTCAAAGGCTGAGGGGTGATGGAAATGGGCTATGTTGGCAAAGGGTACAAAATTTGAATTCCATAGGGTGTGTAAGTTCTGAGGATCGAATGCACAATGTGGTGTCTATAACCAATAACACTGTACTGAATGCAGGAAATTTGCAAATGATAACTGTGTCAGTAGGTGGGTATGTTAATTGGTTGTTATCTCAATACATGTCGGACACTGGAAAAATGTACAATTTTATTTTAAAGAGAGAAACAAAAATATTTAATCCCTAAAAAATGCAATGAGTAAAGAAATCTCATTAGACTTTGGATAAGCATTAAAGGGGCACATCAATCTAGTATTTTGTTTTCACCCCAAGATGATAATTCCATTGGAGAAACTTCTCTCCTCAGCATTGCATGCAAGACCCATCACTCCACCCCTGAACCGCTTCGTAGAGATGATCTCACTGTCACTTCTTCCAAAATCTCATCTTAGCTCCATTCCCACGGTACATGGAGGAGAACTAACCTTCCACCAAATGGTGTTCTCGAAATGCTAAATTATTCCTTCAGTTCTGCTTAAAACAGCCTCAGGTAGAAACCAATAAGAGATATGTATCTTTGGAGAGGTTAGCTCACAGAAACAAACGTTCAAATACACATTGTGTGACACATCCATACATTTTGTTTTACTACCTAGAAAACTTTCACTGAAATGTATGTCGTGGGAAAGATGCTTGAAATTTTAAAATTCTAAGAACTTTTTCCTCTGGAGCTAGAGTCAAAGTTAACATGATTTAATGAGAAAGGGAAAGAATCCTACAATTCTTTTTTACAAATATTAGCTGAAGATGAGGAACGGCTGAACATTTATAGACCCGGGCAGACTCTATACTAACGTCTATATTCACTAATTACCCGACACGTACTAAAATCCCACACTATGCTGGGCGATGGTTTTTGCCCCCCCCCCAAAAAAAATCAAGGAACTTACCATCTTTCCATTTCATTGAGTATAAGAGGAATATTACAAAGAAACACTACATGTTTAGCACAATGATGGGTTTTTCTGTGTTTAAATTCAACGTAGAATTTTCTCTTTTCTTCTACTCCTAAAATTTAAACACAGAAGATACCAGGTGAAAGCTCACATCCTGAATGTCCCACTACCAAATAAGTTCCCTCAATTAGAAAAGCCCTGAGATATCCATTTCTTATCTCTATACTATGAATGAGAAACATATAGCATTTCCTATGTAATGTCCACATGCAACCACCTTACTTAGGTCATTTCATTCAAGCCTTGGACAACTTATAGTCACCCAAGATGGCGTAATAAGAACCAAATGTAAAAAACAGACAAAATATATGAAAAAAAGTTTTCAGCTCTATGACAGTCATCCCTGAGATAGTGGAAACAAATAAGCCGATCCTCCAATCTCCCCCAACTTACTGCCTGGAGAGAGAGATTCCATAGGATGTAGCAAAAGGGGAAGAAGCCCAGAGAATGCCTGGCCAATGTTCAGGGTTGAGGGCATGCATTTGGGAGTTTGAGGACACCGACTCAGCTGGAGTCTGCCGAGTACTGGAGACATAACAGCTACACAGAAAAAGAACCACAAAGATGTGCAGAAGATCCTCTTTCCAGTCTGACTAATCAGCACATTCGGGATAAGAAATGCATTCATCTAGGAAAAGAATCCTTAAAAGGAGTAGAGGGAGCAGTCTCTGGTGCTCTCACAGGGCCAGGAATAGTTACGTTCCTCTCAAGTAAGAGTAGGAGAAAGCTTGCAGTACTGGGGCATTAGGTAGCATACTCCAAAGAGTATTGTCTCAGTATTGTGCAGACAGAAACAATCAACTAAAGGCGCTTTGATTCTGCAAGGCTCTGGGGGTCCTGGGCTATCTCAGCTGGTAGAGCATGCAAGTCATGAGATCGAACCCCATGTTGGATGTAGAGATTACTTTAAAAAATAAAATCTTTACAACACTTGGGTGGCTCAGTGGTTGAGCATCTGCCTTCAGCTCAGGTCGTAATCCTGGGGTCCTGGGATCAATTCCCACATCAGGCTCCCCACAGGGAGCCTGCTTCTCCCTCTACCTGAGTCTCTGCCTCTCTCTCTGTGTCTCTCATGAATAAATGAATAAAATCTTAAAAATAAAATAAAATATTTGGGGAAAAAAAAGCAAAGCTCAAAAAATTTTTTTCTGAAAATTTTGACTGCATTCTAGAACATTAACAATGTCTGGCACCAACCAAAAATGAGTAGACAGGCAAAGTAGATATATATATGGTCCATCATTAGGAGAAAATTGGTCTATTGAAACTAACCTGGAAATAACACAGGTGAGAGAATTAGTACAGAGGGACATTCGATCAGATTTATATCGATATTCCATTCGATATAGAAGGTAGAGGAAAACATGAGCATGTTAAGGAGAGACGAGCAAAATACAAACATAAGACCTGAGTCCAACTTCTTAAGATGAAAGATGTGCTTTATGGGATTATCAGGACATCAGACATCATAGAGGAATAGATTAGTAATAAATAATGTATAATAATGATATATACATCATTAATATGTATCTCAATATAATTAAACACGGAGAGAGAAACTGAAAACTAACATATGTAATAAGAATAACTTCTGAAAAAAAAAGAATAACTTCCATTTGGGGCACCTTGGTGGCTCAGTTGATTAAGCAATCTACTCCTTATTTCAGCTCAGGTCATGATGTCAGAGTCTTGGAATCGAGCTCATGTTGGACTTTGTGCTCAGTAGAGTTTGCTTGAGATTCTCTCTTGCTCTCCCTTTGCTCTTCAATCTCAATTAAATAAATACAACCCTTTTTTTAAAAGGATAATTTCTATTTTGCAGAAGAATAAAAAGTCCCAGAAACTTAAAACGTCTTGTGCGTTCATTTACCCAGTAAATGACCAAGTCTAGATTGGAAATAAAATCTTAACGATTTCAAATTATCCCATATCCATATCATATTGCATATCCACCTAAGAGAAGCCTAAGAGATTGTTTTTTTTAAAGGTAACTATTGAAATACATCAGGTAATTTTTCTAACTGTAATTATAATAAAGCCATATGGGTATCAAGATACTCAGGGTGCCTGGGTGGTTCAGTCCATTGAGCATCTGACTCTTGATTTTTGGCTTAAATTGTGATCTCGGGGTCATGAGATTGAGCCCAGTGTTGAGCTTGTGTGCTGAGTGTGGAGCCTGATTAATAATATTCTCTCTCTCTGCCTCTGCCCATCCTCCTATGGCTCACATGCAGTCCTTCTCTGTCTCTTAAAAACAAAGCAATCGAAAAGATACTCAATGTCTGAAGTTATTGTCAAAAGTAGATGCATCATGTTCACGCCTTTACATACCTGAAGATTTTGGGACTCTCCAAGAGGGAAGATAGGGACTTGCCTCCCAAACCACTACAGCACAGACCCCTTTGTTAGGGGATGCGGGAACATTTCACAAAACACGTGCCCTCAAAGTCTCAATGTCGTAATAGCGAAGGATGCCTCAATCTCTAAAATGCAATCTCTTTCAGCTCAGCTCCTGAAAATGCATTCTGCAAACCTTTAAAACGATTTGAGGCAATTCTTCACTGCTGCAACTATTGAGGTAGGAAATCTCAATGTGAAACTGCATCATGAAGAGATCTAATTGTTATTGAAAAAATCGGTTGCCTTTCATTGATCCGTGATTTACTTCTGATAATAGCATCTTGAAAGTTCATCTTTTAAGGGGTAGAATATATTAAGATATCAGAGAAAAGGGAAATCGATTCTGGGAAAGAAATTGGTATTTCTTCAAATTGGTGACACTGACGAAATGAGCTGTATGAACGGCCTCTCGTCGGATACTTCTGCAGGAGAAGCTGGCTCTCCGAATGAAATAAGCAGCCTGTATCCAACAAAAGGTGAATTCAAAGAAATTTTTTAAGAATCAGTCCATACAGAGGGACAGTTAAAACATGCAGCATGACATTTGGTGGATCTCCGCAAGATTTAAGAAAAGAATAATAAAATCACTTGATACTGTAGCTAACTGGATGCATCCTAGTTAATGGTAGTTACTGAGACCATTGCTGTTAACTGGTAACCCTTTCTATAAGAATGCATTAAATTTTGACTTCTGGGGGGCGCCTGGCTAGCTCAGTTGGTAGAGCATGTGGCTCTTGATCTGGGGGTTGTGAGTTTGAGCCCCATGTTGAGCATAGATATTACTTTTTTAAGAAAAAAAAATTTTTAATTGAGGTTCCAGGATGCTTGAGTGGTTCAGTGGTTGAGCATCTGCCTTTTGGCCAGGATCAAGTCCCACATTCAGCTCCCCTTTGCCTGTGTCTCTTCCTCTCTGTGTGTCTCTCATGAATAAATATATAAAAATTAAAAAAATAAAAATCTTTAAAAGATAAACAATAAATGAAATTGAGGTGCCTGGGTGGCTCAGTTGGTTAAGCATCTGACTCTTGATTTCAGTTCAGGTCATGATCTTGGAGTCCTGAGATTGAGCCCTGGGTCAGGCTCTTCACTGAGCGTGGAGCCTGCTTAAGATTCTCTCTCAGCCCCTCCCTCACTCATGCTTTCTCTTGAAAAAATAATAAATCAATACAATTTTAAAATTAAACATGACCAATAAATGAATTTTTTACTTCTAAGCACAACTCAACAGAGAGATTGCTCTGACACACACACAAAAGTGAGTGAACAAACAAACAAACAAAAATCAAACATCCCCATGAGGAAAGGAGAAAAAATGAGTGGGAATATCAGAAAGGGAGACAGAACATGAAAGACTCCTAACTCTGGGAAACGAACTAGGGGTGGTGGAAGGGGAGGTGGGCGGGGGGTGGGGGTGACTGGGTGGCAGGCACTGAGAGGGGCACTTGATGGGATGAGCACTGGGTGTGATCTGTATGTTGACAAATTGAACACCAATAAAAGTAAATTTATTTTAAAAAAATCCCCATGAAAAGAAGTCTAACCATCTCCGCTGGGTATCTCCGGCTTGCCTTTTCACCCATCATGACTCAGTTCACCTTTCTGTACTCTGCTCTGAGCTTCTGGAGAGTTTGGTGAATCAATATGTTCCCTTAGCTCTGGTTTCTAGTCTGTCAAAAGGCTGGGGTACTGCAGCAGGAGGCAGGAGTGAGAGACAAAAGGGAAATTGGCCGCATCCCTGGCTGCCAGGTGCCCCTTCCCACACACCCCATCCACGCCTCACGATTGTGGCAACTCTTTTTCTTTATGTTTCTTTATGACTCAGATTCCTGCACTCTTGCCTTGGGCTTTCCCATGTCCTTCCCACACCTTTGAAACCAGTTCCTTTTAAAACCCATCCCCAAATCACAAAACTTGAGCGTGCCCCGTGTTCCCAACCAGGACCCAGTCTTACTCTATGCCTGTTTTGGAAGCAAACCTGCGGGCTGATTCCGGTTTGCAGACCCCAGACAAAGCTGCACGATTATGACTCCGTAATATGAAACAGATCTGCTGCCAACACATTCATTTTCTGCTGCATTTGTAAGTCTGTAGACAGTGCTTTCTTTTTGATTATCTGAACAGCAACTGAAATGTTGGGTTATTTGAGATGATGTCTGAAGAATGTTTTGATTTACAAGGACTTGGAGGAAACTCTTCACGAAAAGTACTTATTGTTTGATCGGATTAGACAGCCTGTGTATTATTTACACGCTTGTATGAAGCTGATCATTATGAATATAATGGATACTGAGCTGCTCACTACAGGAAATAAAGAAAATAAAGAACAATGTCATGTTCCTACTGTTACTTTGGTTTTTAAGACCCATGGGTACAAGGTAGGGGTGTGAATTTTTTTTTTTTTTTAGTTTAAATTCAATTAGTTAACATATAATGTATTATTAGTCAGAGGTAGAGGTCAGTGATTCATCATTCTTATAGAACACCCAGTGCTTGTTAGAGATGTGAAACCTTTGAACCAGTACGAGGCCACTTAGGAAGACCATCACTGGGAGGAGTAGGAGCATATAGAACTGGAGATTCGAACAAAGTTAGCAACACAAGTACTTTGATTCTCTATTGTCCTCCAAGAAGGAAAACTCCTACTTAAAGATGTTTACCCACACATTGATGGAATTAATAGATTCTCATTCCCTCATGCAGTGAACACTAACATGACCCAGGCTTTAATTGGTGTTACAGGTGCCATCAGTCTTCGCATTGGACCATAGCATTAGGAAGGCATCTCATTGCAGGTGTAAGACGTGGGTGGAAGGTATTGGGAAAAAAAAAAGTGTTTGAGGACAAAATTCCTTCTATGGTACGAATGTAGTAGTACAAGCAAACTGTGACATGTTGGTGTGGTATGAACAATTTCATGTTATATAAAGAATACATTAAGGCATCTGGGTGGCTCACTAGGTTAAGCGTCTGCCTTTAACTCAGGTCATGACCTCAGGGTCCTGGGATGGAGCACCACATCGCTGCTCCCTGCTCAGGAGGGAGGCTGCTTCTCCCTCTATCTCCACACCTTCCCCTCACTCATGCTCAGAATTTCTCTCTCAAATATATATGTGTTTCATTGACCATTGTCAACATGGCTTGGGAATTTTTCCAAATGTCTGGGATTTAAATTTTACCTAAAATACAGACAAAATAATTTTCCTGTAGGTCCAGAATCACAATTTGAATTTGGGCAGGAAAAAGGAAATAAAAAGCCTGCTCTATGACATTGGTTCTGAAACTCAGCCTTATACTTTTCCTGATAGGCAATCGTATCTGAGGTCCTCAGTTCACTCTAAAATGTGTCAATCGTCTTCCAATATCCCAACAACAGTTGATTCGGGGCTGCCAACCTAAAATAACCAACAGGAAAGAGAAAGCTAGTAGGGTTCAGAGAGAACACTCAACCAATCCTAGATGCAGTTAAAAATCCAGGGAGTTATTGTGGTTTTGCTCATTTTCAAACTCAGATTCTTTGGCTACCTAGGTTACTCAATCACTTTGCAAACCATCAGAATGTAATGAATCCCCAGGAGAATTAGTGAGGGACTTGATCAAAATGCATGGAGATGAAGGATTCTCTCCTTTCAGGTCCTCCTCTCCTGGCTTTGAAATTTCCCTTCCACCCATCGGTAACTAAACCAAAGGGAAATGGGATCGCTCAACGTCTGCTTCCGTGGGAGTCCAGGAGTCTTGGGGCGTCTCCACCACCCATTGACGTGAAGAAGGAAGAAGTGAAGAACAGAAAAACCATGTCTGGGGATCTTTCATTGACATCTTTGTCTTTCGATGAAAATGGAATCTATCGGTTAATCCAAAATGAGTTATTAACTTCACAGTATTTGAAGATTACACATAAAATTCTGGGTGGAATTTTCAGCCAGCCTTTCTTAGAAAGACGGCAATTTAGGCGGAGTAACGTAAAGTCAGCCAGAGAAAACAAAAAATGTGGGCCTTCCAACATTTAAATGATCTCTTTGCTTCGTTTTCCTTTATCATTTAAAAAATAGGGGTGACATACTCTACTGATAAACAGTAGAAAGAAAACCAGTATTCAAACTTTACATATTAGAAACAAAATTTTTCCAAGTGATGATTTTATTTTTTAAAACATTTTATGTATTCATTTATTTGATAGAGAGAGAGAGAGCAAGAGGTGGGGAGGGGTAGAGGGAGAAGCAAAAGCCCCATTGGGCCGGGAGCCCGATGTGAGGCTCAGTCTCAGGACCCTGAGATCATGACCTGAGCCAAAGGCAGATGCTCAATCAACTGAGCCACCCAAGCACCCAGTGATGATCTTAAGTCTCTAAAGCCATGGGCACGTGAGGATCCTGTCTAAAAGGAAGCCAAGTTTATCAATAGAGGGAGGTTTGTCAACTGTTTTCTGAAGAGTCCAAAGAGTTAAATACTTTGGGCTTCCTGAGCCACTGAATCTCCTTTGAAAGTACCGAACTCGGTCCTTGTAACGGGGAATGGCCATAGACAGTACCAATATGCAAATGAATGCATATGGCTGTGTACCAATACAACTTTATTTATAAAAGCGCACAGCGGGCCAGATTTGGACCTCAGTGCATGGATCCCCGACACCTGAAACACAGCAATGCAGCCATTTCTAGGAGCTCATTTGGGGAGCTCATAGCTGATATACAAGGCAATGAAATCTCATTTGAATCGTCCTTCCCCCAAAATACTCGGCTATATTTTCCATTTCATTCTGAAAGCAGGTATCTCTGCTTCTGAACCACACCTTTCCCATAAAGCTATTTTAAATTCTTAATGAGGAAAGTTCTGGAGAGTCTCCCAGATGAGCTTTGCTGTTCGCTGCTGCTTCTACATTAGTGACCACAATTTTTCCGGGGAGTCTTCCAGGACAACGCCCTGCTCATTATCAGCGATTTGAAATTCCAGCTCTAAGTGTTTTGTATTGAGCAATTAAAGTCAATCCCATCAAAGAGAACGCACGCCTGTACTTGCGCTCTGCTCTCTAACATACAAATGCAATCTGAACCAAGGAGGGGAGAGGTGACAGCCAGCCCCATGGATGTTCCCAGACACCGAAAAAAAAATGCTCCGGTTGTTTCTCTCTGAATTTACATCTTTTTTTTTTATGATGAAGAGAATATTGAAGAATGTCTATATATATATAAAACTTTTGGATTCCAAACCAGACTTCAATGCTATGGTAAGATGAGGAAGTGCACATCACAGATGGGCAACCCCATCTTGACCCCACGAAAAGGACCGTCTGTGATAGACATCTCCTTGGCTTGTGCTGAAGGCAAGTCCATCAGCCCAGCCCAGGCTCCCCGTCCTCCCAGTGAGTCTCCACCTTCAGGATGGGATGATGCCACTGAAGCGCGCATGCCTCTCTATGTGAACCTCATCTGTCAGCAAATAGGTGATTCCCTGCCCTGTGTCTCAGGCTCTTGCTACATTCCCTCCTTTCTAGAACCTTGAGTCTTATGCATCGAGGTTGTTTGGCACCAAAGATGCCACTTGACTGGTCCCCTTTCTATAATGATCACCCCCAAATCGATGAGCCTCCCTGACAGACCTGTTGCATCCCTAAACTACCCCACACGCACAGCTAAGGCACAGCAGACCAGAGTCAACAGAAAATCATCCATAATAACAAGATCCAGTGGATAGTAGTCTATACCACTCCTGACTGCCAAATCCCCTTTATTTATTTATTTTTTTAATTTTTATTTATTTATGATAGTCACACACAGAGAGAGAGAGAGAGAGGCAGAGACATAGGCAGAGGGAGAAGCAGGCTCCATGCACCGGGAGCCCAACGTGGGATTCGATCATGGGTCTCCAGGATCGCGCCTTGGGCCAAAGCAGGCGCCAAACCGCTGCGCCACTCAGGGATCCCCTTCTTTAAAAAAATAGTAGACACCTTCATTTATTAATTTTCTCATGCCAGCAATTATTTGAGTTAGTACTGAGTGTCCAGGAGCACACTAGATACAAAGAAGTATAACAGAAACAGCCCAGCACACCAGGAACAAACTTCAGATAAAGAACTGAGTTTTGTCTTTGTGTGTGCTTGTTATCTTGCTCATAAATGAGAACATGGAGACTGTTTTCCTATGGATTCGAAGCAGCAGCCAGGCATGAACACAGACACGCATACTGAGATCACTGAGATCCATATGGGATGTGTGTGTATGTAATATATATATATTCCTTTGTACACATTCTTCAATCTGCATATATGTGTGTAACTTACATACATGGAAAATGCATGTATACAAACAAAAGGCGAGTCTTCAAAAAACAAAACAAAACAAAACAAAAGACGAGTCTTCAGGGGCGCCTGGCTGGTTCAGTCGGAAGAGCACGCAACTCTTGATATCAGGGTCATGAGTTCAAGCCCCATGTTGGGCGTAAAGCTTCCTAAAAACAAACAAACAAACAAAAGAATGAGTGTCCCCACATATAGATGGACACACACACACACGCATTATGTTATTGCTGATTCAGAGTCGTATATACACTTATAATACGTATATACGTAGTACATATAAACATATGAGGGAATCGTTACATATATGTGTCTCTGCATACCTTCTTTTATGTTTATAAATATATATACACATTAAGAATGTTCATAAAAGAATATATTACGTAAAATAACATAAAGAGAGAGATGATAGATACGTGGAGAGATACATAGAATGGATAGATGGATGGATGGTGGATGGATGGGTGCATAGATGGTAGATAGATACACAGATACATACACAGAATAGATGGTTAGATTGATGGATAGATGACAGATGGATAGACAGATGGGTGATAGAATAGAAGGGTGGATGAATGACTGGATGAGTAGATGATGATGATTGATTGATTGATTGAATTAATGCATGATGGATAGAGAGATGATAGAGGATAGAATGGATGGATGGATGGATGAGTGAGTGGATGGATAGCTGAGATAGGTAGATATGATAGCTAGAACCCCTCATGCCACGTCAGGTGTTCTCAGCCTCAGCGCGAACTGACATTCAAGACTGGATGACAGTCTGAGGTGGGGATGTCCTGGCCACCGTCAGATGCTGAGCAGTGTCCACGGTCTCCCTCCACCAGATGCCAGGTGTCCACACCTGCACCAGTTGTGACTGCCAGCACTGTCTCCAGATGCTTGCAAGTGCCCCCTAGAGACAAAGTCACCTAGATCTCACTCTCAAACAGAGGAGCCTCTGGCACCTTCCACGAGCTGTTCCTATGGGCCAATGCCCAGCGTCCAACCCACCATCAGCCATCAGTGCATTAAAATGCTCACATATGTGAGTCCTGAGAGTCCACTCAGTGTGGCCCCTCCATCCCTGTGACAGTGACACAACCATCTTGCTTTGCAGAGACAAGGAAACTGAGGCAGAGGAGGCTATGGTGCCTTCCAGAGGAGCTGAACTAGCCAGGATTTCAATCCGAGTTCATTTGCTTTCTCTGCTTTGCTGTTTTTTTCTCCTCCAGGGTGGGACGTCCTTTGGTCACGCAGCTCTGGCTCCTATACAGGCTGGTTCTCTGCAAAGGGGAACAAATCTCCCAGATCATGGGCACCCTTGAAAACAGCAATCAGTTCCTTGGCTCCCAGAGAGAAATGTTGGGGTCTGGGCTTATTCACAGCTCCCATCTGCCCTTGAGTGGTCAGACTTGCTCAGCAGAGAGAGGGCACAGTTTCCCCGACCCCCATCTTGGTCTTACTAGGGTCCTTCATGGTGCAGATGGCGAGGGGTAAGCCACAGAAAAAAGCTGCGGCCCCCCTTTGGGGGAACAGCATGACCCCAGAGCCAGGTCACGGGACAGGACAGACTGCACCAGGATGGGGTGGAAGGTATTGCAGGGACTCGCCAGAGGGTGCAACTCTGGTACAATCGGAGCCAGAAGTGCCATCTGCCCGTGGCCAGACCACGTTGCTCACCAGCCACTGACATCAGCTGAGAGTGCCAGCAGCTCCCTGAAAGTCCTGGAACATCGACAGGCAGACTTGGGACAGCCACAGACAGCACCTGGTAACCCACACCCCTCGGCCCCACCTCCTGGAAGGCATCGAAGCCCCCCATCAGAGCCCAGATGTCACTGAGGGACGAGACGGGGACGTCAAAAAGACCAGGCATTCTTCCTGAAGAGACTATGTCAAGGCTTGTATTGGACTAAAACAACCTCATTAGACAAGTGACCTCTAAATTCCCTTATACATCCAGCATCGGTCAGCCGCCAACACACACAATTGTGCAGGCATACCACACAATGTACCTGCACACTACACATGTGCATACACCAACATATGTGCAGACACGCATAGATCCCCCATACTGCATACATATGTGCACACCACACACAAGCATATGGCACATACAACAGATGTGCATAGACGTGCATATGGCACATATGCATGTACACGCCACAATCCACACATGCACGTCACAGATGCACACATAAATACACAGTCATCACACACCACACTTGCACACAGACAGCAGGCACACACACCACATGCATGTACGTGAGTACATGACAATATGCATGCCGTGCACCAATACAGGAATGCACACACACACACACAGAGGCTCACACACAGACTTTCATATGGGCATGTGCACACACCTACACTGCCTCATCGCTTGCCCCTGGGAAGTTCAGATGATTGCATTTTGTTCAGAAAACATTATTATCCTAATTAATGTCAAGTAGCCTTCCGTCTTCTTGTTAGATTTTCTTTCTCCTATAGAATTCAAATTAAACATCTCACAAAACCCCCCATATTACCAGTCAAAAATCCACAGTGTTCTGTGTTTGTAAAGCAGGTGCAGACGTGGGTCAGGCTGGGATGTACGTTTAATGCTCATGCCTCCAAAAATCTTCGCTGAAATAGAAAATATGGAAGTAGGAAAATCCTTCATAGTGAAAAATAAGGTGTGGGCCTGGGTGGGACCTCAAGCAAAAATGAGAAATTTCAAGTCGGCCTGATAGAAAAAGGAAGTGAGGACTCTGTGAGGTCCAAAGTTCAGAGCCATGGCAGTCCCATTTTTGTGATTATTCTCAGTCTTACAACACTCGCAAGCACGCATCCCATAGGCACACAGGGATCATTGTTCATTAGTATGTTTCCTATCCACAAGGCTGTGTTCCTCCTGTTTGGTCAATAAAATAAATAGAAATAGTTCTCATATTTGTCCCATTCCCAAGTAGCTCATCTTGCAGAGAGTGTGCTAAATGCCCCTGAGCGGCACCTGTGAAAACAGTGAGTCACGCATTGCGTGGACTTCACCTCGATTAAAACACACGCGTGCGCATAGAGCGTTTTAAAAAGCCCTGCCTCGTGCGCTTGAAAAGCAGGAGTACGAGACACCAGCACATCCACACTTTGCCTCCACATATTTATCCCGACAGTGTGGGGGAGTCGTGTGTGATTTCAATATGCCGCGAGGGCGTGACAGCCCCAACAACAGACCTGGGCCCAGCAGGGCTGGTGCAAAGGCCAGGATTTCCATCTGCCGCGTTGGCACAAATGTCAACACTGGGCAAAGAGCCCAAGGTCTGCCTCAACGAGAAGGCAGCGTCCTGTCCCAACAAAGGCAGGGGCATGCATGCACGCACGCCCCGGCACACACTGTGTGTTTCCTGTTCTCCCTCCCAGGGTGTACGGATGTTACTGATTTAAGGAACCAGATCATCCCACTCAACATTCCGAGAACACGCTTCAGCTTCATGGGCACTTTTGTATAGATTTAAAGAAAAAATTAAAAAAAAAAAAGAGTGTTAAAACCAAAGCTAAAACGAGAGATCCATGATTGCCACGGCTCCTGGGGTCAAAGGAGGGATTAAAAAAAAAAAATGGAGCAAAGGACATCAGAACTGTTCTTGTAGGATACAGTGATGGTGGCAGATGATGGAAAGACTCATTTTTTGGGAATCCATGGCACACACAAGAGAAAGAGTGAACCCTAGAGTCACCGAGGGACTTTAGTTAATAACGGGGCAGCAGTATGAGCTCGTCAATTGTAATGAATGTACCACAGTGATGCAAGAGTTTAGAAACAGAATGAACTGGGCATATGTAGGAAGACACAGGGCATATGTAAACTCTCCATACTTTCTGCTCGGTGTTCCTAGAAACCCAAATCGCCACCCAAAAATAATGGGTCTTATGTGTAAAAGTCAGATAAAGCTTTGAAAAATAAAAATAATCCTCTCTCTCTGGAAATTTGTTAGGAAGGTCCTTTCTTTTGCCCTCACGGGCCGTTCATGATGAAATGAACGTATTGGATTGTCGCAAGAAAGAGAAAATCGTCACCATGGGTGCTGATGGATGTTCTCTACGTTTACTAAAGTGATCACTTCTCTCCCTTTTTTTTTTATCACTTCTCAATATGCACAAATATCGCATCGTCATGCTATACACACAGAACTAATAGAGCGTTATATGTCAATCACGCCTCAGTAAAGTCCAAGACACAGTAAAGACAAAGACAAAGACACATTGGATATTCAAAAGTTAGAGGCCAATGTCCAAGGGAACTGATATCCTAAGATATCCTAAGAGGGGTGTGTCTCTTAGCAAATACATTAATTTTCTGCAAATGCTGGTACTTCTAAATATTATCCACTTTTATTTATTTATTTATTTTTTTACATTAAAGTCTCCATGAACTTTAAAAGAAAATGTGCTCAGGGCACAACATCCTTAAATTTCCTAAAAGGTGTTTCCTATAGTTAAAAAAAAAAAATCTATTTTTTTAAATTATTATTTATTTTTTTAATTTTTTTTCCTCTCCAAGAATGACAAAATACTTAAAACACACACACACACACACACACACAAAGGGTATTTATCTAAAATGACTAGATAGCGTTTAATCAGTCTCCTTTATCACCACACATAAGCGAAATGTGGGTTTCAGTGTCATTCAGGAGCCCTGAAACCGGGAAAACCAACCAATAATATCCACAGTTGTGAAACCCAAAGTAAATAACCTATGCTAATTAACATTTGTTAAAAATGTCTTTAAAAACATTTCTTTAAAAAACAGGAAGGAGCTCACAGCTGATCTGAGCAACCGAGTACTTTGGATGATCACATTTGATATAATCTGACATTCCCACCACTCTTCATGCTCATCTGCAAATCAGTGGGAGATTTTTTTTTTCAATGTTTTCCCCACAACTGACCAGAAATGATGCCAAATTCTGCAACACCCAGCATAACAGGATTGGTTTATATTACGTTACATAGAGAACTGCAAAAAAATCCAGAAATCATATCATAAATACACCTCAATGGCTTATTATTAACATTTATTTATAGATTTAGACTGGTAAATTGCTATTATTTCCTAGGTACCATACGTAAAATACATGATTACTATTATGCAGTGTACCAGATATAAAATTTACTATCATCATTATTATTATACAATGTACCAAACATAAAATTCACTATTATTAAACAGTGTTCCAAATATAAAATTTGTTATTATTTCTTTTCAGTGTACCGAACATAAGAAAATCTACTGTTAATTACTGTCCTTTTTTATAGTGCTTATCATTGGTGACCCACTAAATGCCAAACGTTGTGATAAGCTTTTTACGTAAAGGATCTTGCGCCAGTTTCACAACAATCAGGGTTTCTTACACAGACATGATGAGAACCTAACCCCAGACTGGTTGGATTCCAAGGCCAGTTTTCCTAACCCTGAAAGTCTGATGAAAATCTAAACATTCAATAAAAAATAATAATAAACAATAAACAATGTTTCTGACCACATCTGCCTTGAAGAAGAGAACATCTCCTTAAATGGAAATCTTGATGCTCTTTCCCGTCGCATGAGAGGCTGGGTATGCATCTTTGGGGTCAGGAGTTGGGGAAAGCAGGGCGGATTTTCAGAATCAGTGGTGAAGGAGCAGAAGGAAAGAAATATTAAACTTAATTTTGTCTTCCAAATACACATATATATGCAGCACAGAGGATGGATGGATGGATGGATAATGCATGAGTAGGTGCATGGGTTGATGGATGGTTGGATTGATAAACGGATGGATGGATGGATGGATGGATGGATATGGATGGATGAATGGATGATGGATAGATAGAAAGATAGATGGATAGGTGAGTGGATGGATGGATGGATGGATGGATGGATGGATAGGTAGGTGGATGGGTTGATGGATGGATAAATGATGGATGGGTGGATGGATGGATAAATGGATAGATGAATGGGTGGATGAATGTAGGATGGATAGATGGTGGAAGGATGGATGGATAGGTAGAACGTTACATTTGTGTGAGCATGTGTGTGCGCATAAAACAATGACAACTTATAGAAATACGGTGCATGGGAAATCTGAAAGCCCCGCTCCATTCCTTTATTTGCACCTCTATTCCTTAGCATTTGCCAGAACGATTACAAAACGAACCCATTTGATTTAAACTATTTCCATTGACCCTCACTTCTAAGTAACAAACAAAAAAGCCCAGACCAAAGTGCAGGAAACTAGCCAAGAAAGGCCTAGAAAGTGAAGCAGTTTCATCCATACCATAAATGACCAGCCCTAGGAATTCAGGGTCACTGTTGCACAGGCTTTTTCCATAATTTCCATCAAGTCTCTGCTTAACAGCACTGAACCTGCTAAGGTTCCCTGTAGATCTGTCTCTTAGGGGCACATGCCCAGACAGCTTTGGCCACAATCTAAAGAAGGCAATGTTTGTCTCCAAAAGTGGCACAGGTCATGTCTTTAGGGAAACACACACACACACACACACACACACACACACACACAGGAAATACTGAGGGAGGGTCTCCATGGGCTGGACTCCTATGTTCCAAGTTGTTCTGCTGTGGTCAGAAACAGGTGGCCACGTCCTGCAGGTGTATGTGCTTAGAGGCTGGGGCCTGGGATGTGCCCAGGATGCACTCTGTAAGCACCACCTGCCATCATCATCATCATCATCATCATCATCATTATATTCTTATTACTACTATTTATTACAACCTGGTCTTCCAGGATGAACACCACGTGGGGACTGTACAATCACTGGACCATGATTCCTTGAACAGAGAAACATCTTTTAGAGCCATTCCATTGACATTGAACCAATCACCCAACCCGAGGAAGGTGAATTTCTAAGCCTGGATGACTCATCTATACATCTCACCGCCCTCAACATATCCGAGCAGAGACCCGTGACAACATTCCCAAGACTGTCTCATTCCCTTGCTCATTACCTTGAAGCATTTCATTCTCTCACACACATACACCCCTTATATTAAAAATGGGACAGCCCGGGTGGCTCAGCGGTTTAGTGCTGCCTTCAGCCCAGGGCGTGATCTTGGAGACCCGGGATCCAGTCCCACGTCGGGCTCCCTTCATGGAGCCTGCTTCTCCCTCTGCCTGTGTCTCTGCCTCTCTCTCTCTCTCTCTCTCTTTCTCTCTCTCTCTCTGTGTGTGTGTGTCCCATGAATAAATAAATAAAATCTTTAAAAAAAACCCCAAAAAGTATTAAAAATGGACAGGACAGACATCTCACTATTTTCTTAGTGTCTCCAGGAAACTTCCCCTCAAATGTCCCCAGGGCATTTTAGCTCAAAGGCGGGGCCTAAAACCACATGGCTTCTCTTCATGATCTTAGCAGATTTGTCCTTGAGAAGAAGTGAAACACTTAAAATCATTGAGCACGGAAAGCAGGCCAGGTATGAATCAGCATGAAAACCACACCCATCACGCATGAGCATGCCAGAAACAACTCACTGTGTTTGGCGACAAGATGGGGGAAAACATAAGTCAGTTACTATGTATTTGCATAGAGTCGGGACAATTTTCCCCCCATAGGATCCAGTCTTGGTGATAGTGAGACTCCTAGGCTTTCTATTTGACTTTGCTGTTGAAGGAAGGAAGGAAGGAAGGAAGGAAGGAAGGAAGGAAGGAAGGAAGGAAGGAAGGAAGGGAGGGAGGGAGGGAGGGAGGGAGGGAGGAAGGGAGGGAGGGAGGAAGGAAAATCATCACCTATTGAGGAGTCAAAGTTAGGGACTAAGTACACTTTCCCCAGCGCATGATCCTGTTCTCCTGGAACCCCCGTCACAGAGACATCAGCATTCCTGGATGTCTCCTTAGGATCTTCTTTCTTTTTTTTAGATTTTATTCATTTATTCATGAGAGACATGCAGAGAGAGGCAGAGACATAGGCAGAGGAAGAAGCAGGCTCCCCACAGAGAAGGGACCCCGATGGGGGACTTGATCCCAGGATCCCGGGATCACACCCTGAGCCGACGGCAAACACTCAACCATTGAGCCACCCAGGTGACCCTAAAATCTGTATAAAGTCCAAAAAATTAAAGAGGACCCCAGTGGATGTCTTCTCTTCTTCTATGTTAACATTCTGTTTTTTTTTTTTTTTTAGCTTTTTCTGGTCTTTGTCTTATGTTCTGAAATAACATATTGGCTCAGAGATCTCTTCTTTTTTGTTAGGTGTAGCTGGGGTCTATTCGCTTCCTGTTTGGTAGATGATGGTTTTTGATTTCTTACCCGAATGCTATTTTATCTAGCATGTGTGTAAGACACACACACACATGCACGTACACACTTAGAATCCACCTTCCTGATATAACTACATCGCAGTCTTTGCTAACGCCCTATAATTTTTTTTTTATGCTTTTAGTGCTTCTGTTTTTATTTTATTTTATTTTTTTAAGTAGGCTCCATGCCCAGGGTGGAGCTCAAACTCACGACTCCCAAGTCAAGACTCACATTCTCCACCCACTAAGCCAGCCTGGTGCCCCAGCACTTTTGCTTTTAATCAGTATTGTTAGTCATTGCCTTTTTTTTTTTTTTTCTGCTTGCCTCTCTTACCATCATTCCCGACTTACTATAGTACTGCTAACCCCTTCTAAACACACAAACGCATCAGGACCTCTATGGGGTGTTTTGAACACAGCTTCCCGAGACCTTCTGACCCCTGGTCCATGTGGATTTATGTTTTTTAAGATGTCCCCACAGCTGTCCTTTGGGGGAACTTCCATCCCCAAACAGCATGGGTCTGGGTCCTGGCAGCCCCTTGTGAGAGCTCCAACACATGACAGTCTCTCCGTGACTCACTTCCTCTGGCTGGAAAATGGGAATATATTAATAAGTCCTGTAATACACAATTTTATATTATGTTGTGTAATTTATTATATCATACAGCTATATGCATTGCATGAAATCCCCCAGTCACTGAGCATGGGGCGTTAGTTTTGCCATTCTGAGAATTCCCCTGAAAACCCTCCAACCTCTCTCTCCCATGGTGGCTACTCTGCTTCCCGACTACAGCATCTCCCCTATGTTTCCTCTGTGTTTTCTTAGACTGTTTTTTCCAGTACATTCTGAGCAATAATGCATGGGACGTACTGCCCTGAGGCAGGCATTCTGTATCCAAGAGACCGCCAGCCTTGAGCCCCCCGCTAGCATTGTTGAGCTGATGGTAGTCCCGGGTATTTCCCCTCAAAGTGCTGACAGCATTTCCTGTCGATTTGGGATTTCCAGAGCCTCTGTGCCTAAGTGCAATTCCGTTTTTGTTTCTCCACCCTCTGCATGAGCCTTTGACTCTTGCTGCCTGTTATCCTAGGGCTTCTCTGTATCCTTCATGCTCAAGTGCCCTTCCCTCTTCTGGAGTTGCAGACCCTTGGGTATTCTCATCCTTTGCAATATTTTAAGACAGTCTCCTGTGAAGTCATCTATCTCCTCTTCCCTCACACATGCAGGCAACCTGGGTTTCCTTCCTCTTCTTTTCTCCGTGGCGCCTCTGGAGGAGTAGGAGCAGTATTAGGACTTCTGGACGCAAATTAAGTCTGACATTGGATGGATGATGCCCATCCCCCTAAGGAAAACGCTCTGATTGCTGATGTCAGGCACTGGGCTTGCCGATGCTCGGGTGCGCATAACCTTGCACTAGCCTTGACCATTTCCACTACGGGAAGTGGTGGGAAATAAAGGTTTATAAACAGAATAATTGACAGTTGCTGTTAAATATGATTGGGTTAATACAGTCATTTATTCTCTCTCTCCCTTCATTGGTCTCCCTCCATATTCTAAAACCTAGAAGCCAACAAGAAGCAAGCTCCAGGACTCTGGGAAATCGCATAAATTGCAGACAGAGCCTGGAAGGAAAGCAGGAGATTTGCATGAAAACCCTACCACGCTCCTTGCAGCCAGGCGAACACGTCTTTCCAACTTCGGCAAACTCCATAGAATGTGTTCTTTGGAATCAAGGACAAATGGGCAAGGACATATTCATGGACACCAGGAAGAGCTGAGGGCAAAGGTGAGATACTCTGCTGGAGATAAGGACAAGGGACGGAAGCCCACCACTCCTGGGTTGATACCCCCAAAGCATGGAAAACGGGGACTCAAGTACAGATGCACCCATATTTAGGGCAGCCTTATACCCAACGGGCTTGAAGTAGAAGCAACCCAAGTGTCCATCAGTGGATGAAAGGATAAACACAATGTGGTCCATCCATGGATGGAATATGAGCCCGCCATGAAGAGGAACAAAGCTCTGACACCTGCTACCCCATGAACGGACCTTGAAAACACAACGCTCCATGAGAGGAGCCAGACACACGAGAGCAGAGAGCATGAATCCATTTATATGAAGCATCCAGAGGGGGTCCTGGGGTGCCCACTCAGTTAAATGTCCTATTCTTGATTTCAGCTCAGGTCATGAACTCAGGGTCCTGAGATGGAGCCTCAAATCAGCTCCATGCTCAGTGGGGAGTGTTCTTTCCCTGTGTCCCTCTCCCTGCTCCTGTTCTCAATCTCTCTCTCTCTCTCTCTCTCAAAAATAAATAAATAAATCTTTAAAAAAATAAAAAGAAACATCCAGAAAATTCATAGAGTGAGAAAGTAATTAGCCGTTAGCAGAATCAGGGGAACAGGGAGCAATTATTTAAATGAGTTTAAATCCCCAGTTTTTTTGAGCAATAGAAATTTTCTGGAGCCACAGAGAGGGTAGCTGCCCAACACTAACTGTACTAATTTGTACTAAATTCCCCCCTGAATTGCTCAGTTTACAATGGTTAATTTTATGTCATGAATTTCCCCTAATAAAAAAAAAAAGAGAAAGAAAGTTTGCATGTTGTATGTTGAAATGTTCCATCCACTACTCCTACTGGGCATCCAGAAAACATTTCTGTTATGAGTTCCTCCATGAGGACCTAAGAGGAAAGTTCCAGAGATGGGAAAATATGAAACCCTCCCCCAGAAATGGTCAGGTGTGTCAGTTGTCACCAAGTACTCATGTCCACAGGTGACCATCCTTGCACACGCAGGGAGGCTCTGGCCCAAGAATCAATAGCCAGGAATCGCCAGGCGTTCAAGACACAAAGCAGCAATAGAAGAAGCTTCAAATAAAACATATAATTCTCAGAGAATTAAGACCAGCCATTTGCTAAGAAATACGAATCGGACAGTATAAAAAAAAAATTGGAGTGCAAGGAAGAGCTCTCAGAATATACAAGGCAAGGCAAAAACTAGGCATTAACACCATGTCTCGATGAGAAAGAATGACAAATACACAACTCAACCAGGAATAAAAAGAAAGAAGTAACACAAAAAGACAGAAAATGGGAAAGAAGATACATCTAGTTGGACTGACATCTGAAAAATAGGAGATTCGGAAAAAAAGAAAAAAAGAGAGAGAGAGACAGAGAGAGAGAAAGAAAGCACAGGATGGGAATGATGGATGGGATAGTCTGAGAAAATGTTCCAGAATCAAAGGATTTGAAGGTAGACTCATGGGGCCCATCCCGAGGGACAGACCGGAAGTTAGGTGCTCCCTGGCACAGGTGGTGAAGAGATGTCCAGGTGGCTCCCACCCCAGGCAGCTCAAGCACAGGCTCCCACCCCACCGCCCCGGAAGGACACAATCCATCCCATGCTGACGTTTTGAAATTTGCCATAGAAACAGTGTTGCGGCACCTGCGGGGCTCAGTCGGTTCAATGTTTGCCTCCAGCTCAAGTCGCTCTACACTGGGCGTGGATCCTACACGTGTGTGTGTGTGTGTGTATGTGTGTGTGTGTGTGTGTGAGTGTTTAATATCCTCTCTGAAGTGCCTACAAAGAATCTGGGGAGACGAGGAGTAGACACCGAAAAAGAGAAAAAAATGAAAAGTGGTGATATTGCAAAAGAAGTGAAAGATTACCATCGTTTCTTAGAGCTTTTTGCGGTATTTGAAATGTCACCGTGTTCATTCCTCCTGGGGACACAGATGGGATGGATGCCACCCCGAGCAGGGGCCATCTGGCTCCCTCCGCATCTGATGGAGTCCTCACGGTACCAGGCAGGTGCCATCCGGCCCATTCTGCAGCTGATGGAGCCCTCACGGTACCAGGCAGGTGCCATCCAGCCCCCCTGCATCTGATGGAGTCCTCACGGTACCAAGCAGGTGCCATCCAGCCCATTCTGCATCTGATGGGAACCCTCACAGTACCTGGCAGGTGCCATCCGGCCCATTCTGCAGCTGATGGAGCCCTCACGGTACCAGGCAGGTGCCATCCAGCCCCCCTGCATCTGATGGAGTCCTCATGGTACCAAGCAGGTGCCATCCAGCCCATTCTGCATCTGATGGGAACCCTCACAGTACCTGGCAGGTGCCATCCAGCCCATTCTGAGTCTGATGGAACCCTCACGGTACCCAGCAGGTGCCATCCAGCCCCCTCCGCATCTGATGGAGTCCTCACGGTACCAAGCAGGTGCCATCCAGCCCATTCTGCATCTGATGGGAACCCTCATGGTACCTGGCAGGTGCCATCCGGCCCATTCTGCAGCTGATGGAGCCCTCACAGTACCAGGCAGGTGCCATCCAGCCCCCCTGCATCTGATGGAGTCCTCACGGTACCTGGCAGGTGCCATCTGGCTCATTCTGCAGCTGATGGAGCCCTCATGGTACCAGGCAGGTGCCATCCGGCCCATTCTGCATCTGATGGAGCCCTTGAGTGCTCCCTGAAGGGAGTGCTGGGACCCTGTTCCTACCTGGGAGCAGTACTTAGTGCAGCGGGATAGAACTGCACACCCACCCCTGTCCGTCCTCAGTGTAGGTGGTGAGCTCCATGAGCGCAAGCGCCAGCTGTGTCTACACCACAGGTCAACGTTTTTACCATCAAGGGGCAGCTGGTGAAGATGGTGGAGCGCGTGCCTCCTTCTACCAGGACCAAGAGCCGGAGGCCCCAGGTGCATGTTTCCATGGAGGGAAGCAGATGCGCCTGCCGGTGGTCACGTGACCATGTTCCTGTTATCTCAGCAATGCCCATGCAAGCGACGCTCAGGGCATGTTACAGTCTAAGGAGAAACCCAGGGGAGGGGGATGGGGAGCGAGCACAGGGGCGCCCCCCCTTGCCATCCTACCCGGGACACAGAGGCAAAGATAAGGAGAGAAAGGTTCAAATTTGAAAGATCTGATAAAGGCCATGTCAACAGGATGTGGTAGTTACTGTTCCAAAAAAAAAAAAAAAAGAAAGAAAAGAAAAGAAAAGAAAAAGAAAAAAAAACCCACACACACAGAGAAGAAAGGCAGAGATAGATCACCTCTGAGTTAGGATTCCGGAGGATTGAACAGAAATGTGCATTTTTTGGTGTTTTGCTTTTAACATTGAGAAAGGGAACCAGATCGGGGGAAGGGAAGAGGGAAAAATGAATTCACTTTTTTTATTATTATTATTTTTACTCCATAAAGTCAATTTTCAACCCTGAGTACATACAAAGAAGTAGGAAGAACTGAGGCAGTCGACCGATGATCTCTTTAAAGTCTTATCCTATTGGAAGCGCTCTCTCCGGGCTTTAATGTTCGGGACCCATGTTCCCCCAAGACTACAGAACTCGCCCCATTTGGGATAGTCGCTGAAATTTAGTTTATCTCATTAAACCACAGAACTACTGCAAACGTGCACTCGCCAAACAAGCAACGAATTGTTTTCACATTCACAAAGCCGAGATGTTTTTAGGGGAGCTTTACGGGTGTGACATGAAGTCGAGTTGACACGTTGCCTAGAGAAAGATCAAACTCAACACCCTTGACGGATGTCCGGTCGCATGTGGGACGTGTTACTTAGATCATGACAGAGAGAGAGAGAGAGAGAAAGTCGCCTCTCGACCTCTTCTGCCGTGAATCACCATTTGTCTGAAGTTCTTTCTCCACGGATACGTGTCTGCACCTGGCCTGCCCCGTGCTCAGTCCTGGCCGGGCTCCTGCTGCACGGCCCTGATGTGCGGAGTCGCTGGCCAAACGCTCGCCACGTGGTATAAGGCAGTCACGTGCATGGGATCCTTTTCCTTCCATGCAACACGGAGTGGACCGTATTTCTAAGAAATAGCCAACAGGGAGAAAGCAAAGCACACACCCCGTACGTCCTAAGCTTCTTGTGGGTCCTTCCCAACCCCTCAAGGATGATAGATCCTGAATTCACGTTCATCATTAATCGGTTTTACGTACGGTTTCCTCACGTGGGCCTCGTCTTGAATCTACAGGCCATACTGTGCGGATGCTTTTTACCTTTCAATAAGTGTCCTCAGGCTGCGTGTTCTCTCCGGCCACGTGACGATCTCCAACACTGTGACAATCACATTGTTGAAGGACTTAGCCCTATTGCATTAATTCCATTTTTTTCGGTCTTCATTTGTTCTTAATTTCACGACCTGTCTTTACCGTTACTCCAATGTCTGGATATCACGTGCTTTACTTAAACAACCTTTTTCCCCCCCTCTCGATGACCATTTGGATGGTTTTCCATCCTTTGCCACTATGGACATCAATGCTGTGAGGGTTTTTTTTGGTGTAGGGCTCCCTTGTAAGGCTTTTTTAGGGGAAGTCGCCAGCAGAATGGTTCATCTTTCCTAAGTAGCGCCACATGGTTTCCCCAAGTAGCTTCACCAACGTCCACGTCTACAGGAGTCTGAGAGTTACCACCCTCCCCCACGTGCGTGCCCAGCTCTGCTACGCTTTGATGGCAAATGTGGTTTTAATTTCTCGTCCCCTGACTACCACTCACTGAGCCACTCCGACTTGTTTCATGGTGAGTTCGATTTCCTCTTCTTTGAAATGCCCCTGGAGGCTCTCACACATTTTTCTACAACTGTGTGGTCTTTTCAAGTTGGGCCCCGAGGGAGTTGTTCTTTATGTACCGTGGACACTAACCTTCTGTGGATCCTTTGTAGCAAATGCAGTCTCCCAGCCTATGCCGCATGGTCCCATTCTTTTACTGGAGTCTTGACGCAATTTCTTGGTTTTCATGGAGTCAACTGCATCAGTCTCTGCTCGGTGGTTTCTGCTTGGGTTGTCTCTGGGGTGAAGAGATCTGGCGTTCACGCAATGTCATTACTGTGATGCTCACGTATTCTCCTAAAAGGGTTTAAGTTTGGGGGCAGTTGGGTGACTCAGTCAGTTAAGCGTCTGCCTTTGGCTCAGGGCACGATCTCAGGGTCCTGGGGTCGAGCACCCCATCAGGCTCCCTGCTCCTCGGATAGTCTACTTCTCCCTCTGCCTCTCTCCTTCTGTGTGCTCTCTCTCTCCTTCTCAAATAAATGAATGAAATATTTTTTAAAAATATTTTTTAATAAATAAAAGGGCTTAAGTTTAGTTTTCCATAACTAACTGCTTAACTTGGATAGCTTAGAACTTTAAAGCTGGGTTTTGCTCCCTCTGGATAACCCATTGTCCGAGCACCATATTGAACAGATCATTACTTTGGCTTGGACCAGTCACACACCAAATGCCTCCCGTCTTCAATCCCAGCTCCCATGCTACTCTATAGTCATCCTCCTTCTTGGCAGGAAACCTGATATTGGCAGGAATAGTCTCCACCTGATTTTACTTCCTCAAACTTACATCAGCTGCATTGCCTATTTGCATATAAATTAAAATTTTTTTGTATTTTAAAGATTTTTTATTTTTATTTTGTTTTTTAATAAATAATCTATTTATATTAATTAATTAATTAATTTATTTATTTATTTATTATTTATGATAGTCACACAGAGAGAGAGAGGCAGAGACAGAGGCAGAGGGAGAAGCAGGCTCCATGCAGGGAGCCCGACGTGGGATTCAATCCCGGGTCTCCAGGATTGCGCCCTGGGCCAAAGGCAGGTGCCAAACTGCTGTGCCACCCAGGGATCCCCAATTTTTTATTTTTATTTTTTATTTTATTTTATTTTATTTTTTAATTTTTTATTTTTAAAGTCAAGTCTACACCCAACGCGGGGCTCAAACTCAGGACCCTGAGATCAAGAGTTCCATGCCCTACTGACTGAGCCACCCAGGTGCCCCTGCATATAAATTTTAAAGGCAGGTTGTCAAGCTTTGCAAAAAATGTTTCTAAAAAACTGTGGTTAAAATGACACAGAGAGTGTCCCTCAGTGTCCCTCATGCATCTTCATGCTACTGAATTTTCCAAACTTTGAATATGTAAATTTTCTTGAATGGTATTCTTTAGTGACGCCTGTCAGCAGGACATTAAATGAAGAGCTTTGTGGTTTTTTTTCATTTGTTCTGGCATTTCTTTTGGTAGAGTAATCCCATTATTGTTATTATAAATTGCATATTTTTATTATATCAATTAATTATATAATAATATGTGTAATATATAAAATAATATTTTAATTACATATTATATATTCTATAGAGCAATATATTATAGTTATAGATGATCTAATTTTATATTAAATATTGTGATACAATCTATTATAGTCATATATATTGCAATAACTATATTGTATATTTTAATATACAATATGTTATGTTATATATTATATAATACACTGTAATGTACTATATATTATAGTTACATATTATATATTATTATATTATGTATATTCTGATATATTATAGTTACATATTATATATTAATGTTGTAATATATCATGTTACAATAATACAATACTATTAGATTACATATTGTGATATATCATATATTATATATTATATATTAGATTACATATTGTGATATATAATATTATATATAATTATATTATATTAAATATTCTTGTGCTGCTATATTAAAAGGAAATGGACTTTATTATAGTCCATATAGAAAGGACAGTTAACTCTTAATAATTCTGTTTTATCTCAAAGTTGTTTTCATTTCTATATATATATATATAGGAAATACCATTTGCAAATAATATCATCCCGGGGTCCTGGGATCGAGTCCTACATCAGGCTGCTTCTCCCTCTGCCTGTGTCTCTGCCCCTCTCTCTCTCTCTCTGTGTCTCTCATGAATAAATAAAATTTAAAAATCATAAAATCAATTAATTTTATTCAATAAGTGTCACTAATTTTTAATTTTATTTTGGTTCTGGCTCTGTTGCTTCCTTGTGTCTCATGTGGCTCCTGCACACAGGTGACGTGCGCACCCGGCGGCCGAAGGTGGGCCTTGAAGATGTTCCCTGGGAAGCGCGATCGTCTCGGTCAACACGAGGCACGTCGGGGATAAGAGATAACCGCTTGTCCCGCGTGGAGGCCACGCTATTCTCATACCTTGTCTACAGGCGCGTTTGGCAAGAAGGGCCCTGTGTGACGCTTTCGGGGAAACATCCGTGCAAGGGAGGCGGTAGCAGGGAGGCAATACCCCAACCGAGCCCCTCGCGGGCACGAGGAAGCGGGCAGGAGGCCGTGGGGCCTTCAGCCACACACTCAGAGTGTCTGTCGCCCCTCAGCCAAGTGACCCAAGAGACTCTTCTTGCACCATCAGGACCCAAGCGGGGAGACACTCCAAGTGGGAATTGGCCAGAGTGCAGGGGCCGTGCTTGCTTCGAAGGGGGCGGGTGGGGCAGCTCGTAGCCAGGATGTGACAGACACAGGGCGCCGGCTCCTTGGGAAGTTCTTGTGCATCCCCCGGGTTGCCGGAGCCCAGGGAGGCTCCTGCGGCCTGAGCACCCATACCTGTGGGGCCGGCCTCCAGGAGGGAGGGCGAGACAGCCTCCAGGGCCGGGCCTGCATCCTCTACCCGTCCCAGCTCTCGTGGACGCATTGGCTTGTTGCTCGCCGTGCATTTATGTACTGCTTGCCCCCACTTTAGGTCTTTGTCAACACTGCATTAGGTACTGAGCCGGGCAGCGGAAACAGGCCACGTCCTACAGGACCCTGCAGGGCCCGTCCTACTCAGGCCGGTCGTAGCGGGGACGCACCTGCACCGGAGCTCAGCTTCCCGTCCACACTCCGCTCTGCCCGTCGATACAGCAGCGCACAGGACCCTAAGCCAAAAGCCAGAACCCAACCCAAACAAACGGAAACCCCTCTTCCACCCCCGCAACAAGCCATTCAAACAACACTGTAATGCCGGTGCTGGTGCAGGGGAAACACCACAAATTCCCTTCCCCGGCAAAGAATGGGCTCCCTTTTATCTGCAAAAAACTCTGATTATATAGTCATTAGACTGGTAATGGCACTTTTATTATGCACTTGGATCAGACCGTTGGCATAATTATAGCAACCGTTGAAATCTGTATTACAACCGTGTAATTGCTTGGCGGGGTGACACGATTCTCCGGAAAATGTAGATACTAAATAAAGCCTCCCCCCGCGGTGGGCGGCAGCGCTCCTCCCAAGCGCAGAGGCCTTTCAAAGTCAAGGAAGGTCGTTGCCGGTCCCTAGAGCCCGTCCCTGCAAACCACGGGCAGGGACAAACACTCGGCAGAGGGAAGAGTCTCGTGTGAGCCTTTTGCATGTTGGCTCGGGTGCAGGTAAAGTCGCCAAATTGTCAAGGACGTAGGGTTGGACATGGGTCAGCTTGAGGCAGCGGCCGCGCGTTTTCCTGGAGACGCGCTGCGGGGGAGCGTGTGCGGCCTCGTTGGCAGAAACGTGCAAGAGCTGGGGTGCGGCCTGCAGAAGCCTGCGGTGGTGGCCCCGCGGTGGAGGTTGAGTGGGTGCACCTCAAAGCGTGCGTCCACCGGGAACCTGGAAATACAAACTTATTTGGAAGCAGAGTGTTTGCAGATGCAAATAAGGGAAGGATCTTGACATGAGCTTCCTGGACCAGGGGGCCCTACATCCAACGACAGGCGTCCTTGGAAGCCACGGAGGACGGGACACAGATGCAGGGGAGGAGCCCCGTGAGGACGGAGGCAGACGCGGGAGGGACGCCTGGGGCCCCAGATGCCGCCGGCCGGCGGGTGACCTGCTGCTGGTTTGCAGAGCACCTTCGGCGCACCTCGGCTTGCACATGCATCCCCCTCCCCGGCCGGGCGTCTCCTCCTTCATCTTCACATGGGCTGCTCTTGTGAAGAGGGATCCCTGTGGATCCCTCAATCCGATGCCCTTCTTTTTATAAGACCACCAGTCCCGTTGCATGAGGGGAGGCCCAGATGACCTCATCCTAACGTATTTCATCTGCAATGACCCTATTTCCAAATAAGGTCTCAACCTTCTGCGTTACTGCAGGCTGGGACTTCAACAGAGAAAATTCGGGCGGGGGGTGGGGGGTGGGCGCCCAATTCAGCCTATAACGTACCCTCGACAGAGGAACCGCTGTCGTTTGAGTACACAAGACGTCGGTGACCCAAGGGCACACCATTATTCCAGAAGCTCCTTTCATGGTGAAGTATTCCCAAAACCGAAACCCACAACAGCACAGCAGATGGCCTGATTTGGCGGCTTCTAACGCGTCCCTGTGCCTCAGAATCACCCGGGGAGCTCGTTAAATAAACAGGGCAGCCTGGCCCTCACCCCACTTAATCGGAATTTGAATTAGCCTGGGGTGCGGCTATTTTTAACAAGCTCCCAGGTGTTTGCCTGCAGCAGGAACGGTTGGGAAGTCCCGGGAGGGAGGGACGCAGAGTAGAACCTGAGCCTGCCCCGCCCGGGGGGGCCTGACTTCAAGGCAGGAGCATGAGTGCATGACCCAGAACTGGAGACACCCGGGTCACTGCACCGAGGCAGGCATATCACCAGAAGGACGGGCCACCCATGCCTCTTGCTCGGGTCCGATGGGTTCAGGGAGCGGCTCCTTTGTGGACAAGAAACAAACATTGCTTCCAAATGAATTTAAGTTTGACCTTAAATCAAACTGCTCGTTTGCAGGGATGCAGAGTGATAACCCGTTTAGTGTTGTTTGGAGACCGGAAAGACACGACCCAGACCTGTCAGCGGCTCTCGGGGCGACAGGTGACCCGAGCACCCACTCCCGGCTGGCCAGTAAGGTGAGAACCGCCATCCCTGGTTCGCGGGCCGTGGAGCCCATGGAGGCACCGCATTCCCTGCAGGGGCTCGGGGCCTGGTGCACGGGGCTGTTCCTCAACACTTGCCTTTTCCCCCCGTGCACCCCGCGCCCCTTCGCTGTCGGCGTGGATCCCTGCGGCTGTGACTTCGGAGCGCATGGCTCCTTCTGAACCTCGGGAAAGGACGGGGAGCGGGATGGAGCCCACACCGGGTCCACCGAGCAGCGTCCTGGATGCACACGCACCCGGTCTGGGCCAGAATCACCAGCAAAGGTGGACACGCGGCGGCGGACTTGTGGATGCAGGAACGGAAGCCACGCGGCTGGGAAGTCTGCCCCAACGGACCGCTTCTTGATATCTGAGTTGCCGTTGGTGAGGTGGTGCCTTTGCCCCATGGCATGGCGCTCACATCTGGAAGCACACCTGTAACGCACACACCTGGAGACACACGTGTAACTCACACCTGCGACCCACATGTCAACCCACACCTGCAGCCCACACCTACAACTCACACTTGGAATGCACACCTGGAGCTCATACCTGGAATACACACCTGGAAATACATGCATAACTCATACCTGTGACCCACACCTGTTACTTGCACCTGCAATGCACACCTGGAACCACAAAAATAGCTCATACCTGCGACCCACACCTAGAACTCACACCTGGAATGCACAGCTGGAACCACATGCATAACTCATACCTGTGACCCACACCTGTAACTCGCACCTGGAATGCACACCTGGAACCACATGTGTAAGTCAGATCTGCCACCCACACATCAAACCACACCTGCGACCCACACCTAGAACTCATACCTGGAATGCACACTTGGAGCCACATGCATAACTCATACCTGTGACCCACACCTGTAACTCGCACCTGGAATGCACACCTGGAACCACAAAAATAGCTCATACCTGCGACCCACACCTAGAACTCACACCTGGAATGCACAGCTGGAACCACATGCATAACTCATACCTGTGACCCACACCTGTAACTCGCACCTGGAATGCACACCTGGAACCACATGTGTAAGTCAGATCTGCCACCCACACATCAAACCACACCTGCAACCCACACCTAGAACTCACACCTGCAACCCACACCTAGGACTCACACCTGGAATACATACCTGGAACCACATGCATAACTCACACCTGTGACCCACAGCTGCAACTCGCACCTGGAACCACATGGTAAGTCAGATCTGCCACCCACACATCAAACCACACCTGCAACCCACACCTAGAACTCACACCTGTAACACAGACCTGGAACCACAAAAATAGCTCATACCTGCGACCCACGCCTAGAACTCACACCTGGAATGCACACCTGGAACCACATGCATAACTCATACCTGTGACCCACAGCTGTAACTCGCACCTGGAACCACATGGTAAGTCAGATCTGCCACCCACACATCAAACCACACCTGCAACCCACACCTAGAACTCACACCTGTAACACAGACCTGGAACCACAAAAATAGCTCATACCTGCGACCCACGCCTAGAACTCACACCTGGAATGCACACCTGGAACCACATGCATAACTCACACCTGTGACCCACAGCTGCAACTCGCACCTGGAACCACATGGTAAGTCAGATCTGCCACCCACACATCAAACCACACCTGCAACCCACACCTAGAACTCACACCTGCAACTCACACCTAGAACTCACACCTGGAATACACACCTGGAACCGCATGCATAACTCATACCTGTGACCCACACCTGTAACCCGCGCCTGGAATACGCACCTGGAACCACATGGGTAAGTCACCTCCGTGACCCACACCTAGAACTCACACCTGCAACTCACACCTAGAACTCACACCTGGAATACACACCTGGAACCACATGGGTAAGTCACCTCTGCGACCCGCATCTAGAACTCACACCTAGGACCACCTTCTGCACCCCCTGCCCTTCCCGGATGCCCAGACTCCCTTTCTCAGTCTCCACAAACGCGACCCCTGCCTTTTCCTGCTTCCTCCCTCGACACACTGGCAGGCGCACAACGGAAGGAAGCAGGCACTCTATTAAGATGCCCCCCAGAGCACCACGTCCCCCCAGACAAGAGGAATTAGTCCTGTCCCTAGGACGCGGGAGCTCACAGCCAGCAGTGCCTCGTTGCCACCGAGATAGATTTTATCGGCATCACTTCTTGACCCTTTCTTCTTCCAATTCTGCAAGGGGCAAAAGGTCATAGGAAGCCTCCCAGAGCGTCGTAGGAAAGATTGCTAACCTATCACACTGCGATCGCTTCTACTCCCAGGTGTCAACCCAACGGAAATGGAAAGACGGGTTCACGCACACACCTGTCCACCCGTGCTCCTCGCGGATGATTCCCACGCGTCAAAAGGTGGAAACCACCGCAGCGTCCTCCGCGGGTGGATGGACAGGCACCGCGTGGCCCGTGCATACAATGGAATAGTCCTCAGCCGCAAAGAGGAACCGCATTGTGACACCTGCTACAAACACGTACGAGCCTCGAAACCATGACGCTCGGGGAGACACAGCAAGTCGCCAAATACCACGTACGACAGATGTCTCGTCGTCCGAAAGCGCGGAACAGGAAAGTCGATGAAAACAGGGCGCAGACTAATGGCTGCTTAGGGCTGGTGGGGCTTCGGAGTGGGGCCTGGGGGCTCGGGGACGTGGGGTTTCTTTTTGGGGCGATAAAAAAAAATATCCCGATTGGGCTGCACGGATGGTTCCTCACATCTGTGAAGGTGCTAAACACCAGTCCCTTAGTCACCTTGAACAGGTCCGTGAAATACATCTCCGTAAAGCACTTTACCAGGAAAGCTGTAGGGACACTTAAAAATAGCCTGGGACAAAGCACTGTAGGGCAGAAACGCGCCTTCCCTGGCGTTTCCCACGTGACTGCGTTTCCCCAAGTCGTGCCCTCAGTTCCCGGACTTTGGAGCTTGGTCTTTGCTGGTTCTTACTCGTGTTTGATCAGTAAATAGGGAGCGCTGCCAGGTGACAAGCGGAGGCTGGGTCGTGGCTCCCGATCCTTGACTCCGTTCGTGTGGTGTGATGTGGGGACTCTCGAGAAACAGAGGCCTTTGGGTCCCCACACCCCTCCCCGCCCCAACCACTGCATCTGGCACAGATCTCCTGAAACCCTAGGAATTTGTAAATGAGGAGATAGGAAGGTGTCTTTTGTCATGTCAATAAGGGGACTTGTGGAATGCCCCTAAGGGCGGGCTAGTTGCCGGGAAACCAACCCCAAGATTAAAGGGATGGAAGTTTCCATTGCATGGGGCAGGGGAGGGGTGCAGGTTGAGCCCATTCCCCAGTGGCCAACGATTTCAGCAATTGTACCTCCACATTGAAGCCTCCATAAAACCCCAAAAGGACAGGTTTTGAGAACTTCCAAGACAATGGGACACTGTCCCCTGCCTCTGTGCCCGACCCCAAGGTCCCGGACGACAGAAGCTCTTTGTTGGAGACCTCACTCTGCGAGTCTCTTCATCCAGCACTTGATTGGTTATCCTAATATCCTTTGTTCCCTTGTAGGTAATCTCACGGGGTGAACGAGTTTCCCTGAGTCACTCGGCACAACGGATGGAACCCCGAGAGGGGGTCATGGGAGCCCCCGATCCCGCGTGCTGCCTCAAGACGCAGGACCGAACCCGTTCTGCTGCGGGCTCTGAGCCCATCTGCACGCCCAAGGTGCCCGGTGGACGCTCAGCTGCTGTCCGAGCGCCGGTGGCCCGGGAAGCCCCCAGCCCGCACACGTAGGCCACGGCACCAGACTTAGAGCGACAGGTGTAGCACGGCCAGCAGCTCCGTGATGCTGGGTGTGAACACGGTCCCGGCCATGGTGAAGCACTAATGGGGTTGTGGGTGCGGCTGTCCGCCTCGGCGGCCCTTCTTTGCCCCCACTGGGCGCCCCAGGCCACGTGTTCAAGGACACACACCCAGCTGAGCCAACGCTGCCTTGATGATGTGCTGCTCCCCCAAGAGGCGGCGTCCCACCCGGAGAGCGGAGGGAGGCCCAAGAGGTTGGACCACATAGAACGCTTGGGAAGATGGGCAGTGGGGCCCCGGCATGTTAGCAAAATAAGGAATAAATGTGTTGGGCAAGGTCACCTTCCCGTAGGGGGAAGGCGGGGGCATTTGAGGTGCACCCCCTCATGTTCCTCGGGTGCAGGGGGTGCAGAGGGCCCCGGGACAGATGCTCTCAGCGCTGTGGATCACAGCATTCTCTCCCCAGTGACCAGTTAAGCCTTAATACCTGGGACACAGGGAGCCCGCGGGCTGCTGAGGCACGAGAGCCCCAGTTGGGTGACTCGGCCCAAGCGCTCATTGGGGTCTTGGGGTTTTCTTCTTTGCAGAAGCACGCCCCCAATATCCGCGGCCTGGAGACCCATGCAGGAGACAGGAGCCCAGCCGGAAGCTCGGAAACCTGCCCTGGAGCGCCTGGGTAGCCCGGCTACGATCCCGGTTGATGGTTTCCAGATACTTTGTATGGGATCCTCACCTCTCCAGAGCGGTGATCCACAGCCCCGGGGCCGCTCTGCTCCCAGGGATACTGGTAGTGTCTGGAGATATCGGGGCAGGGCGGGGTGGGGGGGGTCATAGCTATAGAGGAGGGGTCTTTCTGGCGCCCAGTGGGTGAAGACCAGAGACTTGGCTTGGCCTGGTAGGGTGCACAGGACACCCCGCAGCAGGCTCGTCCACCGCAGGGTTCTTAGCGCTGAGGCCAGCAGCGATTTCACACGCACCAAATCAGGGGAAATGAGCCACCTGCAGTAAGCGCCGTGCCTCAGATCTTTGCGCCCAGAGATAAAACATTTGTGCAATTTCCCCTACGGGTTGCCAGAAGACAGACACAACAGGGCACCCGGGAGACGCCTTCCAAACGGAACGCACAGAAATACTTGAGACGTCCCATGCGTAAGCGTGCACAGCTTCCACGTTTCCTTTCTCGGTCGCCTGATTTGTCGGAAACATTTTACGCCGCTCAAACATCCAAGCCGCACTTTGGGAAATGCATTTGGGTTGGGAAATATGTTTCTGTAATATGGTAAGTGCGTCTGAGCAGAGCTCACAGATGTATTGCTCTATGTAAAAACAGTCATGCCTCCTCGTGAAATCACAGAATGTTTCCCTAAATAGTCTCATGCCTATTAAATAATTTGAATGAGCTTTGAAGGTTCCCAGAAATGAAATATTAGTTCCAGACAGTTTTACTGAAGAGACCAAATACACTTTCAAGGAAAAGATATCATTTCAGCACGTGGAGAACATTTTCATAAAAGTCCATTAGTTCATGAATATCATTCTATGCAAGTTCAGAATGGGAAGGACTCTCTTAATCTGGCCACCCAGCTTTTAAAAATGCAATCATTTTTCCAATAATTGCGTTTTTAGGGAGAGCCGTTAATATTGGTTCTGTTTAATCAATAGTTAACTGGAGGGCTGGGCTGGAACGCCGCATCCGCATCATCTGGTGGTGTCCACGTTACCTGGAACACAGCCTCCATGGGACGATTAATGTTTCTTCATGTTAACAAAAATGGGAGCGTGTTTTAAGAATATCGAAGAAATGGCAGAATGACTGGAATCACAATAATCTCAGAAACATTGAGAGGATAAAGCCTCAACTCGGGGTTAAAATGGCAGTATGTCTCAATTCGATCTTCTTCAGTCAAGGAGGGAGTCTTAATTTTAGTGGTTAATTCCACAGCGACCACACCACCCACCTCACTCACCCACGTCTTAATAGAGGTCCGCTTAAATGGCGCAGACTTCAATTATACATTGTTTTATAACCGAAAAGTGCTTTATTGCAATGATCAACATAATAACCATTATCCAATGCGGAACTTGAAAGCCTTCTGTTTCTTCCTTTTATTTCTTTTTATTTTATTTTATTTTATTTTATTTATTTATTTGAGAGACGGCTAGAGAAAGCGAGAGTAGGAGGGAGAGGCAGGGGCCAAGGGACACGCAAGCTCCCCGCTGAGCCTGCAGCCACACAGATGCAGGGTCTCCACCCTAGGGCCCCAAGATCATGACCTGAGTCGAAGGCAGACTCTTAACTGACTGGGCCACCCAGATGGTGCTTCTTCCTTTAAAAAAAAAAAAAAAAAAGACGTTTAAACAAAATATTAAATGAATATAAACAGCAATGTGGCTTTATTCATAGGATTTGGCGACACTCTTTCAATTTGTTTCATGTCCCTGTGTTGGAAAGACCTCTAGGTCAATAAAAGGCAGATGAACAAGAATGAATAGATGTTTCCACCTGTGCCACACTGAGATAAGCAATCCTGTGAGTAGCCACCAAGGATGCAGATACAAACCATCTCAACACCCAAGAGGCAGGCACTGGACACATGATCCTAGTGGAGTCTCGCTCTATAGACAAGACCAGAATTCCATGGGATGAAGTTGACTTTCCCTCTCAATGACGTCCATACCCATCTACTCATCATATCTATCTATCTATCTATCCATCACATCCTTCCATATATCCATCCATCATATCTATCTATATATCATATCTATGCATCTCTCCATCCATAATATCTATCCACCACATCTATCCATCCATCCATCCACCCATCATATCTATCTATCCATGTATCATGTCTATCTTTCCATCTATCATATCATTCTATCCATCCATTCATCTATCCATCCATCATGCCTATCTATCCATCTATCTAACCATCCATCTATCCATTATATCCATCCATCCATCATCCATCATCCATCTATCCATCCATCCATCCATCCATCCATCCATCATATCTATCCATCCATCATATATACCTTTTCATCCATCCATCATCCATCATCCATCATCCATCCATCATATATACCTTTCCATCCATCCATCCATCCATCCATCCTTCCATCCATCATATCTATCTTTCTATCCATCCATCATCCATCCATCATCCATCCATCCACCCATCCATCCATCATCCATCATCCACCCATCCACCCATCCATCCATCATCCATCATTCATCTATCCATCCATCATATATACCTTTGCATTCTTCCATCCATCCATCCATCATATCTATCCATCCATCATATGTACCTTTTCATCCATCCATCCATCCATCCATCCATCCATCATATCTATCTATCCATTCATGATATCTATCATGTATCCAAACACACATATATACTCACTCACTCATATAAATTATGTGTATGATCTGTATTGAATATAATTCACAAATTGTGCTAAGACAGTGGTTCTCAACCAGGGAACGTGCCCTTTCATGTCCACAGTCCATCCGGTAATGCCGGGAGACATTTTTGGTCATCACAACTGGGAGTAGGGAGATGCTTCTGGCATCTGCTGTGTGGACACCAGGGATGCTGCTCAAAACCCTACAACGCACAGGACACCCCCTATGGCAAAGAACTATCTATCCCCAAATGTCAGTAGTGTCAAGTTTGAGGGACCTTGGGCCTAACGACTGGAGAGTAAATATTCAGCACGACGCATTAAATACACATGGATCATAAGCTCATCTACTACCTATCCTATGTGAGAAATACTATAGCAAGTCCCTAAACAACTGTTAATGAATTTCTGAGTAAACAAACGTGTTTTCTTTAAAAGTGTGTTTTTAATGCCTAAAAACAAGGAAATACCTCCCAAATCCCTAAACCTCAAGCCACGCCTTCTTTTCAAAGCAAGTTCAGTTGCAACACGCATAGGGGTTTGTCTGCTATCCAAGGCAGGAAGTGATGGGGGTGGGGTTGGCCATCGGTTGGCAAAATCCGGGTGTCCGTGGCTTTGAGAAGTCCGGGAGGTGGGCCAAGGTTCTTCCTTGCCTTGAGCACATGTCACTTGTACTCACCGATGGAACGCATTCGGGGGAAGAGTCAGAGTGCGTCAAATCAACCGAGACTCCGCTTTCCAGTGCTCCATGCCCCCCACCCCCACCCCGAAACAAGCGTGTGAAAGGTGCCACCGCAGAGCCTATTTCCCAACGAGCACCTGACATGTTCCAGGACACAGTTCTTATCCTATGGCTCAAGCATGAACCAACAAAACCTCCACAAGTCAAAGGCTGTACCAGGTGAACTTCCTGTCCCCGACCTCAGCCCCAGATCCAACCTGGTGGAAACAAAGTGTTGCGTCCTTCACACTCTTGCTCAAGAGCGACGCTGGGCATTATCTTTAGAACCAGCCGAGAACGTTCCCCAGGAATACATCAGCAGCGCGGTTTCTTCTTCCTCTTCCTTACACATCTCAAGGCATCGTCCCACAACCAGAACTGTTCTTATAAATTCAATAATAAATAAACAGTAATTAGTGGCATGACATGGTCATTACCCATAATCTTTAGCCCCGCGTGGGTTGGTCTAATTATACCCAAGAAGCCATAAAAAATTGGGGCGGGGAGACCTTTCCATCCATCACATGTGGGCATATGTAGTTTTCCACAGGTGCTTCATTTTCGGATGTCGGGTTCCCTTTGCTTGTTTGGCCTCTGTCAGCTCCGCAAATGCGGATCGAACTATAGGAGCAGAGGGAACAAGTCCTGGCTGTGTGTCTGCATGGGATTTGCACCGAATTTCGGGGCTGGGGTTGCCGTCGGCCCTGCTGGGCACCGAAGGCCTCTCGGGGAAACAGGTGACAGCGCCAGCGGCCAGGCTGGGGCGCCCTCTGAGCCGCTTTTCCTCTCCCCGCCTCCTCCCGGGAGGCCCCACGTCTTGTAGGGCCTTGACGCGTCTTGGAGTTGGCCCCAGGCGGGGTACCCCGACACATGACCTTGCTGCTCCAGGCAGCCAAGACAATTCATCTGCCCTACTTTAGGTTGTCTTATTTCATTATTTTATTTTGTTTTGTTTCGTTTTATTTTATTTTATTCTGTTCTGCTTCATTTTTGTTTTGTTTTTATTTTGTTTTATTTGCTTTTTAGTTTAGTTTCTGTTGTGCTTGGTTTCATTTCGTTTTAGCATAGTTTAGTTTTGTTTTATTTTATCGTACCGTGTTCTGTTGTATTTTATTGTTTCAATTAACGTATTTTAACAACTGATATAAAGAACATCTCCTGTTCAGAAAGCCGAACTGAGGGTGGCCCGGGTGGCTCAGTGGTTTAGCGCCTACCTTCAGCTCAGGGCATGATCCTGGAGTCCTGGGATCGAGTCCCGTGTCAGGCTGCCTGCATGGACCCTGCTTCTCCCTCGGCCTCTCTCTCTGTGTCTCTCATGATTTTTTTTTTTTCTTAAATCTTGTTAAAAAAAAAAGAAAGAAAGCCGAACTGAGCACAGGTGAGGTAATGTGATCCCTCCCCCCTCTCAAATTGGTTTACCCTCCTCACTGCACAGCCCTGTGTTTCAGGATCCCTTCTGGATGGTCCATGAAGAACATACCTGAACCCTGAGAATACCATATGCTTTTGCATCGCTCAAGTACATCATCTGAGGCAAGGCATTCCTTATCAGTATTACTCTGAGATTTTTCCCACAAATACAGATGTACAGATCACCTTCGTTTATATATAACTTCTATGGCTATGCCATAGTCTCTTGGAAGGACGTGCCTCAATTTATTTTTTATTGTGTAAAATAAATAGACGTCATTGCCTGGAGGAGTTTCGGGTTTCAGAAGCACAGAACACCATGCACAGACGGTTCCCACGTCCACCTGTCTCTGCACCCCGTTTCCCCTATTACCGATATCCACTGTGGCTGTGGTCCATGCCTTCCCATTACTGAACCAATATCAGTACATTAGCACCCAAAATCCACAGTGTCCATCAGGGTTCCACGTGCAGGTGCACAACCCCTGGGGTTTGCAAAACTCACCTGCCCACCGTGATGGCATCCTACAGGGTCACCCACTGCCCATTATCTATTTGAAATTCAGATTCAACTAGTTGATTATAGCATAAATGTATCCCAAATATTAAACAGGACGTATTTATAATAAGTAATGATTTGTTGTCGATCTGAAATTCAAAATCCATCTCGAGATTCAGCATAGTTATATCCCAAAGGTCGCATGGGCCCTACATTCGAATTCAAATTCAACTGGGTGCCTAGTCTGAGTATGTCCCAAATACTGCATGAGAGACATGTAGAATGAAAGAATTATTCATTGTTTATTTGAAATTCAAATTCAGCTGGGTGTTGAGTGTGAGTACATCCCCAATACAGAATGAGACATAGTTATATTAAAACAATTATGTGTTGTTCATCTGAAATTGAAATTCACTTGGCATTAAGCCTAAAATATGCACACATATTTCATACTAATCTATAATATATAAAACATATAATACAAAGTGCAATATATTATAAATATATATTAATTAATCATGCATTAATGGAATATATTACATTATGTAATATACATTATGTAATATATTACAATATAATATGGTTAATATATAATGTATTATATATCACAGATATGTTATATATAATATACATATACATTGTCTATCTGAAATCCACATTTCACTGGGCATTCTGAATTTTTTTCAAGATTTTATTTTATTTTATTTCTTTTTCTTTAAGATTTTATTTATTCATGAGAGACACACACACAGAGAGAGAGAGGCATAGACATAGGCAGAGGGAGAAGCAGGCTCCACGCAGGGAGCCTGACGTGGGACTCGATCTGGGACTCCAGGATCACGTCCTGGGCCAAAGGCAGGTGCCAAACCACTGAGCCACCCAGGGATCCCTCAAGATTTTATTTTTATTTATTTATTTTTTTTTTAATTTTTTTTTTTATTTATTTATGATAGTTACAGAGAGAGAGAGAGAGGCAGAGACACAGGCAGAGGGAGAAGCAGGCTCCATGCACCAGGAGCCCGATGTGGGATTCGATCCCGGGTCTCCAGGATCGCGCCCCGGGCCAAAGGCAGGCACCAAACCGCTGCGCCACCCAGGGATCCCAAGATTTTATTTTTAAGTAATCAGTAATGTCTACACCCAACGTGGGGCTGGAACTCACAACCCCGTCCCTCTTTCAACTCCTCCTTCAAATCCCACCCCATTTGTAAGACCTACTAGATGTGCACACACGCACTCACATCTCTATGTAAATAATGCCACACCTCTGCACACACATACATATTATGTGATATAAAATACGAGCATATACTTATATACCTGTAATTATATGTATGTAGCAAAAACTGGTTAATTATTGTGTTCCAAACGTTCTCCTCCCCGTGACACTCCCGCTTTGCTATTTCTGCTCTAGCAGCCAGGACATGACATTCTCTTACTGACTCTTAATGTTCACTGTCCAGTGCTCACCAGTGGGATCTGAGCCCTAGGAGATGGGAGGATCTCGGTCTCCTTACTCCTGGTTCATCCAAATGTCCACGTTGGGAGCACCTGGCACGTGGTGGGATCTCCGCCGGCACCCTGCTTGGTGGATTCAGCTTGCTGCCAGCTTTTGCTATTTGAAACTCTGCTGCAATGAACCGTCTTCTCCAAGAACCTTCCCGCGAGGGGTCGCCGGGATCAAGTCCCACATCGGGGTCCCCGCAGAAGCCTGCTTCTCCCTCTGCCTGTGTCTCTGCCTCTCTCTGTGTGTCTCTCATGAATAAATAAATAAATTTTAAAAAATTAGCTTACGTACTTTTAAATTATGTGTACTTTAAATGATTATGAACGCACACAGAAATATCTATATACACACACAAGGTAATAGAGACAAGCATGTGTACACGTGGATTTATACATATTTAGGCTTGTAGGTATTTGTATATATGTTCAAACACTTAGGTTTATACATATGTTTCTACACATTCGTCTACTATGTATACATATATTTTATATTGCAATATATACATTTTATACATACATTTATGCGTATATAAAAACATGTATCTGTTGTTCCTAGACAACACAATCACAAATATGCCTTTCCTGTAGTTCCTTAGAAATGAGAGTTTTCTAAATGTATATACAAAATATATATATTGCAATATAAAATACAAATATATACGGTTCATTGCAGCAGAGTCTTATAATATTTTATACTAATCTATAATCTATAAAATATATAATAATACATACAATATATGATGCATATTTTTAATAAATTATGGAGAGCATAAACTAGATATATCTTATAAATGCACTTATTATTATACCTTTCAAATGATTAGACTTTTATAGTCTGCGTTTTCGTGAAACACTTTGTGACTTTATTTTTACACCCGCGTCTTGACACACGCAGAATTTAATTGCCCATGAAGGCGTGAAGAAGGAATACCCCTTTTTAGGGACTTTAAATGGCCATGCGGGTGCACGCATGACACTCACCAGGTAGGCCGTGCTCTCTCCACCGCATGGAGACGGCAGGTGCGCTCTGGCCTCCGGAGAAACGCACCCCTCGAGATCTTATCTGCTGCGCCACGAAACTATTTTTAACATCCTGGCTTTATCCCAGGAAAACCTAGTTCCCATGTGAGGGACGAGTCTCCTTTTCTGAGGATTTGGAATCCTGGCTCTCGTGCTGGTTCTCCTGGGTCAGGAGTAGCCAAGGTTTTTTCCACCAAGGTCAAGGCCTGAGTCCTTCGGTGGCCCTGACTCCCTCACATCCCTCACGACTCCTCTCGTTTCCTCCTTACGAGTCTCGCCCCGATAAGGACTCGTGACTAAGTGAAACTATCTGGCTGGTAGATAAGCCTCCGCACACGTTCTCATTCCTGCATCCTGGAAACGAAGATGAAATTACAACCACGGCTTCCCCGCAGGACCTGACACCACTCTCAAGCCGATCGGTCGGTTCACAAACACTGGTTTCCACGCCTCTCCACTTGCATCTCCTTTGGAAATAATCAGTTCTTGTGCTCTGAGGTCTGCTTCCTCCTTACCAGAAAATATGTGAAATGCAAAATAAAAATAAAAGACTTTCATAATCCACGCACAACCTTTTTGACATTGTCCTACCTTATTTTATTCTTTTTTTTTTTTACAGGTCGTTTTGTTAGATAACAAAGATCAGAGTGTGTGATAACATTTGAATTTGTCCTCACCTCCTCTTTTTTTTTTTTTTTAAGATTTTATTTATTTATTCATGAGAGACACAGAGACAGAGAGAGGCAGAGACACAGGCAGAGGGAGAAGCAGGCTCCATGCAGGAAGCCTGATGTGAGACTCGATCCCGGGTCTCCAGGATCACACCCTGGGCTGCAGGAGGCACTAAACCTCTGAGCCACCCACAGTGCCCCTCACCTCTCTTCTTACAAGGACCCCAGTCCTATAGGATCAGGGCCTACCCTACTGACTTCATTTTATCTTATATCCCCTCTTTCCAGCCCCTATACCAAGATATAGTTCCATTCTGAGGTCCTGGGAGCTGATGACTCCTTTATACAAATTTGGAGACACAATTCAACCCAGAATGCCTGTGGATGGTGAGATCCCGGTTAGTGGGCCTGAACGTGTCCCCTCCTTGGGCTCCTCCAACCAGATAGATGGTCTGGCTGGGTCCTCGTTGGCACCCGTGCCTCCTTCCTGTGGGATCAGAGTCCACCCCACAGCCCTCATTTCCCCCTAATCCCCCCTTTAAAGACCCCACCTCCAAACACAGCCCCACCCTCAAATCCTGGGGGTGAGGGCTTCGACCCACGAATTTCGGGGGACACTATTCAGCCCACGATCATTAGCTAACCTTGATCGCAGAGCTGTCAAAGTTCTCCAAAATTTAGCTTTGAAAAATAAACTCACAGGTATAAAAGGAAACACTCGAAACATCTGACCCTGTCTAGCCCCGTAAGGCCTCTCTCGAATGCACGTTACAGGGAAAAGTGTGTAAGAATTATCTTGTCTGCGTGGAGTAGCTCTTCTTTGTAAAATTAGCTGGATTAAAAAAAAAAAAAAAAGAGAGAGACACCTGCCACTTTGGTGTTTGATACATTTCTTTGCTTCCTACTTATTAACAATATTTGTTTCTACCTGTGTGAATGACCCACAGTTATGCCCTTTTTTGAGTATTAATTGTGCATTAATGCCCTCCGACCAGATAGCAGTTTGTTTTATGCGCCCTGCACAGTTCCTGTTCAATGCATTTTAATTTCCTTGATATTTCCATGACTTTCTTAAATTTTTGGGTAGTCGGATCTATTCATCTCTTTACCCCCGTGGTTCTATTTCTGACAAGCTTACAACATCCTTCTCCAACCACACGTTTTTATTTGAAAACCTAGCCCTGGGATTTTCTCCGAGTTTTACCGTTTTTGATTTTTATCTCCCCTTTACGCCTACTCTTCCTGGAATTTATTTTCATTTTCTTTCTTTTTTTTTTTTTTTTTTCGCTTTTTTTTTTTTTTTTTTCCTGTGATGGCTTCCTGGTATTTTCAAAGGTACTACAAGGTGAGCATCTAAGTAGCATTTAATCCAAACCAGATAACCGTTTGATACCAGTGTATTATTTACTCTGGCTGGAGACACACACAACTCTATTTGAGACAATTTCTCTCATGTTACTGTGTCAGAGTCTTGAGTTACTTAAAAGCTTCAGAGACTAACTAGCCCAGGAGCAAAAAAGAAGTGGAAAAGCTTATCTGACCCAAGTGATAAGGTCAGGGCGTCTGTTTGCATTTTGCAAAGCATGCTGCGGCTGTGAGCATGCAGCGTCACCGCTTAGATTTTCCATAAACCTCTCCAGCATCTGAGGACCAACAGCTCTCAACACATATTCTGGGTGAAGCGTAAACTCAGCAAAGTCTAATTACAGGCTGGCCTGGCCCGGGCATTGCTTCCTATATGGTTTCCTTTGAAATCACTCAAGAAAAGCCTCAGAGTAAATAGGCACGTTTTGAAGCCTTATTTTTAGCAGTCAGGGCTCCACGCACGAACAAGCACGTCCGTCTGCCTTGTGATGTGTTCAGATTTTCAAACTCTAATTTGGAGAGAGAGAGAGAGAGAGAGAGCCTAGGAGGTTTGCTTGATTTTACGGATTGATGACTCACTGATGTTACTTAAATCTGCAATTATTTGACTACTCATGTTTCTACCCCGGGATGACTTAATTGCCGTGAGCACATTTGGAACTCGCGACGTCCCCACCCAGGGAGCCAGCTGCGTGTGTGGTGTCTCCATGGTGAAAACTTGCTCTCCGTCACCAGACGGGGCATTTCGAGGTCGGCCTCACCTGGTTGGAACACATGGGTTGGGTCAGGGCATTGCTGAAACCAGGGAGGTCGGAGGCGTTTGGAAGACGGGTTCCACGCGCATGAAATGCCTGTGCAGAGCCAGGTGCCAACACATGGTCCCCGGGTGCCCGCAGGCTGTGCACGGCGGTGACTCAGCCCCACTCCCACCGAGCGAGCCCTGGAGGCCGGTGGCTGCACATATAATTATAAAATACATTTCGTCGCCTCTGACGACTCGGAGGCCCGGGTGCCCAGCCCGGTGGGCCAGCGTGGCCCACCAGCAAGGTTACCGGGAATTCCCACCCCACGTGCCCCGGCCGTGACCGGGAGGAAAGCGAAGGCCACGGCTGCTCAGCCAGGAACGGAGCGCGCTGCTCAGCCTCGGGGGCAGCCCTTGGTAAGACGGCGTTCATGGGCTCTGCAGCAAGGCCCCCGAGCCCCGATAACGGGCCTTGCACCGCGCATCCGAGGCACCGGGAACAATACATGGACCACAGGACGCCGCCCCATTCGGTTCCTAGCGCACAGGCGGGCAGGGTGTTAGGTGGATCCGGGGAGATGGAAGCCGTGAAATCGGAAGCCCTCGTCGGGCAGCCGAACACCCCAGAGAATGTCCCGCCTGCCCCCAGAGACCAAATCCTAAGTGGACAGGTCCTCGGGCATCCAGTGAGGAAGCACGGCCTCCTGGGCCAAGTCCGTCATTGGAAGGATGTGTTTCCAGAAGCCCTGGGCAGGCCTCTTCCAACGTATGGATGTATGGGAAGCCACCACGCGCATTCCCAAGAACGGGTTTATCTGCCCGCGAGGCAGTACTGGGGCAAGTATTCAGCGCGCGGTAGGTAGAGGCACCTGCGTGGTTCTGTTGGCAAAGCACCTGCCTGCAGCTCAGGTCACGATCCCAGGGTCTTGGGACCCAGCCTCCGCGGAGGACCCGCTTCTCCCTCTGCTTCTGCCCACCAGCTGCTCATGTGCTCTCGCTCTCAAATAAATAAAATTTTAAAAATATATATATGTTCATTTTTCATATGCAAATATATCCTTATAAATTGTAATGTCTGTAAAGGCAGCTCACCGTGGCCTGAAGGTGGTAATGCCCCTCTAACGCCTGCCTGACACGGATTTTTCTTTTACAATCTTTATGTCAGAATTTATAATTAAATATATTAGAATACACACTACAGAGTGTTAGAAATAATAAAGATGTCTAATGTTATATACATGAACTATATGTCAGAATTGATAATTAAATATGTTAGAATACGCATTACAGAATGTTAGAATATAATATAGATGTCTAATATTTATATACATGAATTGTAAGTCTGAAGGCAGCTGAACCTGTCTTTTGGAATATACATTAAAATTTATAAGAAAAAATATTAGAATATACTATAGAATGTAATATATAATATGTATCCAATATGTGTGTAAAGTGTAGTCTAAAGGCAGCTGAACATGTCTTTTAGAATATATATGTTAGAATTCATGAAAAATAGATTAAAATATATTAATATGTATTAAAGAATGTTACAATATAGTATATAATATATATCTCACATTGTATATGTAGGTGTAAAGTCTAAAGGCAGCTGAACATGTCTTTTAGAATATATATATTAGGATTTAAAATAAAACATTAAAATATGTATGTTAGAATATATTACAAAATGTTATAGTATAATATATAGACTATGTTTATCTAAAATTTTAATTATACATAAGTTGTAAAGTCTTTGAAGGTAGGTGAACATGTCTTTAGGAATATATATATTAGGATTTATAATAAAACTTATTAAAATATATATAATGTTAGAATATATCACACAATGTTATAGTATAATATAGACTATTTTTATCTAATATTTTAATTATACATAAGTTGTAGAGTCTGTGAAGGCGGGTGAACATGTCTGAGAATATACATTAAAATTTATAAGAAAACATATCAGAATATATTACAGAATGTTATAATATAATATATAATACATATCTAATATATTTGTAAAGTGTAGTCTAAAGGCAGTTGAACATGTCTTTTAGAATATATATGTTAGAATTCATGAAAAATATATTAAAATATATTGATATGTATTAAAGAATGTCACAATATAGTATATAATATATATCTCACATTATATATGTAGCTATAAAGTCTAAAGGCAGCTGAACATGTCTTTTAGAATATATATTAGGATTTATAATAAAACTTATTAAAATATATATAATAAAATGTTAGAATATATTACAGAATGTTATAGTATAATATAGACTATATTTATCTAATACTTTAATTATGTGTAAGTTGTAAAGTCTGTGAAGGCAGGTGAACATGTCTTTTAGAATATACAGAATAAAATGTATTAGAATATATATTCTGGAATATATTACAATATAACATATATATTATATAAAATATGTATCAATTGTAAAATAAAATGTATTAAAATATATATTCCGGAATATATTACAATATAACACATGTATTATATAAAATATGTATCAATTATAAAATAAAATGTATTAGAATATACTGGAATATATTACAATATAACATATATATTATATAAAATATGTATCAATTGTAAAGCTTGCACAGGTAACAGTATACTTTTCAGTTTTAACTCAGCATCTATACACTCACATGTACACACATAGATACATGTATGTGTATATAGATTTTGTATATATAATATATAGCATATATGTTATATTTTTGGATATACAATGTTTTGTATATATATTTGCATATACGCTTGTACATACGTATGTGTGTGTGGATGTATTTGTTCGTACAACATACGCACACACTCGTACGCCTGCATATATACAAGTACACCCACTCGCCTTCCAGCTGAACCAGGCACATCCATTCCCGCGGACCTTCTCGGACCACAACTTGTGTGTCTCTTGCCTCCATCGACACCTGCACCGGTCACGGTGCTGACCTCATGGTTCCCTCTGGGGCGACGCAGACCCTCTTCTTTCCGCATCGCAGAGCTCAGTGCATCGTGCCCGCCGCGCCACCCGTGATGCCACGGCCTGACGGCGGCAATGCCCCTATAACGCCTGCCTGACACGGACTCTTCAGTTCTGTCTTCCGAGTCATAGGCTGTGGTTCCTGAGGAATGTTTATGATCCTTCCAGATGAAAGCTGCTTTGTACGGCCAGGTTGCGACACCTGTAGGTATGTGGTCAGTCTCAGGGGTGGGGGAGGAAGGCGTCAGTCCCGTCAGCTCTGCAACCCGGAGTTTAATGCTGACTTTCTCTGTAACCCTTCTCTGCCTGGGTGCAATGGCAAGGGGGAAGCACGTCCCTACTTGACCTCGGCTTGACCAACAGCGAGAGTTACCTAGTCGCATCAGGTGGTAAGGGAGCCGTGGACATACCCCGGGGCGGGGGGGGGGGGGGACCATCCTGGGTCGTCCCCCTTCCAACGTGGCTCAGCAGGACAGGGCCACACAGGGCCTGGTGGCCAGAGCGCCTCCTTGTTCCAGCGCGGCGGAGCACGGGGCCTGCTCAGGGCATGCATTTTTTGCATTCCAGCTCAGGATTTGGCAACAAGCAAAGACTGCAGGCCTAATGCCCGGGAACATGCCACCCACCGTGAGCACAGGCGCGTGGGCCCAAGCTGACAGCCCAGAGGCCCCAGGACAGCACCCAGAGCCCCCTTCCCGGTTCCTGTGGCCCCCGCCCCGTTGGTCGAGTCAGGCACACACGCCTGCTGTCTGCAATTACACACTTCAGCTGTGATTTTGAGGTGGTGTAGCCTCCTGGGCAGGCCGCTCCCTCGCCAACCCCAGGACTCAGGGGCAGGACACCCTCTCCAAGGGCTGAGTCCCTGAGCCGCCTCTGAAGGAGGAGGGAGGCGACGTGGGAGGCCATGTGTCCTCCAGCAGCTCAAAGTGTGGTCCCCGGGCCAGCAGCTGGGAACGGCCAACCCTTTGCAGCCTGCATGTCCACCGGATGCCTGGGGACAGGGTGGCCCGATAACACTCGGGACGTCCAGTTACATTCCAATGTCAGATACGCATTGGTCATCTCTGGTGTGAGTACACCCGACCGACACGGGCTGGGGCGTGCTTACACGGCGGGAGTGGCTGGAATTCGAATGCATCTGGGGCGTCCTGAGTTTCTCATCCAAACTGGGTGTGTGTGTCGGAAAACGGTGGCCCACCGAGCTGCGCGCGCTGCGTTTCGGGGAGGGGGCCGTGGTCCTGCATCTTAAACCTGCGTCTGCTTGTCTTTGGTTGGAAGCATGAGCGTTTGGGGAAACTCGTGGACTCCGAGCAAGGTGCGCAGCACGCTGGAGGGGTCGCCCTGGATCAGGGGTGTTTGGGAAGCCTCAGGGATCCAGCGGGAGGGGTGCCCGTGCGCCCCTCCCCAAATGGCATGTTGGCATCATCGTGCCCCCTGCGCGCGCACCGCAGAGACCAGGAAGGTGACCCCGCCCGGGGTTTTGTTGGCTACACCCGGCTGCCGGGCCCGTGCGCATTTCGCTCCCGGTTCACTGGATGTTTTTCTTTCTTTCTTTCTTTTTTTTTTTTTTTTTTTGGACTTGACTTTAGTTGCAGCCACGCCCTCCTGGTGGCCAGCGCGCCCCGCCTCCCGGCCTCCAGGGCGGGGGCGCTGAGAGCGCGGAGTCCAGCCTGGCTGGGCGGGGACCCCCTCCCTCCGCGGGGCGCCCCTGGAGCGCGCGGGGGGGGCGCGGCCGCCTCCTCCACGCCGCCCTCCGGGATCCGGGGGCGGAGCGCGCGGGTGTGTGTGTGGGGGCCGGCGACTCCCGGGTCGGCGGGCGGGAGAGCGCACGGCCCCGCCCCGGCCGCGTCCGCCCGGCCCCCCAGCAGCGCGCACGCAGCGGCGGCGGCCGGGGGATGAACGCCCCAGCCTGCCCGGGCCGCGCCCCCGCGCCCGCCCCTGCCCCCGCCCAGCGCGCCCCCGGGCCCGCCCCCCGAGGCCGCGGGCGACTCCCACCGGCTGCAGCGGCTGCACCGAGCGCCGCCCCGCGCCCCGCCATTGTCCCCGCCGCTCCGACAGTCGCGCCGGGCCGCGGGGGGCGCGCATGGGTGGGCGCCGCTGATGCCGCCGCCGCCGCGCCGCCCTCCGAGGCTGCGTCCCGGGAAGCCCGGCCCCGCGCGCCCCCCGGGCTGGAGCGCGCCCCCATGGAGGCGCCCGGGCTGGCCAAGGCGGCCGCGCCGGGCCCCGCGCCCCCGGAGCGCGCAGCCGAGGCCCCCGACGGCGCGCCCTTGCCCTGCCCGAGCCCCGAGGCGCCCTCGCCGGAGCCGCCCGCCTACCGCCTGCAGGACTTCGACACGCTGGCCACCGTGGGTGAGTGGGGCGCGCGGGGCGCGGGCCGCAGGGGCGCAGCGGCAGACAAAGGGCCGCCTGCCCGCGCGGGGCCCGGCCGCTCCGGGGGACCCCCAAGGGCCGGGCTGCGCCCCCGCACCTTGGGGACTCCGCTGCGCGCACGCTCACCCCCCTCCCCAGCCCCCGACACCCTCCCCAACGCCCGTCGCCCCTGGAGTCTCCTGGGGTGCAAATGCCCTGCGCCCCCCGCCCTGTCTGTGCTCTCTGTGCGCCCCAGACGCGCTCCAACTTCCAGGGGGTGGGGGACCACCTCGTACTGGGGACCCGCCCTGCCCGCCCTGGGGGCCCCTAGAGGCACCTGCCCTGCTCCTCCTGCCCACCCTCCCCGTGCGCTCCCGGACACTGCAGACCTCACCCCGCGCTTGGCGAGGCAGGTGTCCCGGGGCGTCCCCTGGGGGGGCGCACGGACGGGGGCGGGGGGGCAGCGTTCCCCATACAGCACCCATCTCCCAACACCCTGCGGGCTGCTCCTCCCGGGCGTCTGAAAGTTGGCATTTTTTAAAAAAAATCACACACTGCTTTCCTTTTGTCCTCCGCTTTCGAAGCTGCTCACGCTGGGACATCTGCGATCATAGTGTCCGGCCCCCCCTGCCCCCTGCCTGCACCCTCCACCCTGAATCCCCCCAAAGCCGCACCCCAGGTGGGCGCTCAGTTCCGAATGTGGGCACAACCTGCGGTGGCTTCTCAGCAGCTCTTTGTTGCCAACCCGTTTCGGGACGGTCGGGATTTTGGGGCCAGAAACACACATGGGGAAGGGGACCCGCTGCACAGCCCGGAGGGGCAGGGCAGGGCAGGGCTGTCCCTGGGGAGAGGGGGCTTTCCCGGTCCCCCGGCCCCCTCTTTTGCAAAGGAGGAAGCTGGGCAGGGCAGCAGGAAGCCGGGCTCACGGTCACGGCCTAGGGTTTACTCAGACCCCAGGCGCAGCCGGGCGGCCCGGTAACCAACCCCCAGTGCACAGGGACACTTCTCTTTTTCAGGGGGGTGTGCCTGCAGGGGTGCAGCTGGCTGGGGGCGGGTCTGCAGGAGACCTCACTGGGGAAGACGAGGGGCGGGGGCACCTCTGTGCCTCTGTGGGCTTCTCTGTTTCTGTTTCCCTGTCACCCTCCTCCTCCTGCTGTGTCCCTGTCTCTGTGTCTGTCTGCCTACAACCCCCCCCCCCTACGCGGGGCTCCCTGAAAAGCTGGCTTTGCTCCACAGGACGGCAGGGTGGGACACAAACCCAGCCCGAGCGGTGGCCCCAGGACGAGGTGGAAACACCAGCAGCGAACAATGGAAAGTTGGTGCAGGACCCGCCGTCCCTTGGCACGCAGCACCGCCGATTGTATTTGTCTTGGGCACACACACGGGTGTATCGTCGGGTGTATTGTCGTAGGTGCCGGGGCGGGGGGCCAGGTGGCCAGAGCGGTGGGGGCAGGCAGGTGGGAGGCGCCGCCACCTATTCTGGTTCTGCAGTCACGTGGGGCCCCCCTGTGGGCGCTGCCCCGGGGGGCACGGGCAGGCCAGCCAGTCAGTCATCTTGTCCTTAAAAATAGAATGTCGCCGCCCCTGGGAGCCGAGAGGGGCCCGCGGGGGAGGGCGAGTCCTTCCTTCCACGTGTCATTCCTCTCCCTTGATGAAGAGGATGCTGCTTGTGCAAGGAGAACTTCCTGTGGGCTTCCAGGGTGTGAAGGGAGGGCCGGAGCGCGCAGGTTCACCTGCTTGGACCTGCAGGTTGCAGGTGTGTGTGTGTGTGTGAGAGAGAGAGGGACATAGACCCAGGTGCATGTGCGTGCACGTGTGTGTGTGCACGGCTCTGCAGCTCTGACGATATTTTCTTTTTTTTTAGTATTTTATTTATTTATTCATGAGAGACACAGAGAGAGAGAGAGAGAGAGGCAGAGACACAGGCAGAGGGAGAAGCAGGCTCCATGCAGGGAGCCCGATGCAGGACTCGATCCCGAGACCCCAAGATGCTCACCCACGGAGCCACCCAGGCACCCCTCTGGTGACCTTTTCCGCCGTATTTTATCCCAGCCTTTTCTTCAATACTGATCCAAGTTTACCACAAGCAGTTAGCCCGGGAGACTAATCCGTCTCCCGAGCCGTTCCTGCCCCGTGTCTGACCCACGGGGTCCCCCCCCTTGCTCCCGGGGGTCCGGATGCTTTTTTCCTGAAGGATCTGAGGCAGCAGGACATGGCCGGCTCCAAGACCACGCTGCTCACACGTGTGCATTTCCATTTCACCTGCGTGCGTGCGCTTGCGACACTTGTCCGTTCGTCACCCATGCGTGCGCTCCTGTGCCTTTCACCCCACACTTCCACCTGGACGCTGGGCAGGACTGCCGAGTCCCGCTGGCGCCCGCCCCAAGGCCGATGCGGTTGTGCAGGTGGGACGCAGCAGGTGCACACGCAGGCTCGGGCCTGCTGACCCGGCTGCACGGTGCCTGGCGACTCCACGGGGACCGGGAGGCCCAGGTCCTAGGCGGGGAGCGGGGTCGGGTGGTCTCGGTGGCCCCCCTGCACCAGGGCGTTCGTGGATGGGGAAGGAATCCCGGCCGGCCTGGCTGCGACGACAGGTGAAGGCCCCTCTCAGAGCAGGGAAGCGACTTCGGGGCGGCGCGTCTTGGTTAAGGATCATTTCCTGGCTCGGGAGCCGTGGGCTGGGAGCCGCAGGAGCTGGTTCGCAACCCGCTTCTCTGCGTTTCGGGTTCCTGGGGCGGCGCTTGGGTCCGTCTGCTAATGACCGACAAGACGCTGTTAAAGGTCCTAATAATATGTTCTGAAATCATTATGGGTGCGTTAGGGATCCCGGAATCCATGCCTCGCGTGCCTCCGTGGTGACCTGCTTCCCCGTCTGCACAGTCGTCCTCCTGACGCCGCACAGGCCGCGTCCATTGCTCCCCGATTTGGGCCACCCCGTGCTTGGAGCTTGTGCGTGTGTGCCTGGGCGCCCTGCTGTGCAGCGTCACCGTGTGCATTGATCTGGCGGCGGACGCCCCCTCATCGAGGACAGAACGACGTCCGTCCGCTCAGGCTAGTGGCCTATGCTTGACACCAGTCAGGTATCGACCGTCGTGCATCACGCGGTCGTATTTCCTCAGGATCGAGGAGCCCTTTCTTAACCAGTAACTGGTCATATAGACGGTTCCTTCTGAAATACTTAGTATTTGCAGTTTCCTCCGTACCTACGGGATTTTCTGCTGAGGTCCTCATCCCCCCAAATCGGCCCGATTTCACTCCATCTGACCCGGGCTCTTATTTATCCTCAAATATCCGCCTCCAGAAGGAGTGGAATCGGACTCACTGTCCTCGGGCTGTGCCCATAAATGAACGGCGCTCTGCGCCGTGTAGACATAAGCAATGGAAGCAAGTGGTTCCTTCCCAATGCACAGGAACTTGAGATCACCCTTCGATCCGGTCCGCCCTTCACGGGCTCGGAACCTGCAAACGCACGGGAGCAGTGGTTTCTGTTCGACAGCCTTCCAGGAGCTTCAGAAATCGGATGGAATTTGGGGGAAAAAAAGCGTATTCCCGAGTGCAGACGTCCTGCACATTGTTCATTTTTTAGAAAATTCATGTCCAAGGAAGCAAACGGCTTTTCAGTGAGGCCCTCCAGCTGCAAGTCGTTCCTTCAGAAAGTTGTGCGACCACCGCCTCCATCGACTTCCAAAACGTCCTCGTCGTGGCCCAGAGGAGGCCCCGTCCCCACGAGCGGTCACCCCGCATCCCCCATCCGCAGCCCTCGGTGACCCGGAATGTGCTTCGTGTCTTCACGGGGTTACCGGTTCTGTGTGCTGCATCCCCACGAGGGCTGCTTCCTTCTCTCTGGCCATCTCCAAGGGCGTGAGGGTCCAATGGGAAGGGAAAAATGAGGAGATGCAGAGCCCACATTTCCTTGCTCAAGGGGTTGGAGAAAAAAGGGCATGGGGAAGACCAGATGGGGGCAAAGCGGGAATAAAAAATAGGCAAGAGGCGGGAGCCCGTGATGAGCCAACACATGCACACGTCCGCCAGTGTCCTGGGGGTAGAGTCCCTCCCACCCCAACTCATGTCCTCCCTCTCAGAACTGCAGATGGGACCCGATTTGGAAATAGACTCTTTGGAGAGGCAATTAGTTAAGGGTTGAGGTCAAGTCCATTGCATAGGATGAGCTTCAACCCAAGGACAGGGGTAAGGATGGAGGCAGAGGCGGGAGGGACGTGGGCACCAGCTCAGGGATGCCTGCAGCCCCGGACGCCGGAAGAGGCAGGAGGGACCCTCCCCGGAGCCTCCGGAGGGAGCGAGTCTCTGCCTGAACCTATGTCCGGTGGGACCAGCCCACCTGCATCTCGGACATCTGGTCTCCAGAAGCGGGAGGGCATCGTTTGAAGCCCCCACGGGGTGGCAGCCCTACTGCGGGCGACCTGATCCTACAGAGAGCACGCAGCTGGGGTTAACCCAGGAGGGCCAAGGGTTCACGGGCATCCGTGGCCTCCCGCTCGAGGATGGGACACAGCCCCAACTTGCTCTTCTGCTGCCTGTGCTTCTGCTCCCTCGCACCCATCCGCTTCCTGCACAGGGAGCAGCCGGGCGAGGCCTGCAGCCCGGGTCTGCGTCACCTTGGCGCTCTCTTTGGCAAATCCAGGATGGACCAAGGGCCGCCATGTTGAATCAGGCTCGACGTTGGGCTGCCGTGACACAGCGCCGCGGACGGGGTGGCTCGTACACAAGAGTTTCACAGCTCTGGGGTCCAGGGTGTGGGGTCAGGACGCCAGCAGGGATGGGTTCTGATGAGCGCTCTCCCTGGTTGGTAGGGGGCCGCCGTCCTGCTGTGTGCTCCTGAGGCGGGCAGGGACGTAGGACATGCCGGGGTCACACGGGGACCCATTTCATCGCAGGGCACCCCATTCTCATGACCTCATCCTACTGACGTCCCAGAGCCCCACGTGCAAATGTCAACCCCGTTATACAGGAGCAGACGCTTCATCATATGAAACCCAGGGGGTGGGGTGGGGTGTGGGTGTAGACATCCAGTCCAGGGGCACGTGCGGGTGTGACGTCCCGCTCCGGAACTCCTCCTTTGTCCCCGTGTCTGCCCAGGGCCACCCGCCTTGCCCTCCCTTGGGTCACCCACGCGGGTGAGGACAGTGTGCCGTGAGGGTGCTCCCCAGTCTGCATCCTGGGGCAGTTCCTCCACGGCTGGGGACAACCTGGGAGGCCGCTTTTGTCCTTGGAGGAAACGGGCAGGGGCGACGTGTGCCACAGACGTGTCCTGCGTGCCAGCAGCGTTGGTGGCTGGGGGCGCCGACGACGCTTCTAACCACCGTGTTCTCTCGGAGAGATTAATGTGTTACCAATTCCCTGAAAACCACCTTTGCTCTGGGAGTGACACCGTGGGGCTGGTTCCCTTTGTATTTCCCCCGAGGTTCTTCAAGCGACCACGGTGTCACAACCCTCCACGCCATTTGAAGACTCGCCTTTTCGGTTCTTTTTTTCTTCTTTTAACCCTTTGAGCCTTGATGTGTGGTGTTCATTCTTCCTTTCTGAACGTCTTTAGTTGACAGGGAGGGAGAGCAAGAGGGAGCACAAGCAGGGGGAGCGACGGGCAGAGGGAGCGGGAGAGCCCGCATGGGGCTCGATTGCAGACCCTGGGGTCACGACCTGAGCCAGAGGCAGACGCCTAATGCACGGAGCCACCCGGGTGCCAGGCACAGTAGAGGCGTGTCCCTGATTTTGCAAGGATGCCCACCCACGGGGGAGCTGGCCACGCTGTCTGGCGTCTGCTGCCATCCGTGTCCGCGCTGTGTGCACCCTGTGGGCGGCCCGGCCCTCCGCTGCCTTGTGTCCTCCTCCTCCCCCACGGTGCTCCTGCCTCTTGCCCTGGAATGAGGCGCCCCATGTGGGGCAGACACGTCTGTGGGGCTGTTCTGCAGCTGCACGTCTTTGGGCAGGTGTCCTGCCTTCCCCCAGGAGCGCGGGGCCCCGGGGACGTCGTGTGTATGTGTGTCATGCCTCCATCTGTTCTTTCCTCTCCTGTATGCAGGCCGCTTGGCGTGTCCCCATTTGGCCCCCGGAAAGCTGTTAAGTCGCCCACGTTGGGAGACCCCTGGGCCCCGGGCAGTCGGTCGGCGGTTGTCCCTGCTCACGCTGCACATCGCTGAGCAACCACTGCCCGCCACGTTGCTCTCTGGCCGCAGGACGCTCTAGGGTACTGCGCACGAGGGCTCTGCTTCTCCAGTTGACGTCCCCTTATGGGACGGTGGGTACCGCGTATGACATGTCCAGTTGCTGGTTGGTTCCAAGGCCGTCGGAAGTCTGGGGGAGAATGGAGCAGCCTGGTGGGGGTCGGAGCAGAGGGCGTTTAGGGGCATGCTGATAGGGCCCAAGGTTGATGAGGAGAGGGCGAGCCGTGGGGACACCCTGGGCAGAGTGGCTGGTTGTCAACCCTGAGCAGCCTCAGCATCCCCTAGAGGGCTGGTGGGAACACGCACGGCCAGCCCCCACCCTGGAGACGTTCCGACTCTCCTACCTGGAGAGGGTGGTGGTGCGGAGACTCTGGATGCCTCATAAGGTTCCGGTGCTGCTGCTGCTGTGGAACGTGAGCCACACGGCAACCTCGGAGCCCACTGGACCTGTTCTGGAAGCTCTGGGAAGGTCGCCGTGGCTGGCGTAGGGCGGAGCAAGCGGAGAAACGAAGGCGCAAGAGCTGCCCTGCAGGGCCTGTGGTGTGTCCTCAGCTGGGTGCAAGCGTACGGAGGACAGATGGTGCGTTCCCTGGTGCCTCTTCTTGCGAGGACACTTGTAAGTGGTCTGTTAGATGAGGGCGCCTCCCCCATGACCTCATTTCACCTTTATTACGTCCTGAGAGGGTCATGTCCATAGACAGTCACTGGGATGTGGGCCTTCAAGGCTTGAGTGTTGAGGGGACACACACACACGTTGCGTCTATAACAGAGACTTAGACAACAGTCATGGGCGACCCCAAGGTTTGCGGGTTGCATCAACGGGACGCTGACTCTACCATTGGGCGGCACAAGGAAGGCTCTGGATGGGGTCACGTTTGGGAGAGAAGATCACACCATCAGCTTTATCAATGCCTCGCCCTCTCACTTGCTCACACTTGACCTCCTCTACCATCTTGACCATCTTAACCATCATCGTCATCACGGTCACCATCATCATTATCACCACCGTCACCGTGATGACCGTGACCACCATCACCACCATCGCCAACCCCATCATCATCGTCGTCATCACCACCTTTGTCACGGCCTTCTGTTCAGCACTTGCCCATGTCTTACCACTTTCTACCGTCTTCATCACCAGCACCGGCATCATCATCATGGCCGCCATGACCACCATGGCCATAGTCACGAATCCCATCATCATGATCCTCGTCACCACCTTCATCACTACTCCCTGTTCCACATCCTTCCGGTTCCTCCCATCTGGCTCACCAACCCCAGCTCACCACCACCACCACCACCACACCCTTCATCAGCACCTTCCCTTCAACACCCCCACCCACATCCTACCGCTTATCTACTATCTTTGGCATTCTTTCTACCGTCACCATCACTTCTGACGCCCGTGACACTTTTTCATTGAAATTCACGTAATATAAAATCATTATTTGATTTTTTTAAAAAAGATTTTTATTTATTTATTCGTGAGACACACAGAGAGAGAGAGGCAGAGACACAGGCAGAGGGAGAAGCAGGCTCCCCTATGGGGACCCCGATGTGGGACTCCATCCCAGGACCCCAAAGTCATGGCTTCAGCTGAAGGCAGAAGCTCAACCGCTGAGCCACCCAGGTGCCCCCGTAAAATTTGTTTTACGGTGAACCGTTCAGGGGCATTTAGCACATCCACCATATGCGACCATCCCTTCTATCCAACACTTGCATCAGCCCCCAAAGAATGCCCTGGACCCGTTAAGCAATCACCCGCTGCTCCCCTTTCCCTTTGCCCTTGGCAACCACCCATCTATACTCTCTCTCTATGGATTTGCCCCTTCTGGACATTTCCTATAAGTGGGATCCTACAGTACAGGGCCTTTTTTTCAACTGGTTTCTTCGTCCGGGATGGTGTTTTGAGTTTCATCCGTAGGGTAAGTATGTGTCAGGACTTCATTCTTTTTTATGACCAGTATGTCATGGAATGGATGAGGCTACACTGGGTGTAGCCTGTTCTGTGGGTTTGCTCGGAGAAACAAAGTACCAGAGATGAGGCGGCTTCAACAGTAGACATTTATTGTCTCCCACTCCTGGAGGCTGGAAGTTCAAGATCCAGGCGTGGCCAGGGCTGGTTCCTCCTGACGCCTCTCTGCTTGGTGTGGAGACACCATCTTCTCCCTGTGTCGTCCCACGGTCTTCCCTCTGTGCATGACTGGGTCTTAATCTCCTCTCCGTGGGAGGACACCGGTCCTGTGGGATCAGGCCACACCCCAGTGACCTCGTTTTACCTTCACCACTTTACCTTAAGGAATCCATCTCCAGATACAGTCTGGAGGTCCTGGAGATCGGGACGTCAACGTTATTTTCTGTGAGGGAGGGACGCAGTTCAGCCCGTTACACCTGTGAGACTTTGAATGCATGGATGCTACCTCCATGCCCTGGGAGCTGCCAAGACCCAGTAGTGCCAAGACCCAGTAGGGTCACCCCAGGTGTATTTGGCTGACCAGCTTGGAGGGCCGAAAGCAGGATCCTTTTATGACCAAGGACAGAAGACTATGGTACTAGTGTAAGGACCACCTCTGCTCATCCTGGCAACACCTCCACCTGCCTTCCTCCTGTGCATCACCACCCACCAACCACCCTTTCTTTCTCTCCGCTCATTTGTAACCGTCACCTGCAGGTGTCAGGACTCGCATTTAAGTGGTGCCCAGCAGAGTGCAACTGCTCTCAAGGTTCTTCGTTCACTCAAGTAGCACCTTTCACCAAACTGTGCGTGGGACGGGGGTATTCTTTATCCCTCGAAAAGGCATAGCCCCTGCACATGGGAGCCATGGTGAGTGCAGCTCCTGGTTCTGGGATGCCGCATGTGCCGGCGGCTTTCCTGGTGCACCACGTGGATCTATCGCCTTCATGCTCCACCGAGAAGGGCGACCCTCCATCCCATCTGCTGTGATGTCTGTGTGACGTAGTGTATGTGCATCCTGGTCCCTCTGTGTCTTGGGAAGTCACCTCCGGTGACCATTCTGGGTGGTGGGACAGCCCCACCAACTCTCTAATGCTATTTGATTTTTTTAAAGAATATTTTTTTAAGATTTTATTTATTTATTCATGAGAGACAGAGAGAGAGGGGCAGAGACATAGGCAGAGGGAGAAGCCGGCTCCATGCAGGGAGCCCGATGTGAGACTCAATCCCGGGTCTCCAGGATCCCGCGCTGGGCTGAAGGCGGCTCTAAAACCGCTAAGCCACCCAGGCTGCCCCAGAATATTTTCATTGTACTGATAACCACGTAGAATTCACCATTGTAACCAATTGAGTGGCATTAAGTAACTCATACTGTTGTGCGACCATCATCACCGCCCACTTCTAACACTTTCCTGTGACCCCAAACCGAAACCCAACACCCATTTAGAAGTCACTAAACAAGGCAAGTGTCCTCTGATCTTTTTTCTGTCCCTATGTCTCACCCCTGTTTCATGACCCGCCTTTCTTATCCTTCCAGGGGGACGGGGCTCTGAGCATTTAAGAACCAACATGGTGCATGGGGTTGGGGCTCAGGTTCCTGGCTTGAGTGATTGGGACAGAAGCCCTGCTCTGGTCTCCGGGTTCACTAAATGAGGCATAGTTCCAAGGTGCGTGTGGTCCTGGCTCCACAACCCTGCATTTCCCCACACAGTCCTTGAGGAGGGGTCAGCGAAAGGCTGAGACGCCCCCAGTGGTGGAGGTGGTCCTTCACCGGGATGTGCTTCTCCATAGCGCTTGGCAGGTGTGTGTTGTGTTTTATTCCGGCCTTTGGGGAGAGTGGAGAGCGTCAGCCTTGAGCACTTGTGTCTGCTGTCCTTTGTGCATCAACCAGGAAGTAAGCATGTCTCGCCACAGCCGGCATCGCCCTCATCGTCCTCACCATCACCATCACCATCACCATCAGCATCATGACCATCAGTTCCCAGGCATCATGCAGGCTCATCATTTCAGGGACGGGTGGTGGTGTTATTTGCTTAGATTTGGAGTTTATTCCGTTTCGTAGACCTGAACTTTACTGGGTGTGCGTGTCTTGAGGCTGCTGAGCATCTTCCCCTCCCACCCCAGTCCTGAACCTGTGCTAGCTCCTGAGTTAGGGAATCAGGGTGCAGGGCAGGGTCCCCGAGGGAGCCCACTGCGAGGTCACCTTTCCTTGTTCTCCTGCTATGATCTCTCTCATGGACTTTCTCCCCATCTTGGTCTCCTACGGCTGCTCTAACACATCACCCCTCACTTAGTGGCTTAAAACAACACGCATTTTTAAAGCCCCACGACTCTGCAGGTTAGGAGCATGAAGGTGGGTGTTGATGGGTTAATAAGAAGGGTTAGGAGGGCTGTGTTCCCTTTTGGAGGCTCCAAGGGAGAGTCTTTCCTTGAATCTTCTAGATGCTGCCGGCTCTCTATGACTTAGGATGCCTTCACCCATCTTCTAGGACAGCAGTTGGGTCAGATCCTTCTCATGAGGCCATGTCTCTGGTTTTTTCTCCCCAAGCTCTCTCTTAACACTTGGAAGGACCCATGTACATCACCAAGGATCATCTCCTTATTTCAAGTCAAGTACTTAGCATCTGTAATTAGCACCTGGAAACTCAATTTCCCCTTTGCCATGTACATTAACGTCCTCACATGGTCTGGGGATTGGGATGTTGACGCCTTTGAGGAGAAGGCGTCCGTTATTCTGTCGATGGCACCTGCTCTCTGTCATGTGCTGTGCATGCCTCGCTTTAGAAGTGGCATTAAGACGGGGGTGGGATGAGGTGGGGTCGGAGCTCCAGCTTGCGTGCCCCGTGTCCTTCTCCAGCTGCGTTGACTTCCGTCAATGGACAAGGCATTAGCAGTAAAAAGCTCTTCCGTCTGGAGGACGGATACTAGCTCTGATTAGCTATGGGCATGGCTGAAAGTTGGGTGTGAGTGTGTGTGTGCATGAGAGAGACCGACACAGAGAGATGTGGGAGACAAGGGATTAAGGGAGTGAAGTGACCTGCTCACACCTGCGCCCTCCCCTGCCGGGCTGGAACCCTGTATGAGGACTTGTCGCCACGTCTCTGCGACCCGTCCGCTGTGCTGGGTGAGCAGATCCAGGTCTCCTGTTGCAAGGAGCTCCCGGGATGGGATTGCTCACAGCTGGGGTGACACAGCCTTACCTTCCGGAAGGAGGCTTGCGTCCGGCCCCGGATGCACAGCCAGACAGGCGGCCGTGACCCTCCGTCGGGGTTGCCACATGGCATCCCGGAAGCAGAGCTCGTATCCACCTGGAGGAGCGAGATAAGGAACACAGACACAGGACTGTTTGCAAGGACTCTTGAGCTTGTAGATTAACTCGATAACAGGCACTTTTTTTGTGTAGTGAACTTGGCAGCTCTTGTTTCCGAGATAGAGTGTGCAATAATAATAAAACTGACACAAGGAAACCTTCGAAGCAGGTAATTCTGGGAGCTCCTCATGGGGAGGAACTTCCGATTGTATGCCGGGCGGGCTGGACCGGATTTGCTTCACCGCCGGGGCACTCGCATAGGAGTCCAGTTGGCATTTGCAGTACCGTCGAGTAGGAGAAGACGTGGTGCGTTCCAGGGACCAGATTCCTTCCTCCTGTGGCTCAGCTGCTCCTGCTCCCCACGTGCCCTGAGGAGGCTGAGCGCAGATTCCCAGTGTGTGACCTGCCCCCAGCCCTTTGCATCCTCCATATCCCCATGGGGGAGTTTCCTATAGGCCACCTCTGGGCAATCCTTCAGGCCCCTTAGTTCAGCTCGGGCCTCCAGGGACCTTCCCGACATCTCTTTGCACTTCCCCAACCCTCTGGATGCAGACAGCCTGCCAAGGATAGACCCTGCGCATCCCGGACTCGGCTTCACTGGGCTGTTTCACATTTGACAGCGACACCAACCTTGGCTACAGTGTCTTCCGTGGTGGCTTCGATTAGCCCCAGTTGCCCCCTTGGAAATCCATACTGGTTTCCCCAGCAGGTAACGGAAGAAGGAAACCGTCCCACAGCCTCCCTGCTGACGTGCACTGGGTCCCACCACCAGGTGATCGCACCCCCTCTGCCTCCTGGTCTTGGGCAGGTGTCACGAGCAGGCAGTATGGTCATGGTCTTGAGGTGGTCGGTTTGATGAAGCAGCTCATCAAAGAGGTTCGCAGGGCAACCCCCAGAGAGGTCTTTTAAAGTGGTTGACAATTAATTTGGTGGATGATTTCATCTCGTTGGATCATTATGTTGGGAGCCACTCCACAGAACAAAGGGCTGCGCAGATGTGGGGCTGGGTGTGGCCGGGCAAGAGCTCAGGCTCTGGAGAAAGAAGCTCTTTGTAGTGCCTGAGCACCCCCACCACCCCCGGGAGCTGAATGTGGGGAGGGCCACCAGGAGCGGGCCTGGGCCTGTGCCCGGAGCGTGCACGCGGGTGGCTGTGTGTGCTCACGTTGTGGGCGTGTCGTGGGGCCGCCCCTTACAAGGATACTGAGCCAGCTGAATGCTTGGGGGTGAATCCAGAGGAGATCATTCTGCAGAGATCGGAAAAATCCAGCACGGGCATTAAGAAGGCCAACTGTCTTGAATACCCTCTTCTTGGGCGATCAATTCCGTTACCATCACACCTTAAGATAAAAAAGATAAAAAGATAAGAGCCCATAGAGAAATAAAACCAGTGGGCAGTCCGGGTGGCTCAGAGGTTTAGTGCCGCTTGCAGCCCAGGGCGTGATCCTGGAGTCCCGGGATGGAGTCCCATGTCGGGCTCCCTGCATGGAGCCTGCTTCTCCCTCTGCCTGTGTCTCTGCCTCTCTCTCTCTCTCTCATGAATAAATAAAACCTTAAACAAAAAAAAAAAGACTAAAAAATAAATAAAACCAGTAATGACGGCCTATTCCCTGGATACTCAGGCATAATGGTCATCAGCTGATGCCACTTACGAAGGCTTCTCTTTGTTCCATCCCGAAACACTTCAGTATTTTATTTCGATGACAGATTCGGGAGCATCCGTGGTGTTGATCCTGTCAAACAACCAGTGTCTGATTTGTTTGATTTTTTTTTTTTCTTTCCCTTCTGTCCATTTTCTGTTTTCCATTTCATTGATTTCTGTTTTCAGTTTTGCTCTTTGTTCTGCTTGCCTGTCTGGTATTTCTTTCCCCGACTTTTCCTTCTACAGGCTTTTGTTGAGTTTTCAGCTTCCTTGGTGGCTCTGATTTTTACATGTGTTCTTCCGTTTGGGTTTCTGTTACTTGCTCCTCTGTAGGTATACTATGTTCTTCACTGTTTTTTTTTTTTTTTTTTCTTAATTGTCTTATTTTGAGCATGATTCCGGGCTGCCGCGTTGAGTGTGGCCTAGAGCTGGGGAAGAAACAATACTGAAACCTGGGGAAAACTGGGAAATGACCATCCTTTCCTGCATTCACACCACCTACGGGCCAGCCCAGTGGCACCCTGCCTCATGTTGGGAGTTCAGAATCTGCTCCGTTGTAAGATTGTGGCCTGTTGAGTCTCGTAAGTGGTGGTGCTGTCTTGTGGGCTTCACACTCCGTCTGTCCCAGCTGGTGCTCATGCAGCTCCAGCTCCCCTCATCCTCCGCGCCATCCCCACCTCGATTGCTTCTTCCTTGCCCAATGAGGCCCGGAAGTGAGTGTGAAGAACACAAGGCAGCAGCTACCCGCTCCAGAAGTGCGTCGCCCCTGAATGCGCTGCCTTTCGGGACCACTGCTCTGGGTTCCAGGAGGCTTGTCTTCCTTCAAAAGGAAAAGTTGAGTCATGCTGCAACACAGATTGAGTGCAGTCCAGGTGTTGACTAGAGACAAGCACGCAGAGCTTGGGATGCTCTCGGCAGAACATCAGTGGGAAAGTTTGCAGGTGGCTGTGCGCTCTGCATTTTTTTTTTTTAAAGATTTTATGTATTTATTCATGAGAGACACAGAGAGAGGCAGAGACACAGGCAGAGGGAGAAGCAGGCTCCCTGCAAGGATGCAGGACCCTGGGATCATGCCCTGGGCCAAAGGCAGATGTTCAACCGCTGAGCCACCCAAGCATCCCTGTGGTCTGGATTCTTCCCCTCCTGTATCATCAGGTGAGGGTTCCCGACCTTCGGGAATTTGCAAACCTACTTCCTTGTTCTGTGGCGTGCTTCCCTTTTTGCCTTCACGGGCCCGTGAGATATGTGCACCCAGTAGTGAATGAAGCATACACAGGTGTGCACACACCCGTATAGAATGAAAGGACTTTTTTTTGGGGGGGGGGGGTTGTGATTGGGTGGCAGCCCTCCTGGCGCTTGAAAACACTATGATTCTTGAGGTTTTGGCACATATTTTGAGACCTGAGCCTGACCGCCACATTGTGTGACAGGAAAGCAACCTCCCATTCGAAAGCTTTGGTGCCCAGTGTTCTTGATGAGTGAGCAGAACAGCTCGTCCCCTGATCTGCTCCCAAAGCTGGTTTGTAGATTGTTTCTCTGGAATGTCTTTGTTCTAGAAACAGCCTCACGCACCACGGTTGGGATTCCAGACGCCTTAATCCGTAGCATAGAAAAGACTCGTGACCTGTAACGAGCATCACGCGGCGATAGAAAAATGTAAAGCAGGCTTTTTATAAAATTAGCAGTTCGGCCAAGGGATCACTCAGTGGTGCAGAAAGCAGCGGTGTTGACCTTCTTTTTTTCCGGCGTTGAACTTCACTTTGCACGTGGGCGGCGGGTAGTGGTTCTTTCAGACGGGTCTGGCTTGTCATGGAGCTGCTGCCATGGGGCTGGCGTGACGATGTGGCTGAGGTAGAGAATAGGCTGGGTGGCTCCAGCAGGGGATGTAGCACACGGACCCTCTCCTCGTTTTCTCAGTTGATGTTGGGACGCCTCGTGCTTGCCACGTCTCTGGCTCACCTCCATCGTGTGAAGATGAGTGATTGATTCTTACCCTCATCGAGGGACACGGGGATACTCTCACATATCTCCTTGGGGGTCCCCAGACCCCTTCCCTCCCGGAGCCTCTTGGGGGAAGACGCAGGAGCGCTGTAGTCATTTGGGAAGGAGGCTTGTGTGATGGGAACTGGATGTCCCTGGGGATGGGGATATGGTTGGAGGGAAGCTCATTTTCATCATGTTGTCCAGTGGTGCCTTCAGTCCTGGAGGAAACGTGGTGGTAATCCTTAGGAGCCCCAAATGGAAGCGGGAACCCTTAGGAGCCCCAAATGGAAGCCTTTCTACCAAATACAGCCCCTTCATGTTTGCACAACGGTGCCACGTGCAAAATACTCCATTAACGCCTCTTGGAAGAGCCTATTGGTTGCAAGATGGGTTCCCAGAGTGCGATCATCACCGAGACCAAAGCAGCTCTCCTCCTGGGGCCCGGGGACCTACGGGGTTCCTGGAGAACCTTCTGGGGAATCCGTGGGGTCATGCCTAGGTTCATGGTACCATGAAATAGAATTTGTCATCTTCTCTCTCTCCCCCTTGCCTGGGCGTGTGGTGCTTTCCGGAGGTTCCCTGAGCCGTGACCGTATGACCCCTGACCATCAGCGGGGTGAACTTGCTCACTCTCGTGTTTTAGACATTTCTGTTTTCCTTGCTAATATGGTTACTATCTCTCCAGAGAGTGACGCCCACAAGCAAACAGGCATTGGTTACCCTCCTCCATCTGTTTCTGAAGGTCTGGCCCAAAGAAGTCTTGAGATCAGGGAGTTTGAGATCTGCTCTCCTAAACCAGAGACCCGGTCTCGGAGGATCTCTATTGAGCACCCACAGCGACGGGTTCGTGATGAGGCCTGAGCCCCCAGCGAGTCTGCGGAGAATGAAATGCCTCACTGTGCCCCAAGCACGCAGCTTGGGTGTTTGTTTTTCATCTTACTCCACCCAAGCAAAGTGGTCGCTTTGTTCAGAATTGAGTCCTACTAATTGCATTGCTCCCTTGCAAGTGTGGTTGCCCCCACCGCTACGTGGGTCTGGGTTCACTGTGCCAAGGCACGATTTAGGCTGCTCGCAAAGCGGTCATTAGCACGTCCCTTGTGCAGAGAACTGCAGGGCTGATTTGGGGGATGTAGTTTCCATTTCCAAGAAGCTTGGTCTACAAATAACTCTAAGAAAAGGTCAGGGTGTTCAGGACTGTAATCAAGGTGCCGAGGAGGAACTGGGGATCCGAGCGCAGATGTTCAATGCCGAGTTTGGGTAAACACAAGTGGGGAGGGAGCACGCAGCTCCTGGGGGCCCAGCCTGGAGCCGTCCTGAGGCTCTCGCTGTGAGAGCCCCTGGCCCCACTCACACACACAGAAACCCTCTGAGTCACCCTCTCTGCTCTCCACCTCCTTCTTACACGGGAAGAGGCCACACACCCGATGGTTATCAGCGGGTTACACTGTGCGAGGCGTCAAGAGAAGTCAAGAAGTGTGATCCCAGGAAAAGCCGATAACTCAGCCCCACCCCCACCCCCGAAACTGACTAATGCGAAAAGAGGAACACGGGAAACACTTAAAAAGAAAAAAAAAAAGTCTTAGTTTGAGTTCTGTTTTCAGAGAAGTTTGAGAAGCCGCTGTTCCCATCCACAAAAATAGGATGTGACAGTGAAAGAGAAACAGGTTTCGAGAAGATAGCTGAAAATGTGAATCGTTAAAGAACAAAGTTCCCCCAAATCAAAGGGTGATCTTGTTCATGATTGAGACTTGACTTATCACTGTGGGGCTCTTGGCTTCCAAGTGCACAGCTCAGGTCTAGACCTTTCCCTTGAGTGAGCGTTGGAAGGTGTGTCTCCAAAGCAATGCCTGTTGGGAGTGGGGGGTCCATGTCTCCCCGTTTCATGTCTCCCTGAAATCTAGGAAGCCCATTGTCATCCAAGGACACCTGCCATTGGATTTAGGGCCACCCTCATGCACGATGACCTCTCCTTGAGATCTTTGCCTTGGTTACAAAGACCCTGTTTCCAAATAATTCCATGTTCTCAGGACTAGGGGTCACGACGTGGGGACACAGTTCAACCCACTCCACCCTCCATCCTCAACACGTCCACAGGGTGCCACATGGAAGTGTTGGACCTTCTTTCCCCAAACAACACAACTCTGCAGACCCCTCGCACACCTGCCAGGGTTTCTGGTCTGTGTTGGTGTCGTCGCTGTCTGTGTAGATGCCTACACGTGCCCCCACCCTGCGGTCTTGCCCACCCTCCCTCTCCTGGCTCTCTCTCTGCTCATCCTCTTGGCTGTGCATCTCCCTGTCAGCCCTGCTTGTCACCCTTGGCTCTGGCGTCTGTCTTGGTTTGTGTCAGGGCACCCCCTCTACCCTGGCCGTTCCTCCCACCGGCTTCTCCTATGACAGGGACATCCTTGAAACAAAACAAAAGCCTGCAGAACCCAGAGCCACACAGGTACTTCCCGGTGTCATCGTGTGATTTCCTGCTGCCCTCGGCAGGAACAGCTCACTCCAAGGTTTCGCAATCCCTTCCTTCTCTTGCTGTCCTCTCTAGTGTTTTCTTCCATCCTCCGAAATCCGGGTTCTCTGGCCTTCTTTCCAGTCGCCCTCCAAAATAGCCTTCTGTCTGCCCCAATTTCTAGTTTTCTGTTTGAAACCTGACTTCTTCTAAAGGACATGTCTTCTTCTGACCCTTATACCAAGGCAAGTTCCATTCTTTCCATTCTTTTCTTCTCACCGAGTCATCAAACCTGAATAAGCTCATTAAACCCAAATGAGCTCACCAACGTTATTAGAGCTATTATAATTAGTGGTTGCTGTCTGCCTTTCTGGTCCGATGGTATCTAAACCCCGTGAACGCAGGAACCAGCCTTATGTTGCTCATTGCGGCTTCGGAGTCGTGGAGAGCACCTGACACACGGTAAAATACTGAGAGCGGGGGAGAAAGGATGCCGAGCCTCATTGTACTGAGGTGGTCTTCATTCAGAGACTGAGGTCGTATTCATCCCCCCTGACTACCTAAATCCTTTGTGGTCAAAGATGGAGTTTTCTAGATATTTCTAACTTGGCAGTTGTCACTTGATACAAGAATGGAGTGTGAGCTGAATTGGTGGAACTTTAAAGCTGTCCAATATGGTAGCCGTTGGCCACGTGGAATAGGGGAATAGTATTGTCTCACTAGCCCGTCTCAGGAGCTGCATTTTACAACCTCAGTAACCCCCTCTTCCCCCTGCCCCATGAATGTGAGCCTACTCCATCGGACAGAGGATGTGAAAGGTTCCTGCCCCACAGAAAGTTCTACTGGGCAGTGCATGCTCCATGTGGTCATGGTTCTTCTTCTTTTTATTCTTTAAAATATTTTATTCATGTATTAATGAGAGATACATAGAGGCAGAGACACAGGCAGAGGGAGAAGCAGGCTCCCCTGTGGGGAGCCCGATGTGGGACTCGATCCCCAGACCCGGGATCACGCCCTGAATCGAAGGCAGATGCTCAACCGTTGAGCCACCCAGGCATCCCGATGGCGGTGATTCTTAATGGGGGCTGATTCTGGACACTTGGCAATGTCTGGGCATTACTGATTGTCACAGCTAGATGTGGGGTCCGTGATGAGGGCATCTGGTGGATGCAGATGAGGGATGGTGCTCAGCACCCGCCGGTAGGTGCCCAGGACGCCCCATCAGAACCACCCTAGATGCCAGCTGTGCCAGAGTGGAGGACACTCTGCCTTAGTGGGAGAGATTCTCTCCCATCTGCGTGTCCATCCATCCATCCATCCATCCGTCATCTATCCTCAATCATCAATCAGTCATCAATCATCTGTATATCTATCATCTATCAATCAGCCGGCAGTGCTTTTCAACCATTGGTGTTTCTGCTCCTCCATGAACATCCAACAATGTCAGGGGATATTTTCGGTCGCGACAATCGGGTGTGGGGTTGCCAAACCTGGCGTGTGGAGGGTGGAGACCAGGGACGCTGCTCAATGCCCTGCAGTGCACAGGACGCTCTGCCCCAGAGAGTCCTCCAGCCTCACGTGTCAGCACTGCAGAGGTTGAGAAACCCTCACCTAAAGGGCAGTTCATTTTGGGGGCGTTTCGGGGGTTACCGTGACACATTCCATCTCTCCCTGGATGCAGTTTTTAGGGCTGTGTTGGTATCCTGGCTGGCTTTTATTGGGAACGTGTGAAGACCAACCTTTGTTCTGGATGAAGACTCACCCGAGGGACATCCAGAGCTACAGATACTTATGCTTATAGAAACACCAACGCCGAGCCAGGAATTCCAGGCATTTCCCTTGTGGGACATTTGCTAGTGCTGGGGGCGGGTGGGAACTTCCTGTGTTTCTTTTCCCTTCGTGGTTATCGTTTCTGTATCTTTGATGGGGGAGAGGATAATTCAGTCAAAAATTTGCAAACAGGAGAGCGGTGTTTCCAAAACGTCTGTTCCATTTTTATCTTTTAAAATAGCATAATGTGAAATCGAATATTGCCTGACTCAGCACAATTTTGAGGGAGTTACTTGTTTAAAAACAAAACAAAACGAAACAAAAAAAACAAAGAGCTGTCTAGACGAGCAGACTCCCAAAACAACCCTCCCTTCCCAGCCAGGGCTCAGTGGAACTGGGTCCAGTCTTTTCAGCTGATCTTTGAAGTAAATATTCCAGGTTAAAAAAAGAATCTTCCTCTCTCTCTCTGTGACTATCATAAATAAATAAAAATTAAAAAAAAAAAAGAATCTTCACGAGATTATGCAAAGCACACTTTTTGTCGGTAACGCTTGCTTATTGAGATGTAGTTCATGGGGCCATATGATTCCCAGGGTCCAGTTCCGTGTTTTATGTTAAATCACGGAATTAGCACACTTTTTTTTAAGGCTTTTTTCCCCATAAAAGAGAAATCTGACTATACTTGAGTCCAACAATAACTTTAAAACTCGGCTATTTGAAGGAGAATTGAATGCTTTAGACTTTTATTATTTCATACGTTGTAGCTTATCATCTTTGCTGATATTACCAGGAGGGGGACATGCCAGAGAGAACAAGTGAGTTTTTTTTTTTGTTTTTTTTTTTACAAGTGAGTTTTACAATGATAAATTCATGCATTGTGATGCAGTGATTACAGTCGACTCTTGCACAACACGGGTTTGAACTCCGCGGGGTCACTTATACACGGTCTTTGTTATTATTATTTTTTACGAAAAATGCAATATGGCACCGCAAATGTGTTTTCTCTACAATTTTATTCATCACATTTTCTTTCCTGTAGCTTACTTTATGGTAAGAATATAGTAAGTGATACGTAGAACATATAAGCCATGTGTGAACCCATCGTTATAACTAAGGATTCGGGTCAACAGTAGGCTTCTTAGTAGATATGTTTTGGGGGCGTGAAAAGTCACACGCAGATTTTCGACAGCATGGGGCGTCGGCACCCCTAACCCTCTCAAGGGTCAGCTGTATTTTGCAATGATTACTTAATGCATCCATTTCGCTTAACGGATCCATTTCATACAAACTCTGCTATTATGGAGATGAAACATTTCCATAGTTCACACACTAAAAAAATCATGAAAATCATACTGTGAAATGCATCTCCTTTTGTCCCGCATCTGTCCTCTCCCGTGACCCCGCAGGACCCATTGTAGCGTCCTGGATCTTTCTAGAGTCGTCCTTTTCAACAGCAACTATGACGATAAAGAGAGGACGGATGTTTTAATGACCAGCGGAGTGCATCCTGTTGGCCTCCTTAGGAATCGCCTGTTTTTCATTTGCTTTAAAAGCTTTTTGAGCTAATTTCTCCCATCCAGACAGTTTGGGAGATAGAAAGTCTATGCATGAGCTGGGTGGAGGAGAGAAGTGATCCCTGAGAGCTTTCCGCCGGGGGTTCCAGGTAAACGTGGGTGCTTGGCAACACCTGGCACGTGTGGTGTGTGCTGGTGGGAAGGGACCCCCCTTGCCCCAGCTTTCTCAGGGTGTCCGGGTTACTCACCTGAGTCCAAGAGCCTCCTGTTATGAGTCCGCTGAATTCCTTCAGACCACCTTACCTAGAGCACCTGGTGAGTTAGGAGTGTATCATTTGCCTCCAAGTCCTTGTCATGCACAAATGCTGCATCTGAGTCCATGGACACGGACGTCTGATCCTTAGCAGTCTTGGATCTGAAGCATAGTCCAGACCCTGTCGTAGTGGGTCACCCAAGAAGGTCTGTGGTCAGTACGCCTCAATACAGACCGCCCGTGTCACCCTGTGTACCTTACTATGCCACGCCGTGTGGAAGGATGAGGAAGGAACGTGTTCCCTGGAAACCCAGGGTGGAGCATGGTGGCCGACCCACCAATGGGTCAGGCGTGGGGGCTCCGCTCACTTCTGGGGGTGCCTCCTTAGAAGCGTCCTTTCCCACACCTGCCCTGTGCATGAAGAAGGCATGCACTACCACGTGCGTGCGACTTTCCCCGCATCGCTGCAGGCCCGCTAGGAAGCTCTGCTCCTGGAGGTTTTCCACCCACCACTGACCTGTTGGCTGTCGTCTCCTGTGCATATCAGGGGGACGAGGCCTCCTGCACGCTCCCTCCCTCCCCTGGCACGTGCCTGCCCTGTTTCCGTCGCATCTGGGATGCCCGTGCGAGAGCACACTAAGCATCCTAATTCAGGAGACACCCCAGCTTAGGAAGAGGAGCAGGTCGGGGTTGATGGCGAACAACATGGGTCTTTGACTCAGACGTGGCTGTGTCGTCCTTGCGTGTCAGGAGCAATTCTCACTTCCCCTCCCACCAGTGGCAGCTGGTATTTTGTAAGAGCTGTTGTTTGGATGTTGTTATTCCGCACGTGCATGCAGTGCTGGGTGCAGGCCATTCCAGGGTGGGGTGGACACGGGCTCCGTCTTCCACAGGTTTATTTTTGCACATGGGATGCTCCCGGGTCAAAATTGTGACCTTCATCAGATGACAGGTGAGATGAGGTGGCGTCCAGACCCTGGAGGATTGGTGGAGCCTAGAGTGCATGTCAGGCCTGAGGCCAGGGTGGGTTTAATCCTCTCCGTGGCTCCATGTGGTTAAGCGTCTAAGGGCTGTGCCCACCCAGAGAGCACGTCCTCTGCGCCGACTGGGCTCTCTGCCCCTGCTCCGATGGCCGTTAACGTGATGGAAACATGAACCCTTCTCTCGGGGAAGCAACAGACCCTGAGTCCCAGGATACTTTTCCTAGGCGTGCCGTAACGCTCGGGAGTAGTTTTGCTGTCCCATTGTGGCTGTTAGGACACAAAGTCGGAAATGACGGGTTATTGCCAGATGCGTTTTGATGAAGTTTTATTTTCTGTTTGGGAAATAGGCTTAACAAGTAAGTTAGTATCTCTGTGTCTGTCTGTCTGTAAGTTAACATCTTTCTACACATCCGTCCACCTATCTCTCACCCATCTCATTTATCTCATCTGTTATCTGCCAATGGATGTATCAGTCATCTATGATCTATTTACCTATTTACCAGTTAGCTTGTCTTTCTGTCCATTCATCCACCCCATCCATCCATCGCGTGTATCTCATCGTATCTATATCAACCATCTGTATGTTAATCATCTGCTTATCCTCTATATGTTTGCCTATGTGTCTGTCTCCATCCATCCATCCATCCATCCATCCATCAGCTATTATCTTTCTTTCCATTCATTCATCTATTATCTATCTCATTTATCATATCCATCTATCCATCCATCTATCCAGCCATCATCATCCATTCATCTCTCCATCTGTCCATCCATCTGTCTATGCATCCATCTCTCCATCTATGCATCCATCCATCTATCCAACCATCTCTCCATCTATCTATTCATTTATCTGTCCATCTCTCCATCCATCCATCTACCCACCTATCCATCATCCACTTTTCCATCTATCCATCCATCTACCTGTCCCATCTATCCGTCCATCCATCTACCCACCTATCCATCATCCACTTTTCCATCTATCCATCCATCTACCTGTCCCATCTATCCGTCCATCCATCTACCCACCTATCCATCAACCACCTCTCCATCTATCCATCCATCTACCTGTCCCATCTATCCGTCCATCCGTCTACCCACCTATCCATCATCCACCTTTCCATCTATCCATCCATCTATTCATTATCTGTCCATCTCTCCGTCCATCCATCTACCCACCTATCCATCAACCACCTCTCCATCTATCCGTCCATCTATTCATTTACCTGTCCATCTGTCCATCCATCTATGCATCTATCCATCTATCTATCCAACCATCTAGCATCCATCCATCCGTCCATCATCTATCTGTGGACCTGAGTAGCTATCATCTGACTGTGCATCTGTCATTAACTCCTTTTTTTTTTTTTAAGATTTTATTTATTTATTCATGAGAGACACAGAGAGAGCGAGAGAGGCAGAGACACAGGGAGAGGGAGAAACAGGCAGGGAGCCCGATGTGGGACTCGATTCTGGGACTCCAGGATCACGCCCTGGGCTGAAGGCAGGAGCTCAACCTACTGAGTCATCAGGGATCCCCGGTCATTAACTCCTTTTGTGACTCTTCTTGCCCTGGGATCAAGGAACACAGTTTTTTTTTGTTTTTGTTTTTTTTTTTTTTTTTTGTGACCCAGTCAGAGAGTCCATTCCCTGGCACAGAATAAAGCCCTATTCTTATATCCAGATTAAACAAATAAATGAAGTGGGATTTTATATTTTGGGTGTGCCTTTGGGGAGGAGGTGGAAGTACTGAATACAGACACAGATCAAACGCAGTATCCCTGCCTGTCTTTGTCTATGTTTACTTTTTAACCTTTATATTTTTTTAAGCACTGCGCCCAGCATGGAACCCAATGTAGGGCTTGCACTCATGACCCTGAGATCAAGACCTGAGGTGAAATCAAGAGTCAGACGTTAAACAGACTCAACCACCCAGGCGCCACATCTCTGTTTTGTTTAAATAGAAATGCCTTCGGCTCCTTATTTGTTTACCTGTGAATACTTTTATATAATTGCAGCTGGAGGTGGCTCACTCTTATCTGTGTGGGCTGGCCTGCCAGGGGTTCTTTAGTTCCTCTTGGGATCTATTATTGCCTTTTCCTTATTCTTCTTTGTTCTCCTCAACAACATTTAAAAGGGGAGGTCGTGGATGAGGTATTTAAGATCCTGTGCTAGATTTCAATGCACTCTTCGTCCTGTGGTGTGTTGTGGTTCGTGTATGTCTGTTTGTAGTTGTCCGTGTAGAGCGGAAGGCATCGTGGGGTGCCCGTCTGTGGGGAAACTGCATGAAGGGAGGCTGGCGAGAGGCACAGTTCTGTCTCTGGGAGTGTGCAGTGTGAGCAGGACGGAATTTCATTTCGTTCTATTTTCTTCATTTTTGCACTTAGCAGCACTCTTGTCAGGCTCAGGGACACCGGCGAGGATGGACCTGTCATGGCATTTGCTTAAAAACTTAACAGGAAGGGGCAGCCCGGGTGACTCAGCGGTTGAGCATCTCCCTTGAGCTCAGGGCGTGATCGCACGGTCCCGGAATCGAGTCCCACATCGGGCTCCCTGCATGGAGCCCACTTCCCCTCTGCCTGTGTCTCTGCCTCTCTCTCTCTGTCTCTCATGAATAATAAATAAATAAAATCTTCAAAAAAAAAAACTTTACAGGGACAGTGGTAAGGACATCATGAGGAGTCTTTTTATAGGAAACTACAGGAAATACCTCTTTCTGCTGCTGTCAAAAAAACAGTGAATTTATTAAACTAAATTTAGCAGTAGACTGAATGTGTCGTGAAGAAAATAAAACAACTAAAATAAAAGGTAACGAAAATTAAAGTAACCTGGAGGAAACTATCCAGGAGGGAAAGAGTCATAGCAACTGGCTTGGGATCCCGTCTCTCCTATTTTCTTTTTTGCTTTATTTTTTAATGGTGGCAAACTGTAGGTAGGCTCAGGTAAGAGAAAGGGAGGCAGGTGACCTGCTCCAATCACCTTTCACAGTCACTGGACCTCCAAGTCATCAGATGGAACAGATGCCTTTGGAGCCAGAGAGACCTTCTTACAGATGCCGTTGGCCAAATAGCTGTGGTCAAATCCTACATCGGTGGACTTAGGCGATACACTTTTTCATCTACTTTTTTTTTTTTTTAAGATTTAAAAATTTTTTTTGCAGAGAGAGAGTGTGCATGATTAAGGGGAGGGGCAGAGGGGGAGAGAGAGAATCCCAAGCAGAGTGCGGACTGTGCACTAAGCACAGAGCCCGATGTGGGGCATGACCTCACCGTCCTGAGATCGTGATCTGAGCCGAAACCAAGAGTTGGATACTCAACAACTGCGCCACCCATGCTCCCTGTAATACCGCTTCTTGAAGATGGTAACATAGGATAGTCCACTAGGGTGTAAGATAGAGATGATTTTTCTGAAATTTTTACATGAGCTAGTGTGACTGTTAATAATTTAGGAGTCAGAAGACGTAAAATAGACAGGAGGGTCCCCATGTGCCCTCCCCCCAGGGATCATACCTTCCATAATCAAAGGACATCCATGAAACCAGGAACTGGCTTCTCTGTGATCCTGTAAACAGCTGTGTGGACCTTACTTGGATCATGGTGGAGGTACTTTATATAGTTTGTTTTACAAATATATGGAGGTGCTTTAAATGCTCTCTATGGCATTCCCTGTGACATCTGACGTACTTAGGGCCCAAAGTGCTTATGCCACGGGGAACACGGGACTGAGGAGCCACCCTGGGATTTAATCTTGTCCTCACTCCTGCTTCTCCATCTCCGTGGTTTTCTCTAACTTTGCCCACATTTACCAAAGGACGTCCATTGGTGTAGGCCACAGACGTTCTGCTGCTACTTCCATTATGTGGACTTGGTCGTTGGCTTATCCATGAATTCATCCACCTGCACATTTAACCAACTAACGCGTGCCCAGGGATTAATCACAAACGGATGTAAAAGATACTTGATCTGCAGAACTTGTTGCCGCAAGTTACCGTTCAGTTTCAACATATAAAAAAAAAAAAAAAAAGAAAATAAAAATGGCGGTCTCCGATACTTTGGAAGTTGGTGTGTTGACTGGAGCGTTTTTGTCGCGGCTGCACTTACAGTAACCTTTTCCCCGCGGTTCTCTAAGGAGGAGAGCTTTGTGCACCCTGGGCCTTTCTGGTTCTAGGTGGTCATTCCAATGCCACGTGTCCTCTTTTGTGACCTAATTTGCCAAGTGGACTTCCAATCCATGATATTACACATGGGGAGCAGAGAATCTATTTAATGGAGCCTACTTAAGAAAATCTATCTCAGCCTAATTTGGGGGAGTGGCGGTTAATGTCCTGGAGATCTAGTTTACACACAACAAAATGCATCCATTCTAGGCGTTCGCGTTGATGCCTTATTCACAAACGCATAGCATTACGTAACCACCACCACACAGAACATTTGTGAGGCTGACTTTCATTTTACACTGATGGAAAATTCATTCATCACCTTGACTGAGATGCTGTGTGATGTGCTTTGTATGTGTCATTTTATTTAAACCCTGTGGGGGGGGTCAAGATTTTTTTTTTTTTTAGTTTATTATTTTTTTTAAAGATTTTCTTCATTTATTCATGAGAGACTCAGAGAGACATAGAGAGAGAGGCAGAGACACAGGCAGAGGGAGAAGCAGGCTCCATGCAGGGAGCCCAACGTGGGACTCGATCCCGGGTCTCCAGGATCATGCTCTGGGCTGAAGGCGGCACTAAACCGCTGAGCCACCGGGGCTGCCCCAATTTTTTTTTTTTTTTCAGTTGTACTGAGATACTGTTGACAGCATTGTGTTAAGTGTAAGGTGAACAATGTAATGACTTGACAAATACATGTATTTTGAAATTATTACCGCAGTGTAGTTGACATCCTTTTCTTGTAATGAGAACTTGTAGGATTCACTCTTTCAGCAACTTTGAAATATGTCATAAAGCCATTAACTGTGGTGATCACGTTGTATGGTAGCCCAGCCCCAGGACTTAATTATCTTACAACTGGAATTTTGTACCTTTTGACCATCTTCATCCATTTGTTCTTTTTTTTTTAATTTTTTAAAAATTTTATTTATTTATGTATTTATTTATTTATGTATTTATTTATTTATTTATTTATTTATTTATTTATTTATTTATTTTTCATCCATTTGTTCTAATCTCATGCCCTGTCTCTGGTAACCAGAAATCTGAACTTTTTCTGAGTTTTTTTTTTTTTCCCCCTTTTCAGAGTCCACATACAAGTGAGATCATACTCTCTTTGCCTTTGTCTGACTTATTTCACTCAGCATAATGACCTCAAGGCCCATCCATATTATTGCAAATGGTGGAAACCTTATGTTTCCTTTTTTATGGCTGACTAGTAATCCGTTGTGTGTCTTATTGGGCAGAGGAGGGCCCGATGGCTATCCTCACCTGCAACAATAGTAAAAAAAAAAAAAAAAAAAAAAAAAAAAAGGGAGATTTCTACTTTCTGGAGGGAGTTATTGAGAGCTGGGAGTGTGTATTGGCGAGCTGCCCAACACCAAGTGGAGAGATCTGTGTTCGTTTTGCCCATATTCCGTCCACCACCTTGATGACTTATGACCAACACCGCTAACGTTGTCTTGGGTTCTGTGCATTTATGTGGTCCGAGCTGAAAATTGCAGTGTGCTGCTTCTGTCTGCCTTGAACAAGACTGTTGACCTGTGTGGGCCCCCAATCTGATTGTGGCATCCAGGGCCTGCCCACGTCCGCCCCGGGTAGCTCAGGTTTTGGCTGCCGGACATAAGTGACCCATTTGGATTTCTGTGTCCGTACAGCTGACACTACTCCGAGAGAGCTTGGAAGGCGTTGCAGACAGACACGTGGAAAAACCGGAGTCGTAGTTGGGGTTGTCTTTCACGTAGGCTCAGGAACATCCCATTGCAGGTCAAACATGAGGGCCGAAAGTCAGAGTATGATCTAGTGAATGCAGTCCAGTGACAAAGGGGCTCCTTCTCGGGGGGCAGTGGAGCAAGATATCAAGAAGAGCGAGCCAGGCACAAGGCCTTCTTTCCCTCGTGAGGATGTGACGGCGTGGCAGGACTTCTGTGGTGTGCTCCCCTCCACCTGTCCTGCTGGGGAGATAACAGTAGAAGCCCGACGAGGCATGTGTTTGATCAAATATAAGCCGAACCTGGCAACGGATGTCGGGGTCCCTGCTGTGTACACCACCTAGCGGAAACATCAATGTCTGCATGGGGACCCCGAAGCTTGGCCCGTTCACCCTCTTTACGGTCTCCCCGCTGCCCCCACCACGCCTCCTAGTTTTGACTGGATTCCATACCAACACCCCACTGCCTTACCCCCTTACGATTCTTTGTGTGCTTCCGAATGACCTTCTACTGAGAATCCCCTTTGTGACTGTGCCTACCGTCCCTCGTCACTCGCTCCTCCATGCACGACACTGAGTTTTCTGGGTTTTCGCGGCTCCCTCTCTGCCTCTCCTACGGTAAAAGATCCACAATCCACTTCAAAGCCAAGGTGGACTCCTGGTGTCCTCCTTCCCGCCCTCCACCCCACCCCCGGAGGTGAGGAGATTTATTTCACAGCTCGGCAATCCTCATTTATAGAAATCCCTAAAACAAGGTGTTTTGGCCTGGCTGTGACATGGTGCTGTGTCTCACGTTACTGTACCCAGGTCCAAACGCTGCATAAGAAGGAAAGGACATCCGTGGCCGTGGGCTTGTGTTGGGGGATCCCAGGGCCCTTCTCCTTCTCCAGCTCTTCTGGAGTCCTTTCTCCCTCCTAGGATGTTCATTGCCGGCTTTCCAACCAGAGGGCTCCAGGTGTTGAGCATTTTGCGTGCTTTCATCCCTGGGAAGACCCCTTCCTGTGCAGCTGCCTACATGGTGACGGAAAGCCCGGGTGCCCTTTATAAGCTCCTTGGGCACCAGGGACTTGAGGCTCACGTGTACAGATTTCCATTTCGGTGTCCCTGTACTTTACGTCTTCTCTGGCCACAGATAAAATTCCTTGGGCTCTTTGCTCTCCTATTTGCATTCAGTGGCTGCCAACCTGGGTGAGGGGTGGACAGCAGGCATCGTGCCCTCCACACTGAGGCTCAGAGGAGTAGGAAAGCCCGGCGGTGGAGGAAGAGGATGCATTTGGGTTGGAAACGTCCCAGCGGGGTACAAAAGATAGTTTGATTTCCTTGCACGTGTGTTATGGTTGCAATTTTTAAATTTCACTGTGGTCTCAGCCTCCACCTTTTCCCCTCCTACCCGCGTAGGTCTATGTTCCCAGATCGTGTTGGTATATACCCCAGATTCCATTCCGTAGCACATTTTAAAATAAAGACCCAGTGCTTTTAGCAGGGGTTCGCGTGTTACAGAGCCTTTTTGGTGAGCATGGGAAAGAGTCTTTCCCGCCCTTTTCCATCCCTTCCTTGTGCTCTCCATGACGACCCATTTGTAGAATCGGTGGCCAGCTTCCCCTCCAGTTGAAGGACATTGCAGAGGCAGGTGGTTGTCTTTGTTGACGTCTGCATCACACCAGCCCTCGCCTGAAACTTCCAGAACAGAGCTTCTTGAAAATATTGTCACCCGCCGCCTGCTGGGGTCGGGAGCTGCTGGAGCAGACGCGTGGCGTTGGGTAAGTCTTGTGCTGTCTCCCCCACTCCAGGCACCGGAACATTCGGACGGGTGCAGCTGGTCAAGGATAAGGCGGCCAAGCACTTCTTCGCCTTGAAGGTGATGAGCATCCCCGACGTCATCCGCCTGAAGCAGGAGCAGCATGTCCACAATGAGAAGTCGGTGCTCAAGGAAGTCAGCCATCCGTTCCTGGTCAAGCTGTGAGTCCTTCCCCACATGGCCGAGTCTTGGTCGTTTGGTCATTCCGTCTCTGAGAGCCCAGGTGGGGTGGAATGAGCTCACGGTGGAAACTCAGGCTGGCCCGGGCTCTGGAGAAACTGGTGCTGTTGGGACCAGCGCAGACCTTGGGGCCCTGGGCAAGCAGGACATGCAAAGGGGCATGCACGGCCCAGCCGGACACTCTATTCCCCTCATCCCCATCAGGGCCACCGTCTCTGCTCAACCTCATTCATGCAGGATGCTCCTTGGGGTTCCAGGGGACAGCTGCGTATCTCCAGTTGGGGGTGCCCTGCACCAAACGAAGACATCCCTGCCTGCCCATGCTCTTGCTGGGGGATGCTAAGACTGGTCTGCCCCCAGGTGCCAGACACGGGATGCACGGAGATGCCTCTCTTACCCCTTCTTGGATGTGGCGGCCTCCCAACCTGTGTCCATGTCTCCCCTCCGCCATCTTGTTCTCGTTTCTTCTTGTTGTCCCTTCCTCACCTGTCACAGGCCACCCCTCCTGCAATGCCTCCTTCCTCTGTGTCCCCTCCGGGTCCCCTCACACCTGGCCAACCCCAGCCCTTCTCTGATGCACCTGTAGAGACAGGAGCACCCCGTCACGGCTCTGGAACATTTCCTGTGCATCTCGACTCCTCCAAATGGTGTCTTACCCAGAGTAGGGACCTGTTGTGTGTGCAACGAGGGGGAGAAAGGAATCAGCTGACTTATTTTTATTTTTTTTAAAGATTTTATTTATTTATTATTTCATGAGAGACCCAGAGAGAGAGAGAGGCAGAGACACAGGCAGATGGAGAAGCAGGCTCCATGCAGGGAGCCTGATGTGGGACTCCATCCTGTGTCTCCAGGATCACACCCTGGGCTGAAGGTGGTGCTAAACCGCTGAGCCACCCAGGGATCCCCATCGGTTGATTTTTTTTAAAAAAAAATTTTTGGTTTTATTTTCCTTTCATGGAGCTGTGGGTGATTTTGTGCTGATAGGGCGGGGGTCAGTAGCATCTCATGGTTCAAGTCATGGACACAAAAGTAGCCAGTGATTCGGGGACTCAGAGCTGCTCACGCACCGGGTGATTCTCTCATTCGGTCCGAGGTAGAACAACGGTCAGAAAAAGAAAAATCTGCACGTAGATTTCCCTCTGGAACTAAGGAGAGCTTCTAGTCATGCCTCTCGGATGAAGCAAGATAGCAGTCCCGGACGTGGACTTTCACACGCTAGGGTTTTTAGTAGATGTGCTGCCAAAGTGAGCCTTAGCTCGCTAGGATGTTAAGTCAAAGTTGTCCCCGGGAGACGTGGACTCCCTTATGATACGGCCAAAGGGTCATCACACATCTCAGGTTCCTTCCAAAGGCAGGGGGGTCTCAAGCCAACGTTCTGTAGTTTGCTGTCCCTCGTTTTCCGATAGGGACCCAAGTTATATCACATACTAGACGCCGTGTTCTCCCCGTGTCCTCACGTGGTCATCCCTCTGTGCGTGTCTGTGTCCTCATCCCCTCTTCTTCTAAGGACCTCAGTCCTACGGGATCAGGGCCCACCCTACTGACCTCATTATACCTTTGTCCCCTCTCTAAAGACCCCACCTCCAAACACAGTCCCATTCTGAGGTCCTGGGGTTAGGGCTTCAACACGTGAATTTTGGGGGATATAATTCAGCTGTTACACCTACTCAGTGACTTGGTAAGTGTAGATCCCCCAGAGCACGTGGACCTTAGTATAATGTACCTCGAGCAGTTGTTTTTTTCTGTGCATCCTCACTTAAGTGATCAGATGGGCCCAAACACTGTGTATAAAAGCAAGTGGAATCAGTCTTGGAAGTTCTGTGAACATAGGATGGAGACCACATTGTATCTGGATGGGGGCCACAGGGTGTTTAGGGCCACATGATGAAGGGCACATTTTTTGTGGGAAAAGACCATCTGTGAGGAGTGCATTTAATCCCCCAGCTGTGCACCGGGGTCACCTCACCCAACTCTCTGGAAAGATGGGGTCTTGCTGGCATTTCCTGAGGCCACGAGGAACGCTGATGATCCCAGGTATTGAGCTGAACAACGATTATTTGGAGGTAGAAGCTGCTGCTGAGTGACTTGGCAAGTTCGCCAGTGGTGGTATTATCCTAAGTTCAGTATGCGAACCGGTGCCGTTGTATTTTTGAGAAGATGCCAGGGCTCTCATTAAATGCACATTGGAGAACATGTTCTTTTCGGGGATGGAGCCGTTCCGAAGGCCAGCTCAGCCCGTGGAGATAATTTTAGAAGAGCTGAGTAATTGTCTGGGATGCAAAGCCAAGACTTCCCTGGGACACAGGCTTGGGGTGTGCCCAAACACCAGCCTCTCCATGCCTGCTCCTTGCCCTTTGGGTGTACAGGAATTGTTGGTGTCCCAGAGCTGTTTGACCTCAGGACACGGGTTCTGCACCCTGGCATCATCCTCTCTGGTGGGACAGCTCTGCGTCATGTAGGAAAGTTTATGGCCTCCGCATGCTCCTCCCACTCACTGCCACTAGCAGGCTATCTCCGGTGGGGACAACCAAAAATGTTTATATTTGGACCTTGACGAAATAACGTCATAGGGGGTGAAAGGGTCCTCAGTGGCAGACCTCTGCGCTTGAGCAATAGGTAGACGATAGGTAGCAATACATAGGTTTGATGGAAGCTGCATAGATACATCCATAGTGGGTACAGTGGATGGATGGATGGGTGGGTGGATGGATGGATGAATGGATGGATGGATGGATGGATGGATGGATGGGTAGATGGATGGATGGATGCATGGATAGATGGATGGATGCATGGATGGATGGATGGATGCATGGATGGATGGATGGGTGGATGGATGGATGGATGGGTAGATGGATGCATGGATGGATGCATGGATGGATGGATGGATGCATGGATGGATGGATGGATGGATGGATGGATGGACCAAAGGAAAGCACACAGGGTGGGTAGATAGATGAGACACTGGTACATAGATAAATGATGTGTAGATGGATACTTGTTGTTTGACATTTTATTAATTTTTGAGAGAGAGAGAGAGAGAGAGAATACTTCCTGCAGAGCAGGGAGCCCGATGTGGGGCTCGATCCCAGGACCCTGACATCAGGACTTGAGCCGAAGGCAGATGCTTCACCGACTCAGCCCCCCAGTTGCCTACATTTTTTTCCCCTACGGCTCTCAACCGACTAGACGAGGTCCACCCACATTATGGAAGATCATGTGCTTCTCCTAAAGCCGATTGACAGTAGATGTCAATCATCCAAATATCTATACCTTCCCAGCAACGTCGAGACTCCTGTTAGACCCCATGTCCGGGCACCAGGACGTAGAGCAGTTGATCCATCAAACTAAGTGTCACAAGGGGCAAAAGCACAACAGAGCTTGAGCAGAAGAGCAGAGCATTCCCTCATAGGGCATTGGGAGAACAGGTAACAGGGTGCAGGTCACCCGGGCTGCGTAACGAAGCAGGACGTGTTGCCTGCAGCCACGGAGTCCAGAGCCCGGGCAAACATCATGGCCAGAAACCCCTGCTCCTGACTCCAGCCCTCAGCAAATGTGTTGTCGTGCGAGTCCATGTGGATCCCCGAATGTTTGCACCTTCACGGGACTGGGGAGTTTGATCTTGTCTGTTCTCCGGGTGGCTCCTCTGTCTTCCCTCCCTGGGTGATGTCTTTTGGGCCCCTTCCATGCACCTCTAGGTGGCCGTGCATGCGATCCTGCTCGCCCTTTCTGGGCCCAGCCTCTAAGCCGAGATCTCGATTACTCCATCAGTGATGATCAGCTGCGGACCCCACAGCAGGCCCCTGCCCGGGGTGACCCACTGCATGCGCGCAGAGCCAGGCCTGTGCTTTAGGCTACGATAGGTGTCCATGTCCACCACCTTGGGTCTGCTGTCCCTGTCCCTTTGCCCGTGCTCATGTCATTGGTGGAGCTGTTCCCCTGTTGCCAAGGGTGCCTTGGGGCAGGGCTGGTTGCCACGGAGCCAGGTCGAAAAGGAGAAGGAACGTTCCAGAGCCTCAGGTTGCACAAAGAGGTGAGCAAGAACGGATAGGGTGACACACGCAGGCGGTCTCTCGCGTTCATGGTTTAGGGCAGAGGCGCACCCTTACCGTAGCCCCAGGAGAAATTAGGAGACTCCTTAAATGAGCGAGCTTGCGTTTCCAGTCAATTAACACCTTCGAGGACGAGCCCCGCCGCAGACATTGCAAAGGGAGAGACAGTGCTCGGTGTTAACAGCAGAAACCATTACTCTGCGCTGAGGTCAGGGACCAGGGGGGCCCAGAGTCGGAACGTCCCGTGTGTTCCTTGTCACCGTAAACTACGGCCTGTTTCTTTTTTTGCTCTTCGTAGGTTCACACGTACTCTTGAATGCACTTAAAAAGTTTAATTTTCTCCTCTCATCCCAAACATACAGTTGGCCGTCTCACCCGTTTGTAAGTGGGCAGCTCAGTGGCATCGACACATTCACGCTGTTGTGCAGCCGTCCCCGCCGTTATGTCCAGCGCTTTCCATCATCCCAAACTGAAGTTCTAGACCCCATGAAGCTGTAACTCCCCATTCCCATCACCACAGCCCTTGACCCCACCATCTCTGACTCTATGCACGTGATTCGTGTACGGACCCCATATACGTGGAATCAGTTAGCATCTGTCCTTCTGTGTCTGGCTCACGTCACTCAGCCCCATGTCCCCAGGGTCCATTCACATTGAAGCAGGTGCAGAACATCCTTTTCAAGGCTGACTTGTATTCCATTCTATGCATGGGCCACATGCTGTCTAGCCACCCATGCATCCATCAGTGCATCCAGTTATTTATCCATCCATCCATCCATCCATCCACCCATCCATCCATCCATCCATCCATCCATCCACCCATCCATCCATTCCTCCATCATCATCCATCCATCCATCCATCCACCCACCTATACATCCATCCACTGATTCATCCATTCTTCCATCATCATCATCATCATCCATCCACCTACCCATCCATCCATTCCTCCATCATCATCCATCCATCCATCCATCCACCCACTTATCCATCCACTTATCTATCCATCTCCACATGCACTCATGCATTTTTCCATCCATCCATCCATCCATCCACCCACTTATCCATCCACTTATCTATCCATCTCCCCATGCACTCATGCATTTTTCCATCCATCCATCCATCCATCCATCCATCCATCCATCCATCCAACCATCCGTCCACCCCCAGACACTTGGATTGCTTCCACATCCGGGCTCTCATACTAACGCGATGAGGACCACGTGGTGTGCAAGTATCTGTTCCAGTCCCCGCTCTAACTGCTCGAGTGCATTTTCAGTCTCGAATTCTATCTCCCTCCCGTTGGTGGTGGGATTTAAGATTTTCTCTTGTTGCTTTTCCTTTCCTTGTTCAGCTTGCTTCACGCAGGACTCTCCTATCTTCTTCCCACCCTCCCTCGTGACCAGGTCATCCCATGCACAGTCTGAGATGGATTGTTGTGTCCTTAAAGTGTGTATGCACCTGCTCTTTATTTTATACCTTCCCTCTGTTTCCATCCCACCTTCACTGGGATCCCTTGTGGGGGTTTTTGAGAGGACATATTTGGGATGTTGGTGTTGGAGCAAGTGTGTGCACGGGTGTGCGTGTGCTCCAGAAATCCTGCTCTCATCACCACGACCACCTTGCTTCCAGTTTTGGACTTGGCGACTCCAGCTAAGCCATGCTGCTTGCTTCACCCCTGTTGCCCCCTTGAGCTGGATGTTTGAGGCCCACTCCTGGTCTGTCCTGTTCAGATGCCTCCCAGGCAGTTCACAGTCCTTCTGTCCAAACAAGAATTCTTGACCTTCCTCCTGGCTTCCTATCCCCAATCATTTCTTCCTTTCGACTTCCCCAGATGGTCCTTCCAGCCCCCCGGGCACCATTTTTCTTTTTCTTTTTTTTTTTTTAATTTATTTTTTATTGGTGTTCAATTTGCCAATGTATAGAATAATACCCAGTGCTCATCCCGTCAAGTGCCCCCCTCAGTGCCCATCACCCATTCACCCCCACCCCCCGCCCTCCTCCCCTTCCACCACCCCTAGTTCGTTTCCCAGAGTTAGGAGTCTTTATGTTCTGTCTCCCTTTCTGATATTTCCCACACATTTCTTTTCCTTTCCCTTCTATTCCCTTTCACTATTATTTATATTTCCTAAATGAATGAGAACATACACTGTTTGTCCTTCTCCGATTGACTTATTTCCCTCAGCATAATACCCTCCAGTTCCATCCACGTTGAAGCAAATGGTGGGTATTTGTCATTTCTAATGGCCGAGTCATATCCCACTGTATCTAGAGACCACATCTTCTTTATCCATTCTTCTTTTGATGGACACTGAGGCTCCTTCCACAGTTTGGCTATTGTGGACATTGCTGCTCTAAATATCGGGGTGCAGGTGTCCTGGCGTTTCATTGCATCTGTATATTTGGGGTAAATCCCCAGCAACCGGGCACCATTTTTCATCTGCTTTTCTTTGCTCCTGTGTTCACTCCAGCCCGGGGCCCTGCCCTCTCCAGTTCTGCTCCACATCTCCAGATCTGTCCAGTTCAGTGGCATCTTCACAGAAGCTACTGCAGCTCATCCACATGCTCCGCTTTCTTCTCAGTGTCCACTCTGGATACCAGGCTGGAGCTTCCTTCTGACATGAGCCCTGGCCTGTGCCAGTGTCTGCAGTGTGATCCCATGGAGGGGTGTCCTTTGTGTGTGGTATAGAGTGCAGGCTCTTTGCCACATCTCAGTGTTTGCCTGGTGCCTCTATTTCCCACCTTCTTAAGTGTCCCACGTCCAGCCTGCTTTGACCACAGGTGCATCCTGTCTGCAGGGCCTTCCCTCCACCTTTCTTGACTCCCCACTGCCATTCTGTGTTTCCTCCTTAGGCCACAGGGCTCAGGACTGGTCAGCACAAGAGCTGCCCTTTACAGGGCTGTGTACCTGGCACACAGGGGATCCTTGGTCAAAATTTATCCATAAATGAAGCAAAGTGCAAGTGAGTGTGGAGGTGGATAGAGTGTGTTTCCTTAGTTTCTGATCCCTGGTGCGCAAGCAAGACTCTAATATGTACTGGACTTGAGATCCAGAAATGCCTCCTTCTCTCATACCACTCATGACAAACCTGCTTCCTTCTCTTGCCCCCTTGCAGTTTTGTTTTTTATAGACTCAGCGCCAGGGGCAGAGTCCTGCAATGAATGGGAATGAATTAATTAGCGCACTGACTGATGCCTTTAGTCCTTTGTTTCTCATTTTCTTAACTCAGATTTTATTTCATCTGTGGTCGCCTAGACTCCTCTGCTCCGCCCACAAGCCCCAAGTAATGACTTAGTGCCTCAGATGTTTTCAGAATAGTAACGTCTCAGCACCTCTTTGAATATTTTGGCTTTTATTAATAACACGCAACACGTTTCACATTCTTTCCATGTAAGAAGTCTTATTAATGTAAATTTGTGCCCATGGAATTTTTTTTCCCCTTAGGATATTTATTTAGCTTGAAGAAAGGCCGAGGAACCAGGGACCCGCAGGAATTTGTTTTTTTCTTCATAGTCTCTCTCTTTTTTTTTTTTTTAAGATTTTATTTTTATTTATTCATGAGAACCCCCCCCCCCCCCCAAACACACACAGAGGGAAGAGGGAGAGAGAGAGAGGCAGAGACACAGGCAGAGGGAGAAGCAGGCCCCATGCAGGGAGCCTGATGTGGGACTCAATGCTGGGACTCCAGGATCATGCCCTGGGCGGAAGGCAGGCGCTAAACCGCTGAGCCACCCGGGCTGCCCTATAGTCTCTGTTTTTGATTCCTTGTGCAGCCCCTTTATTTGAAAACCACTGTTTCTCAAGGGTGCTGATGACCCATGCACATGCATGTGATGTGTGTGTCCGTAGAATTGACAGCCTGCTTGATAGAGAGAGTCTATTTTAGGGTTGTGGTTGATGCTTTGTTTGATTTTATTGAGAGATCCGTGCAACAAACGTGTAACAAATAAGTACCGGTCTAGTTCTCCCCACTCAGCCGTTTGTGTGTGTGACATTTGCCACCGTGATGTTGTGATTTGTAAGAAATGCATGTTTGCTCTTCATCCCTGGCACTGAGCTCCTAAAACCCTTGGAATTTCCTCAGTGATAAGAGAGACAAAGGTGGCTTTTGTTATGTGAAAGAGGTGACTTTGGACAACACCCTGGGGCCCGGCTGGTTGCCAAGGGAACCAATCCTGTAATTGGGAGATTGGAATTCTTGGCCCCACAGTAGATAGGCAGCCGGCCGGCAGGGAGGGCAGAGGGGCTGGAGGCTGAGTTAATCCTGTGGCCAGTGATTTAATCATCCTTGCCTACGTGATGAAGCCTCCATGATACCACAGAAGGACAGAATAGGGGAGCTTCCAGGATGGTGAATTTGGGGAGATTTGGGAAGAGTGGTAGACCTGGAGCAGGCTCGGAAGCTTCTCCTGCATCTCTTCCATCCGGCTGTTCCTGAGTTATGTCTCTATGATAACCCGGCGATCCCCTGAGTAACATGTTGCCCTGAGCTCTGTGAGGCCCTCCGCCAGCTTAATGGAACCCAAGGAGGAGTCTTTGGAACCTCTGCCTTATAGCAGCTCTATCAGAAGCACAGGACCTGGACTTGTGATGGGCATCTGAAGTGCATGCATTGAGGGGCGTGTTGTAGGGCTTAACCCTTACCCTGTGGGATCGCCTGTTGTCTCCAGGTGTATACAGTGTCAGAACTGAGTTAAATCGTAGGACACCCAGCTGGTGTCACAGAACGACTTGGTGGCTTGGGGGAAAAAGAACAACACGTGTTGGAATTGGCAGCAGGATGATGAACTTTAAATCCTAACTTTTATGTGCTTATCTATATCCCAGCCTCTCCACGGACGAAATTACAACTCATCTGGCACCCAGGTGGTAGACTCTGAGATCAGCCTGCATCTCCTGATCTCCAGCCGTACTGTCTTGGGGATTGACACATTCCACTTGGCTGGATGCTGAAAGTTCTCTTTCCTTTCTTACCTTGGACTCTGGATGGGCCCTGTTCTAATCTCCCCCATTGTGAATTATCTCCGACGCCTTTGGAGGGTGAAATTAGGTTGCTTTGGGACATGGCGGATGCATTGTTCTCAAGAGCTGAGAAGGGATCCGTGTAGATTATTACCCAGGCTGTGGAGCAATAGGAGTGGGTATAGAATATATGTAAAGAATGGGTGCATACTAATTGGTGTGTGCGTGTGTTGCGTGAGTGCATGCACGGCCTTAATGCATTTGAGTGGTAGGGACATAGGGTTTTGCATATTTTCCTGTCTTTTCAAAGGAGTTCAACAAAGTAGTGGAAAATGGTAATGCTCTGACTTGGAAAACTTTGACCATTTGGGGACTTTACAAGGGCTCAGGGCTGCCCCGACAACATTCTGGAACACGTTTTCTGGTGAGTTCCACCTAAATATGCTACTCATCCCATTCCAGAGAAATCCAGAACATCACCAGCTTACTACATAGAGAGGTTCATTGTAAAAGCTCAGCACTCTGGTGTTATTTGGACCTTAGGCGATACTACCCCACCAGAGTGCTGACGTCGTTGTTGGAGTCCACGCTCCCCCATGAAAGCAGAGTGTGGCCGCCATATGCATTTGAAATACTCAGCATTTATATGGAGGCGTCACGGGAAGGAATGTTCCTGCCATATTAATCGAGAAATGGAGCATGTGGCTGAAAGAAAACCCTCCTCTGGGCTTTAAGTGATAGAAAGAGTATAGCTAGCTAGTGAGTCATGTAACCGTAAAAGATTTCTCCAGGAAATGACCATAGCAACGAAAAACCCCAAAACACTGTTCCTGCTTCCTGTATCCGTTCATGCCTCAGTACTGCCAGTCTTGAGCCTTCTGAGCTACAAGAGACGAGAAGGGGAAGCAAGACACAGAAATCAGAGCTTTCAGTAAGTGAAAACAGGGGCCTCCTACGAGCCCCGGGGTTGCCTTGCTCGTAGCAGCTGGGAGAGAGCACGGCATTTGTGCAAAGCCCTCGTGCGGGTACGTGCCTTCCCGAATGGCATGCTCACCGCAAAGGCTCTGCACGTTTCCACTGCTTTTGTGCGTACAACCCGGGTTTTGCCAGCCCGTAAACACGGTGATGGACAAACTAAGCATTCTTTCTTAAAATGCTTTCCTTGGACATAGCCGAGTTTTTCTTTTCTGCGATTGGGATTTTTTGTCCTCTCTCGCGTCCCGTGTCACAGTGTCCTGACCTCTGCATATTATCCCTTTATGATTTCCCCTTGAGTTAGTCTTCATGTCATGGCAAACTGTGTCCCCCAGTGCTTTGTCTTTATTTTACTTTATTGGGATGGCCCATCCCAGCAGGTGAGACCCTCTGGTACAGCAGGTGCCCTGAGCATCCTCCTGCAAGGATGGATGGACGGTTCTCTGGGGCGTAAGTGTACTTCTGGTGAAGCCCGGATGGACGCAGCTCATGGGGAGTCAGCTCTGCAGGGAGGCACCAGACTGTCCTGATCCCAGAAGCCTTGCGGCGTTGACAGCATAGTGTGGCCGTGGTTAACATCGACCTGGGCACCCCCCATCCTGTGGGGTGGCTTTCACGGGGGCTCGTCTCATAGCCGGGATGGTACCAAGTGCGAACTTGTGCTTCCTACATCTTCTCAGAAACGCAGCCCGTGCTTCCAAAGCTCGTTTCTCTTCTCCCCACGTCTCCTCGACGAGAAAACATTCTTCCTCCATCACTGCCGATCCCCCTACGGGTTTGTTTCATTTCCTTCAGCCAAGACTTCTCCAATACAGACGGGACCTGGCGTCTTTTGTCCCCCCCTCCACCCCCTGCCTTCCCCATCACCACCTCTCCTTCCAGTAACAGAGCTCGGGAACGCCTTCGTAAGGAGGATGCGCTTCTTCTGACTCTCTCGGGAAGTCTCCTATCCATCACTGCTTAGAAATCTTACGTTGGACATTTTTACTGGCCACCTTTTCCCGGCAGGTGTTTGGGAGGCATGGTGTTCACCTACTGTACGTTTTTTGTCTTCATTACAGTGCTGGGTGGCCGAACTGGGTGTGATCCCCTAAAGATGTGTCCAGTGTGTATGAGTTTGCTTTGGCTGCCAAGACAAATCCCACATCAGGGGCCTTAAACAACACACATGCCCCATAGTCCTGGAGGTCGGGAGCCTGAGATCCAGGCAGGGCCGAGGCTGGTTCCCCCTGAGGCCTTCTGGCATGGAGACCCCATGTTCTCCCCGTGTCCTCACGTGATCGTCCCTCTGTGCGAGTTTGTGTCTTCATCTCCTCTTCCTATAAGGACCCCACTCCTATGTGATCAGAACCCACCCTACTGACCTCATTGTACCTTAATCCCTTTTTTCAAACACCTTTTCTCCTAATATAATCCCATTGTGAAATCCTGGGGGTTCGGGCTTCCACATACGATCTTGGGGGACCCAATTCATCCTCTTGGCCAACGTGTTATGAAAACATGGTATTTACTTTTGTCCGTTCTGAGACCTTGGTGCATTTTCCAGGATACCTACACCCTGACGGGTATCTACACGCATGTTAACATCCACCTGAACCGTAACGTGTGCCTAGACGCAAATCTTTTTATTTTTTTATTTTTAAATTTTATTTATTTATTTTTTCTTTTTTTTATAATTATTTATTTATTTATTTATTTACTATTTATATGTGTGAGAGAGAACCCAAGAGGGGTTGAGGGGTGGAGGCAGAAGCAGACTCCCCGCTGAGCAGGGAGCCCGATGTGGGACTCGATCCCAGGACTCTGGGATCATGACCTGAGCTGAAGGCAGATGCTCAACCACTGAGCCACCCAGCTGTCCCTCTACCTAGAAACCCAGCTGCCCCTGAACGTGTGTCTATACACGTCACAGCCCATCTGTTCACATCTATGTCTCGCAGGTTTTAACATCCGCCCATCTGTGTATTTGGCACCCGTTCCTCCGAATGAGCATCTTCCCGTCTGTGTACGCGACACCCGTCATGCCCCCCTTACCCACGCTGTGCCCTGTGTCTAGCTGACGCCCGTTGGTGTGGCTCCCCGGCTCAGCTCTCCCCACCCCCCGCGCTGCTGTCCCGCAGGTTCTGGACGTGCCACGACGAGCGCTTCCTCTACATGCTGATGGAGTTCGTGCCGGGCGGCGAGCTCTTCAGCTACCTGCGCAACCGCGGCCGCTTCTCCAGCAGCACGGGGCTCTTCTACTCGGCGGAGATCATCTGTGCCATTGAGTACCTGCACTCCAAGGAAATTGTCTACAGGGACTTGAAGCCCGAGAACATTCTGCTGGACAGGGAGGGTCACATCAAGCTCACCGACTTCGGCTTCGCCAAGAAATTGGTAGACAAGTAAGTGGTCACTGCCTCCCGCCCCCCGCTGCCGCCGTGTCCGGCAGCCACCCTTCGGCCCCCTGTTCCCGCCAGTTGGGTTGTTTGGGGATTCCATGTGGAAGTGGGGTCGTGCCCTGTTTGACTTTCCGTGCCCGACTTCTCTTCCTTGACATAATGGCCTCAAGGTCCATCCAGGTTGTCACAGATGGCGCGATCTGCTCTTTCAAGGACGAACGAGATAGCCCATTGCACGTAGAGACCACATTCTCTATCCGTTCATCTGTCAGTGGACACCCGGGTGGGAATATGGGGAGGCAAGTATGTATTTAAGGTAGCGTCTTCGTTTTCTTTCCATAAATACCCAGATGTGGAGTTGCTGGGTTGTAGGGTAGCTCTATTTTTAACTCTTTTGAGGAACCTCTACACTTTTCTCCAGAGCGGCTGCACCAGCGTGCATTCCCACCAGCCGCGCACGAGGGCTCCCCTTTCTGCACATCCTCGCCAACACCTCTTACGTCTTGCCTTTTCATTACTAGCCGCCAACAGGTGTGCGGTGGTATATCTCCCGTTACTTACTCTTTTTTTATCAGGATTATACGTGTGTGTATATTGTGCATCAAGAAGCTCTCTCCTCTTCCCCTCAGCTCATTTCCTCTCTTAGCTGAAAACCACTTATAATACGCAGGTCAGACTGTTCTGTTTTTTGGATCCAACTCCTGGGGCAGCTTCCAAAATTTTGCTTGTCCCCTATGAATCCTCATGCATTATACTTTTTTTTTTTTTAAAGATTTTATTTATTTAAGAGAAAGAACAAGAGTTAGAGAGCACAAGCAGGACGCAGTTGCAGGAGGAGAGGGAGAAGCAGGGAGCCCGATGCGAGACTTGATCCCAGGACCCTGAGGTCATGACCTGAGCTCAAGGCAAATGCTTCATCGACAGAACCCCTGGGCGCCCCATGCTTTAAGCTTTTGAGAGCTTCCTTTCTGTCATTCATTTTGCCTTTTGGGAGGGGGTGGAGGTGCATATGATCAGTTCATCATCTTTGACAAGAAGGGATGATGCACAAGGTCACCTTGGGGTCTTTTGAAAATGACTTTGTATCTTGGTTTTTATTTCTGACAGTAACCAAACAAGGAGAAAGTCCTCTGGCTGAGCAAGTAGATAATCAGTTCCAGTGTTTTTCAGTGGAAATGAAGGCATGGGATATCCGCTGTGCCGAGTATTTATGGGTCAGCTGAGTTCTGTCCTTAGGTCTCTAATGGCCCACTCACCGGAACAAACATTCTCAGCCTCCTTTGCACCGGCATCGATCTCATCAAGAGCAGCCCTATAAAATGAAATCCTAATGGAGTTGGGCGTAAAACGCCTTTTTAGCGTACTCCGCCCGATGGTCGAGAGTGCCTCATTTCCCTGGGAAAACATTTACAGCCAATATGTGCAATTATGCGATATATAATGTATAAAAATACAGCATCCAGCTTCCGTGAGGCTGGTGTGCTTGCACAGCTGGTGTGTGTTGATGTTCGTGGGTCTTTCAGGGCCGCGGTTTACAAGGAGCATATTCCCTCCATTAGGAACAATGCAGCCCTTACATAGAGAATACAGGGAAACCATAATATTTTCAATCCCATTCATATAAGCCAGAAGTCCTGCTTCTCTTGGTGTCTAAAGATTCGCTTTTGAATATAATTCTAGATTTTTTTTAAAAGATTTTATTTATTTGTTCATGAGAGACACAGAGAGAAAGGCACAGACACAGGCAGAGGGAGAAGCAGGCTCCCTATGGGGAACCTGATGTGGGACTCGATCCCAGGACCGTGGGGTCACACCCTGAGCCAAAGGCAGACCCTCTGCTGCTGAGCCACCCAGGCATCCCTAAGCATCTAACTCTTGATCTCAGCTTTGGTCTTGGTCTCAGGGTCGTGAGTTTGAGCCCCACGCTGGGTATAGAGATTACTTAAAAATAAGAACTTAAAAGAGAAAGACAATACACTTGTGTTGTTCCATTTCTTGATAATGTGGGATTGGCTCACATGATAATTCTATTCCTTGTATTATGGAAACATCTGCATTTATGAGAAACTTGATTGTGCGGAGGATGCAGTTTTGCAGTAAAGGATTCTTCTCTGACAGTTATTAAGAAAGGGGCCATCCCAGGAACACTTTGTGATGCAGTTAAATTCAATCTGATTTTCCCTTATATAATTCTATGTCATATCTAAGAATAAAGCACATAAAAATGAAGTACTTTCACATAGACCTATGAAGACCCTATTAACACAGAATAATTGGTTTATAACATGGAGGCTGCCCCCTATTGACAGCATGTGGTATATGGTACATTTACTTTTCTTTTTTTTTTTTGTCTATTTATTTATTTATAAAAAGGATTTTATTTATTTATTCATGAGAGACACAGAGAGAGAGAGGCAGAGACACAGGCAGAGGGAGAAGCAGGCTCCATGCAGGAAGCCCGATGTGGGACTCGATCCCAGGACCCAGAATCATGCCCTGAGTCGAAGGCAGATGCTCAACCACTGAGCCACTCAGGCGTCCCTTCTAAGTCATTTTATTTGGAAGTCTGATTCAAGCCAACTACACATCAAATATTCCACAAATTCACTTGATTTTAAGTTTGGGTAGCCATGTTCTTCTGCCGTTAACGCAGCAGATTAAATGCATGTTGGTGACTTTCTACATCAAGCAATTAACATACGATGTGGAATTTTGGAAAAAAAGGCCTCATTACCATCATGGTATGTTGCTTCTAAAAATTTTTTTCATTTCATTTTATTTTTTGATACGTTGCTTTTTCAAAGATGTTTATGTTTTTAGTCATGGGCTTAGATTGCAAAATCCTTTCTCCCCCTTTATTTTTTTCTACGTGTGTTTGTTGGTTTGCTGGATGAGGTATTTCCCTTCTGGGCCAGCTCTGGTGATGTGGTGCTCATGGTCTGTCTTCCGGTTCAGTATTCAGACAGCTGACCTGACTTTTGCTCAAATATGGAAAGAAATGTCCCCAGGGATCACCAAAAGACATGGAACCAAACAGAGTTTCATCCCCAATAATGTTTTGGAACATGTAATTCAGGAAAGCATGTTTCTTCTATTTTTTTTTTTTTTTTTTTTTTTTTTTTTACGGCGTGGCTTACAGTGAGGTGCTGCGAAATTCTTCCTAACGTACGAATCGAATTGTATGCTCGCTGGCTCACGGTGACTGCAGTTTTCATGCTTTCCCTCGGTTCTCAATAATGGATGGATTTTTCCTCTTCTAACGTAATCTTACGGAACTCTTGTGTAATTACAGTGATATTTCCTTTCATTGTATGAAAGTGACTGGCACACACACATTCTGTTATGCAGGTAGACTGTGTAACAGAATAAGGGACATGCTAGGATCCTTTTTTTTTTTTTTTAAGATTTTATGTATTTTGGAGAGAGAGGACAGGCATGAACAGGGGAGGGGCAGAGAAAGAAGCAGACTCCCTTCTGAGCAGGGATCCCGATGGGGCACTTGATTCTAGGACCCTGAGATCATGAATTGAGCCGAAGGCAGACGCTTAACCAACTGAGCCACCCGGGTGCCCCTAGGATTATTATTTTTCATTTTCTAAAATGATTAAAACAAAAATACCAATACATTTCATTTAGTTATTCTATTTCAGTTTTTAAAATTTAAATGTAACATTGAATACTGTCCTTTGGATTTTCGTGCCTAGCCTCTTGCTAGGGATAAATAACATTGTAGCCAATTTTTTGCAATTGTTACTTAATATTCCCAAACAGCCACAAAAGCAGAGAGAAGAATTTACCTTAAAGCCCAGATTCAGTAGGCATCAAAGCTTTGTCACCTCACTTGACTTTTTGCCTCTCCCACATTTTTGTTCCTTGTATTATTTTTATTTTTTTCCCTTGTATTATTTTTATTTTTATTTTTATTTATTTTTTTTCCCTTGTATTATTTTTAAAGCAAGTGCATACCACGCTCTCTCTAACAAATAATGATTTAAAAATAAAATAACATCTGTGCCATTATCACATCTTACAGAATAAAAGGAAAAATTTTTTAAGATCATTGAAGACCCAGTGAATATTCAGATTTCCCCCATGTCTGAAAAATGTCTTTTTCTTCCCTGTAAAGCTTATCTTTGCTTGCTTTATTTATTTATTTATTTATTTATTTATTTATTTATTTATTTTTATGAATTATTCTTTGCTTTAAAATGGGAAATTTCGGGGTGCCTGCCTGGCTCAGCTGGAAGAGTGCAGCCCTTGAACTCAGGGTCATGAGTTTGAGCCTCTTGTTGGATATAGAGATTACTTTAAAAAAGAGATAAACTTAAAAAAAATTAAAAAGTAAAATGGCAGATTTTGTGTTCTGTGAATTTTGTCTCAATTAAAAAAGCAACAGGGGCACCAGGGTGGCTCAGCGGTTGAGCATCTGCCTTTGGTTCAGGGTGTATTCTGGGATCGAGTCCCGCATCAGGCTCCCTGCATGGAGCCTGCTGCTCCCTCTGCCTGTGTCTCCGCCTCTCTCTCTGTGTCTCTCGTGAATAAATAAATAAAATCTTAAAAATAAATAAATAATTAAATAAGCAACAATGGCCCCTTCAAGCTGCCCTCTGTACCGTTTTGCCAGAATCTCACTGGCTTGGAGAATGTCCTTGCTTTCATTGACTAGAGAAAAGTCCCCCGGATCCCTGTTCACGTCTCCTCTCTACCCTGCTGTCAGCCACTTCTTTAAGGAACTCTGGACCCTTTTGGTGGGAAATAGTAATTTAAAAACTCCCCCCACCCCAGGGATACCCTTTGCTGTGGGGGTTTCATTGCTTCTAAGAGAATTCTGCGGGGGGGACAGAATTAAAAATACACATTTTTATTTTCAACAGAAGAGCAAACAATGACTCCAGACCTTACTAGTTGTATTTAAGACCATGAGTTCTTACGTATCTTTTGTGAATTATTCTTGTACCTCTTTGCTTACCCTAAAGCTCTCACCTACCTATTGCACTGATTCGCAGCAGCAAGTGCTTGCTGTGCTGCACGCAGCTGATCTGGGTACGTGACCCTGGAGTTGAAATGATCTGGCCTGAGGTGTGGGTTGCAATGTGTTAACCTGTTAGAAAACCCGCCAGAGGTGAAGCTCAGCTTAAACTGTGAAACTGGTGAGGGCCTCTGTTTCAGGGAAATGAAAACTGAAACTATAAAAGCTTGAGTGTTAGATGAAAGCCTGGCTTTGAAATCCATCCCTCTCTCTAGTTCTTTTCTCTATACCAGGACTCAGCAAACAGAGGCCCTTGAGATCTGGCCCACCGCTTGTGGTTTTATAAATAAAGTTTTATTAGAAAATGTTCGCATAGTTTGTTTACGTCTTGTCTACAGCAGCTCTCATGCTACAGGAGCAGAGTCCTGTGTCTGCAGCAGAGACCAGATGTCCAGAGACAATATGTAAATGAATGAATTGCGGCAGTGTGCCAATAAAACTTTATTTATAAAATAAGTGAGGGGATAAATAAATAAATAAATAAATAAGTGAGGGTCTTAGGAGTACGTAGACCAAGAGTGTGGTGCTTGGCAATGCATACCTTTAAAAAAAAACTCAATTCAATTTAATGAACATACAGTATATTTTTAGTTTCAGGGGTAGAATTTAGTGATTCAGCAGTTGCGTATAACCGGCAGCGCTCATCACATCATGTGCCCTCCTTCTTGCCCATCACCCAGGCACCCCATCCCTCCACTCCCCTCCCCTCCAGCGACCCTCAGTTTGTTCCCTAGAGCTAAGAGACCCTCATGGTTTGCCTCCTTCTCTGGTTTCACCCTAGTTTATTTTCCCTTCCCCTACGTTCATCTGTTTTCTTTCTCAAATTCCACATCTGAGTGGAATCATATGGTATTTGTCTTTCCTGACTGATGTATTTCACTTAGCAGAACACCTTCTGTTGCATCCATGTCATTGCAAATGGCAAGATTTCATTCTTTTCGATGGCTGAGTAATATTGCATTGCATATATAGACCGCATCTTCTTTATCCATTTGTCTATCAGTGGGCATCTGGGCTCTTTCCATACTTTGGCTGTTGTGGACAGCAGTGCATACCTCTTTTTTAAAAAATTTTATTTATTTATTCATGAGAGAGAGAGAGAGAAAGAGGCAGAGACACAGGCAGAGGGAGAAGCAGGCTCCATGCAGGGAGCCCGATGTGGGGTGTGGGACTAGATCCCAGGTCTCCAGGATCATGCCCTGGACTGAAGGCGGCACTAAACTGCTGAGGCCCCGGGCTGCCCCAGTGCATACCTCTTAATACCAATTTACTTTCTACACAATGAAATTATATTATCTTTTCAATATATTCTCCACCTGGCCATTTCCACAGAAAGTTTACTGACCCCTGAACTAAGACCATGTGCTGTGTGAGCTGGTTAAAACTGACCAGAAGGTATAGTCATACCGTGGATGGTTGTTCAGCTGCAAAAAATAAGAAAACCACAGCATCACTGAACCTTGAGAGCAATTACCATGACTGAAAGGAGCCAGACCCAGTTGAATTCACATATACCAGGTACCTGATGTACTCAAATTGTGGAGTCAGAAGTAGAATAGAAGTAGCCAGGGCCATTTCGCCATGCTGTCCTCAACGCAGCCTGTCTGCTTGTGCTTTGCAACAGTGTTCGTCGACCCCACACCTTCATTTTCGCCCTCAGCCTCTATTAATGGAAGTCCCTTAGAGGAGGGATTAGGAGTGAAGAGAGGAGCCATCAGTGAAGTGAGAATTGTTCCCACTCTGTAGTATTGTAAGAATGGGTGGATCTGCTCATTGGGAAGTACATCCTTAGAAGAGTTCCTGGCACATAGTAAGCATTGAGTAGACATAAGGTGCTTCCGACTTTATCCTCTCCATCATCACTATCAACCATCAGCACCACCATCACCAACCTAACGAGCATAATCACCATCATCACCATCCTCACCATCCTCACCATTACCGTCACCACCGCCATCACCATCATGATCACCATCATCACCATCACCACCATCACCACCATCAGCACTGTCATCGCCAGCATCACCATTACCAGCATCACCATCATCACCACCATCACCACTGCTATGGGCTGAATTACGTCCCTCCAAAATTCCTGTGTTGAAGCTTCAACCCTCCCAAGGTGACCGTATTTGGAGATAGTGCTTTTGAGAGGTAATTGAGGTTCAATGAGGTCAGGAGCCTGGGGTTCTAATCTGAGAGGATTGACAACCTTATAGGCAGTTGATTTGTCACAGGTCTGGGGGCTGGAAGTCCAAGGTCTACGTGCCGGGCAGCTTGGGTCCTGGATGAGGATTCCTGCTGATCTTTGGATGGCCTCGCAGTGTGGAGAGAGGTCTCTGTCCCCTGTCTCCTTACAGGGACACCAGTTACTGGGTTAGCATCTTGACCCAATATGACGTCATCTTAATTACATCTGTGAGACCCTGTTTCCGAATGAGATCACATTCTTAGGCTCTGGGGTTTAGGACTTTTGGAGGAACACAGTTCACCGCTGGACAGACGCCCCAGGAGGCAATGGGAGGTTCAGAACACACGAGCATGTGGACATCGGTCCCTTGCAGAGTCCCGTCCCTCTGTGGTTCATGCGGTCTCCTACCCCGTCACGGTGGTGCTGGTAGCAGTGAGCAGACTGGTGTCACCTGGCCTGCTCTCGTGAGCTGAGTGAGCAGGAGGAGATAAGACCGGCAGCATGGATAATTCACAGGCTGCGCCGCGGGCTCTGCGTAACGCCCGGGGCTGGTCGTCTCATCTTCCCGTGTCTGCCGCAGCCCGAAGCCCTGTAGCCACCCACACCTCGCTGCACGTCCACGCAGCACTGGGGGCCGTTTGCAGGAAGGAAGACGCATCGGGCTACCCGACGCAGCTTAGGAACTGGAACGTCGTAACAGCCTTCCGCCTGTGCCCCTGACCCGAGGACGGGGCTTGAAAGACTCACCTTTCCAAACGCAAGTGGAGACCTGATGTACCTGATGCCTACGGTGACCCGCGGCCACCTCCACCTGCTTCTAATAGGAGCTGGGAACTCGATTTCCAGCCAGCTTCAGGCAACCCTGGGCGCGCCACCGGCCGGGGACTCCCGCATGAAGGGCCCCCCTCAGTTGGCAAGATGGGCGCAGGTGGCCTGCAGGTGTGCCCAGGGTGTCTGGTGCCAAGTGGAGAACCGCACGTGACACTCCCTGGCGGGAGAGCCCCAACCGCACGCAGCTGTCTCTCTCTGGTCACAATTTCCCAGGCCCTTTCCAAACCCAGCCTCTGCCCAGCCCCTGCTGAGATCCCGCTTGCCTTCCCGCCACCTTATCAGACGCTTCTTGCATCTCTCTTCCTTGGAGGACACCCCTCTGCGCCCGGTCTCCTCGGTCTCTGCACTTTTTATAAAGATTGTTGCAAAAGGTACTTGGTATAAAATTGACCGTCTTCACCGTTTTCAGGCACACGGTTCACTAGACGCACCATCCACCTGCAGAACTCGGCATCCTCCCCAAGCGACGCTCTGTCCCTGTTCAGTGGCCTCCCCAGCCCCTGGCGCTGCCACCTGCCCTCTGTCTCTGCCTTTCGCTGCTCTGGGGGCTCCATACATGTGACATCATACAGTGTTTGTCTTCCTGGGTCTGGCTTCAGTCACTCAGCATCGTGTCCTCGAGGTTCACCCATATGGTAGCAGGTGTTATGGGGTTTTTGCCTTTTTCAGGCTGAATCATGGTCCATTGTGTGAAGGGACTGCGTTTCCTTTATCCATTCACCCGCTGATGGGCACTTGGGTGGCACCTGCCTCTTGGCCATTGTGAGTCACGCTGGTCTGACCGTGGGTGTGCCAGTAGCTCCTCACCCCCCTGTCTTGGTTTCCTTGCCTCATCCGCTTGCAGTGCCCGAGGGATCCCTGCCCTCCACATCCTCGCCGACGCTCCTGGGTTTTTAACGGCCGTCCCGACGGGTGTGGGGTGGTCTCCACGTTTGACCGTTTCTTTCCTGGTAACCAGGGAGCAAAGCCACAAGGAGGGTCCCAACTTGGCGCTCACGGAAGCCCCGTAGCAGCCTCTCTGTGAGCCGCCGCTGCCCACCTTAGAGACCCGGCGTCCTGTGTCCTTAGAGTGTCAGCGGGCCAGGGCCTGGGCAGTCACTAAAGAGGCCGGCGTGGGGGTCTGTCTGGCCGTCCTCTTGGCCTCCAGGGTTGTATTTCCACATTCCCCGCTGTCGGTTCGCTCACGTTCCATACAGAACGTGTGCGGCCGAGCCCACAGGTGCTCCAAGGGGAGGGGGAGGCATGTGCGTGGTGGCGTGCGCTGTCCATGCCCTTCCCAGGGTCCCGCAGCAGCACCCTGACCAAGGAGCTTCGGGCAACGGTACTCTCCCGCGATTCTCGAAGCCAGAGCTCCGGAATGAGGTGCTTGCAGGGCTCTGGTCCCACAAAGGCTCCCAAGAGAAGGGTCTGCCCTGAGCCTCCGGCCTGGCTTCAGGTCACCTCATGCGGTTCCCAGAGTGTAGACACCATCCCTGTGCCCCCACGGGTCTTCCCTCCGTGCGTGTCCGTGTCCGTATGTGTTTTTTTTTTTTTACCGCACCCATAATGAGGTATGATCGACAAATAAGAATCGTATAGAAGGTATATAGTGTGATTTACTACAGGTCATGGTGGGATGACCACTCCCAAGTGAAGGGACACATCCCATCGTCTCACCTGGCTCCCATTCTTTTCGGACGGTGAGGACACAAAAGGTCTGTCCCCTCGGTAGACTTCAAACGTGAAATAGTCTTATTCCATCTCAGGACTTAGTCATCTCTACCTGGAAGTGTGTACTTTTTTTTTTTTTTTTTTAAGATTTTACTTAATTATTCATGAGAGACACAGAGAGGTAGAGACACAGGCAGAGGGAGAAGCAGGCTCCATGCAGGGGAGCCCGATGTGGGACTCGGTCCCAGGATGTCAGGGTCATGACCTGAGCCAAAGGGAGACGCTCAACCGGTGAACCACTCAGGTGCCCCAACTCTGTACCTTTTTTTTTTTTTTAATATTTTATACAAATGAGTTTTCATAGCAAACCCCTCCATGCTGAGGCATGTACACCAGGAGAAAATGAAGACACTCGGTCTTGCGTTTTTCCATAGAGCATAAAATTTGGAGATCTCAGCAGAAACGTGACACATCTGTGAATTTTGATTAAACGTGGTGCCTCTTTTTCGGTATAAGGAGAATTCCCTTACGAGGACAAGAGGAAAGGCAGGGCATTTTCACCTGTTGGGGAAAAGATGTGAGAGCGAGCACAGGGAAGGGGTGACCAGAGTAAAACCCGGCACAGCCGACCACGAGAAGCTCCACCATCCAAGCTGGGTCCGGTTTGGGGGGCGCTCAGCATCCCCTACTTGCAGCCTGCTGTCTTCTAGGCTACAAGCTACCTTTTGGGCAAGTCTCCGCTCCTCTGCAGAGACAACCCTCCAAAAGCCCCCTGCCCCCTTGAAACACCAACTATGTCCCTTCACATACGGATTCTAGGAGCCACCGGTGAGATTAAAATGACCAGGAACCCGCAGTATCGCAGCAAACGCCCACGCTTTGCAGGAGCAGGTGGGCAGGACAGCTGGCAGTAGCTTTTTCGCCTTTGCTCCGGAGGACGGGCCTGCCTTGCGCGTGGAGGGGTCCTGTGGGTGGACGCTTGCGTGACTTTCCATGTCGTTTCATAGGAAAGCGGGTCATGCGGCGTTTTTGCGTTGGAGCAACAGTGGTGAGCAGCAGCAACGGCGGGCGGCCGTGAGGGCAAGGACGTGCCTTCGGTTGTTGGGGCTAACGGGTGTTTGTAAGGGCACATGCCCTCCACGTGTGTCCACGGGAGCGGGTGGGCGCCGTGTGGTCACCGATGTCGTCATCATGTTCAGCGCTCCCGGGCCGTGCGCTCGCCAAGCACCGCTAACGTGTGTGCACGCCCTTCTCTGTCCCCAGGACGTGGACCCTCTGTGGAACGCCCGAGTACCTGGCCCCCGAAGTCATCCAGAGCAAAGGCCACGGGAGGGCCGTCGACTGGTGGGCGCTCGGCATCCTGATATTTGAGATGCACTCGGGGTGAGTAGGGCCCCCGTGGAGGATCAGCGTGGGCCTCCGTCCCGTGCTCCTAGAACCGCGTGTTCCCGTGGCACCGGGATCAAACACTCCAGGTGTAGGCACCGCACACGCGGGAAGTTCCTCTCCCAAGCCTCCCCCGCGTAGAGGACGTGGACGTGGGGACTCCTCCTGGCCCTGTGGCAGGAACGCCCTTCTCGGACGGGGCAGCCCACAGGCACCTGCGTGCGAGGGACGCCCGCTGCCTCCTCCTGTCCTCCTGTCCTCCTCCTGTGTGATCTCCTTCAGCTCACTTCTTTCCCGCTGCCGAGCTTGGTAGACGCTCCGAGTTTATCCCCAGTTGCACCCGAAGCCACATTCTCTTCCACACCTGATTCCCTGCAGGGCAAGAGCAGAGGGTTTGCCCAGAAATCTTGCCTTTCAGTTGGAAATAATGATGGAAACAGACCTATTTCTGCACTGAGAGTGTGGCCAGAATGGAGTGTCGTGAAAATGTGTATTTATTTTTCTGTCTATTTATTTATTAACTCTCTACCCGTGCATCTATCATGTTAGCTCTCATCTATGTGTCTGTCGTCTCTTATCACCTCTCTGTATCTATCATATCTGTCCATCCATCTGCCTTTCTCCTTGTCCATCCATTTGTCCATCCATCGATCCTTCTATCCATCCATCCATCACCTACCTACCTACCTATCTGCCCATCCATCCCTCCCTCCCTCCACGCATCCATTGTGTCTATTTATTCTCTCTACTTGTCCATCCATCCATCCATCCTTTCTGTCCATCCATCCATCCATCTATCCACTTATCTACCCATCCACCATCTATCCATCCTTCTATCCATCCATCTACCCACTCACTCACCCATCTATATCATGTATCTATTCTGTCTACATGTCTGTCTATATATTTATCCATCCACCTGTCCATCCATCCATCCATCTATCCCTATATCTACTTAATCACCATCTATCTATCCATCCATCAACCCACTCTCCCATCTATCATATCTATTCTGTCTGTATATTTGTTGATCTGTCTGTATATTTGTTGATCCATCTGCCCATCCATCCATCCAGGCATCCATCATGTGTCTCTCTTGTCTCTACTTGTCTATCCATCCATCCATCCATCCATCCTTTCTATCTACCCATCCATCCACCTATCCCTATATCTATGTACTTATCTACCCATCCACCATCTATCCATCCATCCGTCTATCCATCCATCTACCCAGTCACCCATGTGTCATATATCCTGTCTACATGTCTGTCTATATATTTATCCATCCACCTGTCCATCCATCCATCCATCCATCCATCCATCCATCCATCTATCCCTATATCTACTTATCCACCATCTATCTATCCACCCACCCACTCTCCCATCTATCATATCTATTCTGTGCACCTATCTGTATATTTATTGATCCATCTGTCCATCATCCATCCATCCATCCATGCATCCATCCATCTATCCCTATGTCTACTTATCCACCCATCCACCCACTCCCCCATCTATCTATCATGTATCTATTCTGTCTGCCTAAGTATTTATCCAGATATCCATCCATCTGTCCATTCATCCATCATCTATCTGTTCTCTTGTATTTTCCATTACTCTTAACCCAGAGTGACTGGCAAATCACACGGAACCAGATTTTTCAGTAGACACCCCAGCCCGTGAAATCCCAAGGAGAGCGGAAGGTTAAAATGAATCAGGCATTGTCCATCTATGGAGAAGATACCACAGTTGTGAATATTTATGTGCCCGCATTCAGGCGAGTCCCCTCGCATGCCCAGCAGCACATTTCCCTTCCTTAATGTTATTGACCACTAGAGGTCAGCATTGATTAACGGTAAATCAACCCTGGCGGCCAGGGCTTCGTAGCTGAGGTTCCCTGGCTTTGTTTTCTCGTTTTTTTTTGTTTGTTTGTTTGTTTTTTTGTTTTTTTTTTATTCATGAGAGACACAGAGAGAGACAGGCAGAGACCCAGGCAGAGGGAGAAGCACACTCCATGCAGGGAGCTCGATGTGGGACTCGATCCCAGGTCTCCAGGATCACGCCCTGGGCTGAAGGCGGCGCTAAACCGCTGAGCCACCCGGGCTGCCCTGTTTTCTCGGTATTACTGGGGTACGTTCTAGTAAATATATTCTACATATAGAATAATGTGAGATATTATTACTAAATACAAGTTTGAAAAATAATATTGATAGAATATAACAAAATATTGGAATTAAAATAGAATAAAATCTAATTAAATTAGAGTATAATATTAGGATGGAGTAAATACGTTAGGATTACTTTGTAAAAGCAATTATTAAAATGATTAGAATATTTTTAGGATATAATCCATTCAAATATTAGAATAGGCTGTATAGAACATTAGGAAATAGGATATTTCTAATATTCTACTAGAATTTTAGCACATTTCTTCTAGCAATAGCATTTAAGATAAATAGTATCTAATATATCATGAGGCTCTGTTTCTAGAATAATTGATGATGAATTGTTAAAACTCACTCGCAACCAAAACACCATGACCTGACCTTTGCATTTCTTACGAGGCAGAGCCCCGTGTGTTCACTGGAACGTATTTCCATTTTTGACGTTTCCAGTAGGAGGGGGTCCAGGCTTCCTGGAGGGATTTCTTGAGAGACTCGAGAGCGTGCACGTCCCACAAGCCTAGTCGATCCTTCCTGGGAGTTCCTTGACTCCCTCTCCATTCCTGGCACACTCCGCGGCCCCCTGGACCACTTCTGAATTTCCTTGATGTCCCCTCCAGCTGCTTCCCCTCCTGCCCTTGGGACGTTTCCCTGGCAGCAGCTGGAGGTGTCCTGTACACACACCAACCAGACCGCGGTTGCTGGAGGTGTATAAAAAATAAATGCATCCACATTCAGACCTGTAGTCAGAAGGAAAGCTCTCACGAAGCTCCTGAAAGAGACTTGTGGAGCCCCAGGATTCCCGTGAGAGGGAGCATCACGGCCGTCACGCTTGCAACAGGTGCCCCTGGGACTCTTTCTTACTCTCTGCTCTGCCCCCAACCCTTGCACGGCCTGGCTCTTTGTCCTGGCCACTGTTTCTGAAGGACACATTGCACGTTTTGTGCGCACGTACCAGGGAAGGGGTTCTCTGAGGAAGAAGTCAAGTACCCAGAACTGGTGCCACCTCTCCGTTCTGTTTTCTGTCCAAGAACTCTTTCTTCTTTTCCTCAAACCCGCGTCCAAAGTGCCCGCCTTCCAGGGCCAGTCCTTTCTGTGGTTGTCCAGGACAGTGCTCAGGAGCATGACGTTACCGCGACCGCGGCGCCTCTTTCTGGACCATTCCGTTCTACTGGAAGGTGTAGGTGGGTAGAGCGGATATGTGAAAGCCATCACGGGGAGATGATGGGAAAAGCAGCAAAACTGGCATGAAGCTGGAAGAGGAAACTCTTGACCTTCCTTCATGCTAGTGAGAAGATGGCCCTTCGGAGCGCCGCTGGCACATAGACAACTTTAGGTTCCTTACGTAACACGCACTCAGAGCTTAATTAAGAACTGGAAGTATCGTGTTGGACCCCAGACAGATTGGAGGATTTCTCAGGGTGCTTTCCACAGGCCTGCGGCAGGGCTCGTTCTCAGATCCCCGTTCCCTCCGTTCCTTCCTTCGGGCAAGGTTTGGTACTGCTCATTTATTACATTTTTTTCCGCTCGTTAAACTACCGCTCACATACCTTCCCCATGATACAGTCCTGTAACGCCTGCTTCCTGAGAACACTTTGTTTAATAATTGTCCGTAAATGTTGGTAGGGATGGATGACACACTCCCTCCTGGTGTTTAACGTGCCGTTTGTGAACGTGCCCATTTCCCCAGTGAGATCACACAGCCGGGCGTCCTCAGACGGAGCCGCTACCCGAGAAAGGAGTCCCGACTCCCCCAGCCATTGTTGGAAAGGGCGTCTGGTCCACCAGGGACGGTTGACTCGGGAGCTATGAACGTGAAGGTGTAGCTGGTCAGCGAGGACCGGATGAGTCTCTGTGTCCATAGAGACCTTCCCTCTCCAGCCTGGCCTGGGCAGGTTCTCAGGACGCGGTAGCTCGTAGCTCTACAAGCACCAGTGGCCAAAGTAAGTTGTAGTTACGGAACCCGAATATGCAGTGGCTCAGAGATCCGGCTGCGGCCTTCTCAGCACCGAGCCTGTGCTCACACCCAAGTGTGTCCCTGAGGAGCTGAAATGTCACGCGAGAAGAAGGTTGTGGCGCGCCTTTATCACACATGGCGTACTTCACATTTACTTCTTTGTACGGTGTGTGTAGACTGCATATACCAGTAGCTGGCAGGACAAATGGCTAAAAACACGGTGGCTCACAATAGGAATCCATCCTGTCCCAGCTCTGGAGACCAGACATCTGAGCTCCTCTTCCAGCGTCTAGGGCCCCAGGCGTCCCCAGGGCTGGTGGCCGCATCCCTCCGTCTCCGCCTCCGTCCTCATGTGGCTCCTCCTCTGCGTCTGCATCTCCTCTTTGGTCTCTTACAAGCACCCCTATCGTTGGCTGTAGGGCCGTCCTATTCCAGGATGAGCTCATCCCAGGATCTTTCACTTAGTTACGTCTGCAAAGACTCTTTCTCCAAAGAGGCTGATGTTCATAGACTGTCAGGGTGAGAACATAGATATATCTTTTTGAAGACCACCATTGCACTCCCCATATTCTCGTTATTTGTTTATTTATTTATTTATTTGGAAATTGATTTGAAATCAACCGGAATTTTTTTTTTTTTTTTTTTTTTGCCTATTGAAAGTTGCCATCTTCCATCAAGATGTCATATGAAAACTCTATGTTTTGGGGTTTTTTTAAAGATTTTATATGATTAGAGCACAAGAAGAGAGAGAGAATATCGAGCAGACTGTGCTGAGCGTGGAGCCCGACTTGGGGCGAGATCTCACGACCCTGAGATCGTGACCTGAGCTAATACCGAGAGTCGGACACTTAACCGACTAAGCCACCCAGGTGCCCCACGAAAACTCCATTTTATAACCTATTTCCAGGGCTTATTTCAGTTCTACTTCCAAAGCATTCCTTTTGAGTTGCGATTCTTTGCCCTCATCACTCCAAGCAAATATCAAAAGTACAATGTGTGCCTCAGGGCACATAGGTAGGTCCCTGGCATATATTTATTGATTTACTTCTATATTTTCTTCTTCTTCTTCTTCTTCTTTCTTTTCTTTTCTTTTTCTTTTTTTTTTTTTTTTTTGCTCTTTGCAGTTTTGAGTATATTTCTTATTCAGTGTATTTCAGATTTTTTTTCTTGTGTTTCAAGATAGTAGAGAAGGTACGTCTGTTGGTTTCTGTGCCAGGACTGCGATCTTTATTTATGATAACTCTGCCGTAGACGACGATACGTAAGTGAATGAGCACAGCCGCGTTGCCAATAAAGCTTTATTTACGAAACCAGGGTGCCAGCTGCAGTTTGCTGGATCTTTGTGGCCTAAAAGGTAGAATTTAGGAAGCAGCCTTGCCCTCACCCAGCTCCCTAATGCGACCTATGTGAATGGAGATTCAGAGGCTGGCGGCTATAGAGGTGTAGTCTACTTGAACCAAAAAATAAACGAAAAATAGGGCACAGTGTTACCCGTCCTCTTCCGTTTGATCTGCTCACATTTCCTAAGCACCTGCTAGGTACTCCATTCTGCCGTACGGATGAAGAATATAAAGAATGTAAAAAAAAAAAAAAAAAAAGAATATAAAGAACTTTATTCGTGGTCTGAAGGGGGTGAGGTTTTGAATGCCTTGCCCGCTTGGAGCGGAAATAGTACTCGCTGCGAGGCAGAGATTTTTCCATGCTTACTCTCCACTAAAAATAGATATTTATTTTTCTTACAGGTTTCCTCCGTTTTTTGATGACAACCCATTTGGCATTTACCAAAAAATTCTTGCAGGCAAAATAGATTTCCCCAGACATTTGGATTTCAGTGTGAAGTAAGTAAACCATTTCCCTCCTCACCCGGGGCGGAGGGGGGGGGGTGTTTATTTTTAAAATCACAGACCAGACATCACAGGGCAGGCGTCCGCCGAGCGGGACGGTAGATCACCTTCTGACCGCGCTGTGCCTCTCGTCTTTTGGGCCATCATCTTTCCACAGAAAGGGAAGAGGTTGTCGTTATTCTACGGTAATGAGACTTAACGTTTTCGTGACTCTTGGCCAGATTTTATGCCTTTTGAGAGAAATGACATTTACAATTAGCCAATCGAGGCATCTGTTAATCATATTTAGTAAGAGAGCCGTTTGGCTATTTGATGAAAAGGGTCCGTCCCGCTCTACATCCCCTCCTCCCCGCCCCCTCTCGCTAGTTTTGCATTTGGCAGGAGGGTTGATGGCTTTAGCAGGTCTATCTTTTTCCTCCGTCTTAAATTATTTTCATTCTTAAATTCCTTTTTCATGCTGACATGGGGACTGATGAACACCTGCTATGAGAACTTCTCGATGGTTTCAATGTTAGCGTAGGGTATGCAGTTCATTACATTTGTGGTAACAGTGGGGAGAAAACCTAAAGTTTTCAAAATTTAAGAATGCTTTTGGCGGTCTAGTTATCTTCGTCCATCTGGTCACCTGGTAGACATTTTTTTTTTTTTTTTGCTCCATGGTTTCTCGTTCTTTCAGTGCATTTCCCAGGTGACGTGCTGGGTGTATCAAGCCCTGCTGATCCCAAGTGGGGTCATTTTGTTCACTCAACAACGAAACTTTTCTCTCTTTTTGCTATTTTTTATTTTTATTTACTTATTTTTTTTTTTAAATAGCTTATTCAAGAGAGACACAGAGAGGCAGAGACACAGGCAGAGGGAGAAGCAGGATCCCTGTGGGGAGCCTGATGCGGGACTCGATCCCAAGACCTCAGGATCACGATCTGAGCCAAACGCAGATGCTCAACCACTGAGCCACCCAGGTGCCCCCTTTGCTATGTTTTAAAGCCACCTGTAGGAGGCGAGTCCAGAGAAAACTTATTTCATGACACTGGGTCAGCTGCTGGGACCACTGGCTGCATCTGGTTGCTTTTCCTTGTGGCAGAGGCCGTTTTGCTCCACCCAGAGGCTCACCGTCCAAGGAGAAGGCAGTGTCTCTCGGGGTTGCTTGGGCCAAAATTGTGTTGTTTGACACACTAGGCAAGTTTTAGAAGACAAGCAAGGGAAGGAGATTCCATTTAAAAAGAAGCATCCGAAAAAAAAAAAAAAAAAAAAAAAAGAAGCATCCGGAAGGGAGGGCACTTGTCCGGTGAATGGCAAGACGGCGAGGTGCAAAGGGACATGAAGCAGTCCAAAGCTTATTTTCTCTAGAAAGAAGTGAAAAATATTATAGAGCATTTCTCCCCCTGGGGTCCAAATCCAATTAGAGTTGAGTGACATGATGTCATGTGGACTTTTTAAACATTTACTCGTGTATATGCCAACAATTTCCCAGTGGTTTGCTTGGATTAAAATCTACCTATTTCCATTGGCGGATCTGCCAGCTGGCGGTTACCATTGAGCCCTGAAATTCTGGATTAATCTTGGGGCAGGTAGGGGGGCGTAGACCTCTGCTCCCTTGGTATGGACGCACCCTGGTGGGATCCAGGCCACAGTACACACGTGTGGCTTAGATGTTGCTGTTGCTGCGCTTGCTCCGGGTAACGTGAGCTGGGATCCTTGGGTGCATTGCTGACTACAGATGGCGGTTGAGAAAACTTGACTGCTTCACACAATCGGGAGGTCTCCATGAGTTGGCTGAGAAGCAGGACCCTGATGAGTCTCGCATATCCAGACCGTTGCCGTTGGGCGCCACGACGGTAGAACTGTGACTCCGTTTCTCACCGGCCCCTGTTGTTGGCTCACACGAGCTTGGCGTCTGACTGTGTCACCTTCCTGCCCAGGCACATGTCTCTTTCCATTGACTCTGAGATTATTTATAACACAAAATTATTCAACACTAAACAGTTGAAAGGACAGAAAAGCTTTAGGGCTTGTTGCCATCGCGGTAGAACAAATACCTAACCAGTGTTTCTCCGTGTCTCGGAGCGGCCGGAGACAAGCCAGGCAGGGCGGTGAACACGATGTAGAATTTCAGGCTCCGCGAACCGGGGGATCGCCAGCGGACACGGAGCCCATCCCAGGATTCCAGGCACGCCCAGAGTTCACACACTTCCAGAGTTCCTACGTGGCTTTGCCATATGGGACGGCCCCTTTCGTCCCATTACCTTTGTTTTCAGAACCATAACGTCTTGTAAGACTGTGATTTTATATTTTAAGTAAAACTTCATTTATTTACAACCCCAGTATGGACAGCTTTAAGTGTATGCCCTGACATGGCCAGCAGGAGTGCAAATAGTAGGGAAAGAGAAGGAGGAAAAAAATGCATTAATTTGGGATTGTTTGAGGAGAGTGCTGCTTGGTGATTCACAGTCTAGACATGAGGCACCCAAGGGTCTTGGGACCCTGGACCTTCGCATCTATCACCACGGGCCTTGGGATCTCAGCCTTCCTGCCTTCACAGCCCATGCCTGTGCCGTGGGGTGAGTCTGGGCATGTGCACCTGACCCCGGGGCACATGGTATATCTGAATTATGAGAAGTCGTGTCATGGGTCTTTTTGAGGCTGGGCCATGGGTCTTTCAATTGGTCTGAGGGATTTCAGTTTCTATTTGAAGTGTCTAGATATTATGATACATAATGTATCCAGTAGATTATGTGCAAATGCACAAACACACACACACACACACACACACACACTTTTTATTTCCTTACCTTTTATTCTTACAAGTAGCCTGTCTTCTGAAAGTCTTGACGCTCATCTTAAACGTCAAATCCTAATAGGCCTGGCCTGATCCTAATTGGCCTGTATTCCGACACGGCCTGCTATTTAGGAGGAAGAATTGAGTGGAACCGCAGAGTTCAGGGGACTCACAGAAGTTTGTATGCTGTGGGAGAGCAAGTAGCGAACAGCCAGGATCCCATAAATAAGTAGACCTTTAGGGCAAAGCATGGCCATTTACTTTGTTAAAAGCAGATGTCTGGGATCCCTGGGTGGCGCAGCGGTTTGGCGCCTGCCTTTGGCCCAGGGCGCGATCCTGGAGACCCGGGATCGAATCCCACATCGGGCTCCCTGCATGGAGCCTGCTTCTCCCTCTGCCTATGTCTCTGCCTCTCTCTCTCTCTCTCTCTCTGTGACTATCATAAATAAATAATTAAAAAAAAAAGAAAAGGGATCCCTGGGTGGCGCAGCGGTTTGGCGCCTGCCTTTGGCCCAGGGCGCGATCCTGGAGACCCGGGATCGAATCCCACGTCGGGCTCCCGGTGCATGGAGCCTGCTTCTCCCTCTGCCTGTGTCTCTGTGCCTCTCTCTCTCTGTGTGACTATCATAAATAAATAAAAATTAAAAAAAAAAAAAAAAAAGCAGATGTCTTCCCTTTGGGGACAGCCTCATAGGTATATTTTAAGTGAAATGTCGCCATGCTCGGGGCGGGCACATCATTTTCCCGCGTGTTCTATTGAAAGGCTCATTTTCTGCCCAAAGATTTAATGCACCTTTCCCCCTTCGCTCTGTCCCTCTGTGTAGCCAGCCCAGCTTTGTGTAAATTATTTAGACACCAGTATTGGTGAAGAAACCATTGCTGGAAAATGCTGAGGCAAAGTGAAAAATCGATCCTCTCTCCAAATGCATAACGTGCTGGGCGGATTTTATTGCTGTTGACATGCTGTGTTTGCTTGGGTCCTTATCAAGACGCGTCTTCTTCTTGTCTCCTTCCTCCAAACAGAGACCTCATTAGGAAATTGCTTGTTGTTGACAGAACCAGGCGCCTCGGAAACATGAAGGTCAGTGTTAGTTTCCATGTGTATCGCCCGCTAGACACACTCATTACCTGGCACCATACATTCCTATTTATAGAAACAAAGTCACGGTGATCGAGTTTAATTATGGGCCAAATTTCCAATCTGGGGGTCTGGGTAGGCGAAATCCAACTGGGTCTATCCAACTGGTCATCCCCTCTTCTCTCCAAACGATTACACAACTCACCGATGATCTGAAAGACGTCAGTATTTTGCTTATTTATTTCGATTTTTCAAATCACATTATTGACCTACAAATAAACCACATACCGTACAACCCTCCCCATTGAAAGGGTGCAGTCCAACGGCTTTAATACGTTTGCAGAGTTGTGCAAGCATCCCCACAGTCCATGTTAAACAACATTTCCTTCATGTCAAAAAGAAATCCCATAGCCTTAGGTATTGTTACCCGATCCTTCCGTCCCTCCTGCCCTGAGCAACCGCTAATCTACTTTCTGTCTCTGTGGAATTCCTCTTCTGGGCTTTCACGTAAATGAATTACACCATAAGGCAACTTTTTTATTTATTTATTTATTTTTTTTAAGGAAACGTTTTATGTGTGGCTCCTCATACTGAGCATCACGTTTTCAGGGTCCGTCCACGTGGTAGCAGGTGTCAGAGCTTCGTTCCTTTTCATGGCAGTGTCCTACTCCATGGGTGGTGCCCGTCGTGCTTACCCATCCATCTGTTGATGGACACTTGGGTTGTTGTGAATAGTGCCGTAAACATGGGTGTGCACGTTTGTGTGTGAATGAATCATTTGAGAATGTGTACGTCATGTATGATTTTCACAGACTTCTCATGTGGACGGGAATATATTTAAGGATGGTTGCATAAACGGTGTGATAGCTCATATGCGTGTTTTGTAGCTGCTATAACAAAGGACCAGAGTCTGAGATCCAAGTTGGGCAGGACCCCTGAGGTCCAGGGCAGGGGCTCCAGGGCGGGTCCCGCCTGCCTCTTCCAGCGTCTGGGGCCCCAGGCGTCCCTGGGCTGGTGGCCACATCCTTCCCATCTCTGCCTCCATCCTCATGTGACTCCTCCATGTCTGCGGCTCCTCTTCTGCGTCTTACAAGGACCCCTGTCGTTGGATGTAGGGCCGCCCTCGTCCAGGACAAGCTCATCGCAGACCCTTCACTTACATTTGCAAACACCCTATTTCCAAATAAGTTCTTCACAGGTTCCAGGAGATATTTCGCAAACTTAATGTTACATTCAGATCCATTGGCTTCTTCCTGTGTCACAGAATTCATGTGTTTCTATCTTAAAAACTCCCAACATTTAATCGATTAAAAAAGTCACTGCAAGGGCCATAAAAACGGGGAAGAAGGGTAGAGTCGGAGGCTGAACACTTGGGAAGGGTTTTCAGAGACCATGATGCCCCCTGCAAGTTGGCGGTTGGCGTCACACTTGAGAATGAAGCAGACAGACCCTAACACATCGTCACTGTGACGCGAATACACTGATAAAGTAACTGGAAGGTACTGCTGGGTAGCTGTTACGATCTCTAAAGTTGCACATCGTGGATTTGAGTCCTACTCATGTGACTGACTAGCTTCGCAGCCCTGAGCCAATTATATCATTTAGTGAACCTCGGTTTCCGTGTCTATATGATGAGAACTCTAAATATCAAAGAAAACGGTCCACATGAAGATAGTTGGCAGATGCAGAAATGACCATGTGTCTGTCCCGTTTTATCTCAAGAGCCTGAGCCGTAGTCTTACCCTTATGTGCAGTTCACGGTAGTAATGACCAGATTTGTTTCTACTATGAATGAAAGCAAACTGAACACAAACAGCTTCATTTCCTTCACTTATACATCTCCCCCTAGCTCACGGCCTAGGGATAATTAATTAATCAAAACATAGCCCTTTTTTCTTTTTTCTTTTTCTTCTTCTTCTTTTTTTTTTTTGGTGCTATACTAAGCAAGGTAGAGATTACCTGGAATATTTTCTTTGCTGTCCCGTGAAAATTCTGTCTCCTGATGATGCCTGTTTCTTTTGAAGAATGGAGCAGATGACGTGAAGCGACACCGGTGGTTCCGAACTGTGGATTGGGAGGCGGTCCCACAAAGGAAACTGAAGGTACAACATACGTTCGCGGGCGACGGGTGACTCAGCATCCTTTACCTGTCTTCAGCGAGGGGCAGAGCCTGACTCTGTGACTCATTTATTTATGGCTGGTACATAATTAATTTGGGGAATACAACTGATCATCTCAAATCGTCAATAAGCCAAGATCCCTTTTTAGAGGAAATCTTAGTGCTACAGAAACATCTAGAGGTAACCAGTTAAGATTTTTCCATCAGATTTTTCTTTTTTAGTCTTGGCTCTGTCCCTCGCTGGAAGTATGACCGGGAAAAGTCCCATCCCACCAACTTCTAATGGGGAATGATAGATGGCATAACAAAGATTAGGTGTTCACCCAGCAGTTACGGATATCGTGCAGTGATGGTGGTGGATTAGATGGAGAATGCTTTCTAGATCACCGTTCTTTGAACGGACTATGTAAATATAAATATATTTTAAAAGATGTGTTTATTTATTTATTTTAGAGGAAGAGTATGTGCGCATGAGTGGGGTGAGAGGCAGACAGAGGGAGAATCCCGAGCCGACTCCTCAGTGAATGTGGAGCCAATCAAGGGACGTGCTTTGAACCTCGAACTCATGACCCTGAGATAGTGACCTGAGCCCAAATCAGGAGTCGGCCGCTTGACCAAGTCACCCAGGCGACCCGGAACTGAAATTTATTTTTGACAGGAGTCGTCAATAGTGACATTCTCAACCTTGCACTTTTTAGAGTCAGTGGGAAGACTTGAGAAATGCTAATGCCTTTCTGGGCCCCTAGCCCAGAATCTTGGGTTCAGCCTGGACCACTAATGTCTCAATAAGCTGCTTTTAACTTTTAAATATTTTTTTTGTATTAAATGATTTATTTTTTTAATTGAATAAATAATACATTTTCATTGTTTAAAAACCAAATCTATATCAGGAGGTCTGCATTACCAAGAATTACTCACTTGTTCTATTTCCTCCCAAAGCCTCTTGCTAATTTTTATAAATAAAGTTTTATTAGCACGTGGCCACCTCCATTCATTTACATGTCGTCTGAGGCTGCTTCCCCCCCCACCGAGGCAGAGCTGAGTAGTCTCCACAGAAATTCGACAGCCTGCAAAATCAAAAATATTTCCTGACTGGCCCTCTTTGGAAAACTTTGGCCAACCTCTTTGTCAATGCCGGTGACCTAGTATTACTGATACAGGATTGAGGCTTGGTGTCAGTGATACTAAAACTGGCACCCGTTGTTCTTGACATGTTTCTGGGATTTTCCAAACCCTGGCCGCTGGACTAGCTACATCAGAATCACTCAGACCTGGGAAGGCCTGGGAATCTGCATTCACAGGTCATCTGGGTGGGTCTCAAGTCTAAAAAAAAAAGCAAGTGTTGGCCACCATCCTTCGTTCCTTCATTCCTCATCCTGCACCGTTGACGGACACTTTATTTGCAGTGTCTCTGATTCGAAGCTTTCCGCGTTCATAAACCAAGGGAATTCAGCTTTGTTTTTTTGTGCCCCCCGCCCCATCATTTCCACTTTTATGTAAAGGCATAGACATGAAGGGATGCACGTCCCACCCAGGTGTGCAACGTTGGAAGCGACATTGCTTCCTAACTGTGCCTTTGTGTCTTGCCCTGGTCCCGCAGCCCCCCATCGTGCCCAAGCTGTGCGGCGAGGGTGATACCTCCAACTTTGAAGCATACCCCGAGAATGACTGGAACACGGCCCCTCCAGTGTCTCCAAAAGACTTGGAAGTCTTCAAGAATTTCTGAGGGCAGGACCCACATCTGGAAGGTATATCTTTTGTTTCAATAATTACACATCGGGATCCCTGGGTGGCGCAGCAGTTTGGCGCCTGCCTTTGGCCCAGGGCGTGATCCTGGAGACCCGGGATCGAATCCCACATTGGGCTCCCGGTGCATGGAGCCTGCTTCTCCCTCTACCTGTGTCTCTGCCTCTCTCTCTCTCTCTCTGTATCTGTCATAAATAAATAAAATATTTAAAAAAAATAATTACGCATCAGGGAGGTTGAGTGTCCCCATGTCAAGGGGATGTTGCGTTGGCCGAGTGGTGCATTCCTCATCCACTGGGACAGGAGCAGTGGGGCAGAGCAAGATGGAGGCCTTCTTGGCGGCAGCCTCAACCCTCCGGAGTGTGTTACTCACGGTGGGCAGTGCGGCCAAGACAGCATTGCCTCCGGCCTCATGCTGCCCAGGAACACGTTCTAATTCTATGGAATTAATTAAATTAATTTAATTATTAAATTAATTAATTTAATTATTATTTTAATTATTTAATTTATTATTTAATTATTAATTTAATTAATTTAATTATTAAATTCTATGGAATTTTCTAAGCTCGATTTGACATTGAAAACAATGGATTTTTGAGTCTCTCATTTCTTTGAACCTTTGAAAGTCTATGACTCTATGTGTCTGGCATCTACCTATGGCTTTGAAGGATTTTTCAATGTGGGTAGTAAAGATCTTTCAGTTACTCCCATTCCATGAGGAGCTTGGTTACATATACCACCTAAATCAGGTTTTCCTTCTCGTGAGCATATTGCCGATGATATGTCTACCCGTGACTTTTCTTGCTTTTTCCTGTGTTTATCTCCCCAACAGCACTTATGAGGAGTGGGAGGAATAATTGGTCAATACCGTGTGCAGACGATAGCACTATAGAACCCTGGCGGGGAGGCAGGCATGGTGCCACCAGAACCCCGCTCTGGGCTGGTATTGCCACGCCAATACTGAGAGGAAATCTGCCTAAAAGTTAAAACATAGTAGAAAAAAATTAATAAGAGAAAGAGATGGCTGTGTGGATGAGAAAGGAACACATCTGCTCGATGGGTTTTAGTCTTTTCAACACATAATCATCGTTCTCCTGAGGTGCTCTTAAAATGAAGACTCTTTTTAGCTTTTCCAATTTCTGCAAAGCTAGTGAAGTCCAGTTCATGAGTTTTAAAGACAAAAGATGTTTCTAAGTTTGGTTTTGTTTTTTTGTGTGTGTGTGTTCTGTTCGCTTGCTTCAATTTTGAGTGATTTGCCCATAATATTTTATGAATTACTTTTATTCAGGCATCTTCCAATGATTGGAAGACGTGGATTGCTTTCTGGTGGAAGACTCATCATTGATAGCCAGAGGCTGGGGCCTTTTTGTAAACGACACACTGTTTAGTTGACTTAGGGAAACACAGAGCTGCTGTCCGATGGGTTTTGTCATGTATTCAGTGGATAGTTTTCTATTCACGGTTGAGAATCATGCCCCCAGCTGGTCCAGCTACCTTTCATAAAGCTCATTTCTGCACATAGGAATAACTTCTCCAGGTGGGGCATGTCCTTGGGAACGGATGCACAAACGGCATTTTCTTTTTTGCACCTGGAATCATTGTGGACGTACTTGGGCCAGTAGTGGGGACACTGCGATGACCTCCTTGGCGAACCTTGGGAAATCAAGAAATCATTTCCCTGATCTGTTTATTCCACAACATTGGATCCCAGTCTCATCCTCGAGCAGCTGGACATGTTAACATTTTCATGTGTTCTCAGCGTTTTGTACACGGTGGTGGGGTCGAGGGACGACACACAGAGCCCTGAGTTTTCAGCACCAAGTGCCCAGGCGCAACCGCCCGTGCAGGAAGGTATTCCTTCATGAAGCAAAAAATGTCTCCCAGTGATGAGACACAAGTGCAGCTTCATCACTGCCCTCCAGAGCCGAGGAGGGAAAGACACTTGTCTTTGGAAAGTGAATTCTCACATCTCTTCAGCCCTTGGAGCACGCTGTTAGCACACCTGGCATGGAAAGACCTCACACTTTGGCTTTTATTTGGCTTCATAATGGAATGTTTTCTGTCGAGCTGGAAGGGTCTGCAGCAAAGCACATCGAGCAGAACCTGGTTTTGCTTGTGCAATCCATCTAATGTCTTCTCTTAGCATAGATGAGCATGGGATAGTCGTATGCATGATGCCATCATATCACATTTGAGACCCACCGTTAAAATACTGCTTAATTTTTTTATTAGAGATTTATTTACTTATTTAGAGAGAGAAGGGCAGAGGGAGAAGGAGAAAGACTCTCAAGGACACCCCTCACTGACCGTGGAGCCCGATGTAGGTAGGGCTCAATCTAACGATCCCGAGATCTGAAATCAAGAGTCGGATGCTAAACCCGGTGCACCACCCAGGCGCCCCACAGCTTAATTATTTTATTAAGCATCTCCCTTCCCTTGGAATTCCTGCTTGTGGGTCTTTGCAAGAATTTCAATGGAAAGTTTCTTCTTGTGTGTGTGTTTTATTGAGTCGTTTTTGAGTTATGAGTATGATTATGACAAAACGTACCCTGTCATTCTGAAAACTAACAAAGTCCTTTCTCTTATTTCATGTGGCACACAGGATGGCTTGAAGCCTGCCGGGGACAAAGAGCTGCACACGAGTCCTGAAGAAGGGTCATGTCCGTGGGATAAAGACATTTCCGAATTCTGTACGTCAGGATGTATATAAAGAGACTGGAGATCCGTACAAAGTCATGGACCTGGCATTATTTAAGCAACTGGAAATTAAGCATCTTTAAGCAACTGGAAATCTACTGCACAGTAGGACATTTTGGAAAATTGTTTCGTTGTAGATTTTATCTTATCTCTTAGTGTGATGAACCTACTGTGATATCTTGGTTTTCCTCATAGACTTAACTTTATAAGTTTAAATGGAGCGCGTTCAGTTATAACCACAGGTGGCGTGTGCGTGCGTGTGCGTGTGTGTGTGCGGGTGTAAAAAGACCATATGACTGGTGCACAGGAATTGTGCCGTGATGTAAATCTTCATACTCAGCAGAGCCTGTGATTATTTTCCAAATTGCCCTTTCCAGATCTGTGTTTCTTGGCGACAATAGCTGCAACAGATAGGACGTGTTGTATTTTTTATCATCTTCTGTGCGTTTTGTAGTTTGTGGAGAAAACATCGTGGGGTGGTCCACATCCCATGTCTTTCGTACTTCATGTCTAGTGACTTTAGGTCTTGAAGCCAAAAGGGGAAGAGGAGGACCTATCAATTCGAATTTGAGTCTTAGAATAGCCAATAGCCATTAACGTTCTTCAAGGAATTGAACGCGGTTCAGAAATTTCCTGCATTATATCCAGAAATTTCATATTCCGTTGTGAGGGTAGGGGACGGGTGGCTTCCTCTTAAAATCCAGTTGAGTTCTAGCTTAAACAAAATGCAGAAGCTAACAAAGGACTTTCCATGTTGCCTCAGTGGCATGGATGACCTTCATGCCAAGGTTTTCTTCTAACTTTCACTGTGGGAAAAAGTAAGACACCAATGAGCTATAGGATGTAAGCTCTCAGCGTCGTTAAAATTAGCCTCTCTTGTTCCTGTCCCCATAAATGTTCAGTTTGAGAGCGTTTGACTAGTTTGCACACTCTGGTCTTATCATAGGTAGGGCGGCCCTGTAGAGACTTCTCAGGGCTGGGATTCTATGTTTTCCTCTCTGGACCTGATCGTGAAGACACCACGACGAGCACCCTGCACTGTGTTTTCCCCTTGGGATTGACTTAATGAAAGGTAGTTGTGGACTGGGCTCCAGGGAGCGTGTTGCTAGATGTGCGTCTTCCCAGAAAACGGCACGTGGACTAGAGGTCCGTGCTTTCCATGATCCATTGGCTTCTGTCTTGTGCTTCTCTTCCTCATTCTGAACTTTGCTGTGTGAATCTCAAGCGGTTGCCCATCCTCTGCTCACCGTGACTCAGCTGGACAAACAGAGCTGCTCACACCTGTGACGTGCCTGGTAGTAGGTGTCAACGATGACTTTCTAGTAGGCACCAGGCCCTTCAACAACTGCAGAGGGACACCCACACAGACCTCCAAGACCCCTTGCATACCCTTTCTTCTCCCATGCTGGGTCCAGAAAAGTCAGCATGTGCATGCCCTGGGAGATATGTTGGTGCACTTGGATGCAGGAAGACGAAAGACTGTGGACCCTCTCAAGGTGTCTCCAGCTCCCACGTTCTTGAGTCACCTCGTGGATTCTTCACCATCATACACGTTGTTTTCCAATGCTGGGCCTGGGAAGGCCTTTTCTTTCCGTGTGAGCTTTCCTACCTCTCTTCTGCAAGCACATCTACGGAAGCAGAGAGCCGCCGTGGGGGAGAGTCACACGTGGGTTTAAGCAGCAAAATGTCGATGGCCATCCAGTCGTTTAGCAGCTTTGAGCAGATACTGCTCTCAAGTTGGAAGGCCGGGGCTCTGTGTGCCGGAAGATGAGGTGATGAACACACGCAGTCATCCAAGCTTTACAAGACCCTGAAATCGAAGCCACTCGGTATCTCCTCCTTTCTCATGCGTGAGCTGCTCTTCAAATCCAAATCCAATAAGATCAGAGTGACGACAAGATTTAGTAAAATAAACTCTTTATAATGTATAATTCAAAGAAAAATTATTTTCACAAGGCGTGCTGTCTGGATGTTCCAACAGAACAGTGTTTTTTAGCCTGTACTGAGCAATGCCCATGCTGTTTGCATTAAGTCGGGTGCCAGAACCGGCTATACGTTCACCATGAAGTTTCTTAACTGATCATTGGCTCTTTCAAGGCTAAGTCAGCAAAGTGACCTATGCACTGAGATACAAACCCATGAGGGAAAGCAAAGATCTCGTGTCCTCTGACTTGTAAAAGTAAATTATTATTATCTTGGAGCCCCGTGCTTCAAAAAATTAAAATAAATGAAACACCTTTTTGAACACGGTAAAACGTTGTACATAGATACACATTGACCCATACGCATATTTTCAGGTTTAATTCTCACCGTCCCGGATTTAATATAGGATATGAAAATAGCCTCAAGGAAGCATGAAATACATTGCCTTAATTTTGGACAGATACGCACACACACAGACACACAAAACGCCAACATTGGAATGCACAGATCACACAGTTCTTTAAAAACATTGTCATCAGCCATCCGCCATGCAAAACAAATTAAAAATTAAAGGGGATTCCAAGAATACCAGATGGTGTTAAACTCAGTCTTTGCCATTTCAATATTCAAAGTGGCACATGCCGTGTGTTAACTGCCCGTGGCCGGACTGTTAAATTACACAGAGTGATGTAATGCAAAGACTGATTCAATCAAAATGAGTCCCAAACACATGGGACCCTCACCATATATAATTGAGAAATACTTTATTCGGGTGGGGACACTTCAATTTTCAGGTATCTGGTCAAACATCCGTGCGCAGAAGTCACGAGAAGAAACGTCATGGAAACATTGGCAAAATTCGCATCGGGGAAAAGCTACAGACTCCTTTTGTTCTATGCAATTTTATGAGTTGGCAATATTTTTCTCAAATACACGTACCATTAAAAAGAAATTCCTCAGGAAACGCATGTCTTGCGAAGAAGCGTGTTGGGGCGGGTGTTGTTTTTCCAAGGGGATTGTCACTAACCCGGTTGGACACACGGTCTGCAGAGCTAAGAAGGAAATTAAATCACCACCGGCCGTACAGCATATCCTCCATTTGCGTTGGGCGACTTCCAGCTCTTGCAGAACACACGTGAGGGTCCTGCCGGGCAGAAACGTATCTGCTGGGCCAATGCGCGCATCGCGATTTCTGCTGTTGACCTGTCGATGCGTCGCAAGAAAGCCCGGCAATGAGATCGATGGATGTGCCCGGCTCACATCCTCTTCCCACCACCCCCTCACCCATCTGTCCGTGAGCACCTGGTACAGCGTTCTGTTTCATTCTGTGCTCTACACTCAAGGCCTCATTCCCTGGTCACCAACGACAGGATCGCTGGTACCGCTGGGCCGTCGCGGGAACATGGGATGTGTGGGATGCGTTTGCCATTTCTGTGTATGACCTACGCTGCCTCTAGATCTTGGACCAATTTAACTGTGAAACTATGGCTCCACGCCATAAACTGAAGGCCCCAGAGCCCCCACTCGCTAAGCACTGAGGGTTGCCCGCCCCGGGGAGTGCTTCAGTCTGTGTCCCATCCCACGACAACATCGACATTCTTGTTCTGACATTTCTTGGTTACTGTAGTGCAGGAAAAATACTTGGTTGGATTTTTTGTTGTTGTTCCCCTAACCAATTGATTTGACATCCTCAAATGATGTGCATTCTCAGAAGCCCCTGACGGCTCCCGCGGTGCAGATTTAGAACGTGATGATGCCTGAGTTCTTTTTCCCGGAGGTCCATCCACCGAGAGTATGGGTTTTATCGGCGTTGGGCGGGTCCTGGGTATTGTGCCGCGTGTCCCCGTTTCTTACGGAGATGAGAAGGCCTTGTCTTTGCTTCACCGTCAGTGGACGATGTCCACTTACCAAAACCGAGAAGACAAGCACATGAACGGTTGTGTCAATAATGTATTTGGGTAGTTTGATGTGTGTGTGCGTGTGTGCACGTGTGTCTTGATGGGGGTGGAGTGCAGGAGGGGTGATATCACCAAGCATCACGTTTCCCTGTCAAGTTTGCTTTGCAGACCCCATGGGCTTGCATCCAAGGGAAGGTCCTACACAGTCAAAGGCAAACGTGCTGTAATGGTTTCCTGTCAATTGTCCTGTTGTAACGCATTCTGTGACGCTTTCGTTGGCTCTTCCCTGGTGGACACGACTGTTAACTTAAAGGAAAAGTCATTATGCGTGTGTGTGTGTGTGTGTGTGTTAGCAGATGGGATTTCAAGCCTTCTGACACTCAGGGCGTCTCGTCCTCTGAGATGGTTTTTCAGCTCTGCAGAGCGGTCGTAGCTTCCTTCTTCCTTGCGCTGTGCTACGGGCAGCCTGGCCGGGTCACCCGTGCACGTGTCGGGGGCCCCCGGGTGGCCGTGGGATGCCGCAGATGCGAGATGGAGTGCCTTTGCAGGTGCGGTGCGCCCCGGCGAGCCAGCACTGGGAGCCCTGTGGGGTCATCCCAGCTTCTCATGTGGAAAAAAAAAAAAAAAAAAAAAAAAGTCTTGCTAATTCTTTCAATTCTTGCACAATGAAAATCACTGTGATTTGTATATATATATACCCTAGGAAAATTTTACTGCTGCCTAATTTATGTAATAATACTATTCATTCCAGGTTTGTTTAATAAAAACTTTGTATCTTTTAAGACACTTGACTCTGGTCTGCTTCTTTGGTTATAAGGCAAGCTTTTCTGGGTTCATCTAGTTCAAGAGTCAGCAGTGTCTCTTTTTAAATTTAACTTCTAGTTTACTATTGGTATAATTGACATGATATATTAGTTTTGGACGTACAATAATGATTGGATATCTCTGTATATTGCAAAACGATCACCACCATAAACGTAGTCAGAATCTATCACCACATAGAGTCGTAAACATATTTTTGCTTCTGATGAGAATTTGTTTTTTTTTATTTTTAGGATGTTTTTTATTTATTCATGAAAGACATAAGCAGAGGGAGAAGCAGGCTCCCTGCGGGGAACCTGACGTGAGACTCGGTCCCGGGACCTGAGCCAAGGCAGATGTTCAACCACAGAGCCGCCCAGGTGCCCTGTGCTGAGAACTTTCAAATTCTTTCTTCTAAGCAAGTTTCAAGTATATGATACACAATGTGTTATTATTGTGTCATTTTTTTCAATGTTGCAGGACACACCAGGTCTCAGCACAAAAGCTTCCCTAGACAATCTGTAAATGAACGTGCTGTGTTCCAATAAAGTTTTATTAAAACAAAAACAGGGATCTCTGGGTGGCTCAGCGGTTTGGCCCCTGCCTTTGGTCCAGGGCTTGATCCTGGAATCCTGGGATCGAGTCCCATGTCGGGCTCCCGGCATGGAGCCTGCTTCTCCCTCCTCCTGTGTCTCTGCCTCTCTCTCTCTCTATGTCTATCATAAATAAATAAATAAATAAATAAATAAATAAATAAATAAATAAATCTTAAAAAAAAAAAAAAAACACAGTTCAGGAGCTGAATTTGTTGCTCAGGCCATCCTTGGCCAGATTCTCATCTAGTGCCCAAGGGTGACCTGGCATATCGCCTTTGCAGCAAGTTAAAAATGTGCTGCCATTATCATTATCAATAAATAAGGTGTTTGCACGTTCTTTTTACTCACCTAGCTTGACACCTGGCTCTGCAAACCACCTGCTGCTTGCCAAAAACGTCCTGCCTTCGTCACTCAGGTCAACCCGGAATCAGTGGTAATGGTGACTGCACTTGCTGCAGCCACGTAGCAGAACATCTCAACAAACAGATGGTCACACAGGAGCCTGTTCACCTGCTGATGGAGCTTGTCCTCCCCTCCTCATGGAAATCCCTTGGAAGAGGGAATCTTTCAGGAACAACTATGGGGTCTGATTCCAAACCTTGTGAGCAAGGAATGCTCCAGAATTTCTAGACTAGGTGCTTTTGTGGTGACATTGTGGTTTGGGAGACGGTGTAGTGTGTACGTGCATGTATTTTGGGGGGAAAACCAGAGGGTTCTTGAAGGACGGAGAGAAATTATCTGGGGAGTAAGTCCTTGCCCTTTTTAGATGCTCTCATAGGGTTTTTCCTTTTTTTTTTTTTTTTCAAAGCACATATTCTGTTCATGCAGGTCTCTTACTTCCTTGGAAGCCACCATCCTTTTGCATTTTTGTTTAAAAAAATCTCAACCTTGTCCCCAAAATGTTAAGGTAGACATTTGTATGTATGTAACCAATCTTTATCCGCTCATTTTTGGCATATCGTGGCTGTTGTGAACAGGAGGTCAGGTGTCTCGTTGAAATGCAAACTGAAACCACAGTGAGACGTCCCGTCACCCTTGATAGAATGGCTGCCATCAAAGAGACGAGAGAGGACAGCAGGTGTTGGCGCGGATGGGAAGAAATCGGAACCCTCGGGCACGGTTGGCGGGAATGCACTCTGGCGCAGCCGCTCTGGAAAAACAGTATGGAGGCTCCTCAAAGAACTAAAGATGGGGCTGTCACATGATCCAGCCGTCCCTCCAGCACTTACAAACCCTGCAAAGGCTGGTGTCTGTCCACTTTAGAGATCGTAGAAGTGAGCCCGCGAAAGACTCAGTTCTTCCTTGGAGGCCTCCCTGTGAATCCATCGCCCGGCCCAGCTTTAAGCTCCATCTGGTTCCTGCTCACTCCGAGGAACCATGTGACGTTTCCATAAAAAGTGAATAAGACCCTCATTGAAGAAACCAAAGAACCAGATTCTCTGTGTTCCTTCTGATGAAAACGTTGCACAAAAGTTGAACACTGTAGACCTACAGTGACTATTCTTGGGAGAATTTGAAGTTTGACGCTTTGCTTTTGCTTTAGGCAGAAAACTATGATCTACTTAAGCCCTACTGGGTCCGCCGATCTGAGCGTCTGTTTTAACAGGCAAATCGCCTTCCAGAAGTGCATGCAAGAAACTGTCTTATAAACCCTCTGAGGTTATAAGCTGAGATGAACTTTTATTATTATTTTTATTATTATTATTATTATGGTAAAGAACACATGATAGGAAATCTGCTGTCAACAGAATGTTCAGCGCACTTTCCGGGGTAGCTAACTACAGGCCCGGTTGGGGACGGCACATCTCTGAAACATAATCATCTCGCAGAACCCGGACTTCATGCCCAACGAGCAACAACTCCCCATCTCTCTGTGTGTCCTCCAGCCAAAAATTGGCCAACACGGGGACCTGCCCGCCCGGGTCTTGAATTTCACCCGAAACGATCTTAGTTCTCAAGGACATAATGGAGAAAAGACTCGGGCTTTCGTATCTCGTTATAAGCATCTGGCTCCGAGCCCGGTGCAAAGTCAGCCCTTACGGCACCCTGGGGAGCAATGTCTCAGAAAGCCACTGGCTGGAAAACAATTCTTCATAATGAATCAGAATCTGTGTGCAGGCTGCTTAAAATCAGGGCCTGGGAAAAGGGGTTGGGGGGGTGCGCCGCAAAAGGCCAAGATGAAGACGCGAGGTCACTCCAGTAAGTGCGAAGTGGACAAAGGTCACCTGCCCTGCAGAAAACGGAGTTCTTGGGGTTATTCTGCACTGTGTCGACTTCTGCTGAGGATGAATAATGGCCCAGATGTCTGAAAGGCCAGGATGGGCGGCAAATTTGGCACGACGAGGGATGCGTCATAATGCCCTGGAAATACCCATGTCACCGTCGACAGATGGTTAGATGCGTTTTCTTTTCTTTTGGGTTCCTTTGTCTCTCCAACCCAACTGTACACCATCCCCGTTCCAAAGGGGAGCCGCCTCTGCAGATCGAATTTGGGAAATCTGTGCTGCTTTCAGGATCTAATCTTTTTTTTTTTTTTTTAATGTATTTGAGGATAGTTGACACACGATGTTATATTACGTTCTGGTGTACAAAGTAGCGCTTCGACTTGCCTGTACATTAACGCTATGGTGCTCGCCACATGTGTAAGTACCATCCGTTCCCCGTGCAACGCTATTGCAATACCTTTGACTATATTCCCCGGGCTGTACCTTTTATCCCCGTGACCTACTCCGTAGCTGCACACCTGTTTCTTCCACTCCCTTTCTCCCATTTTATCCATCTCCTACCTTCCTCTCTGGCAACCACCAGTGAGTTCTCTGCTTTCATGGGCCTCTTTCTGCATTTTTGGGGTTGTTTCATTATTTACCTGTTTAAATTCCACATATGAGTGCAGTCGCAGTATTTTTCTGTGTCGGACTTATTTCCCTTAACATACGTGAAATGGACTTCTAGGTCCGTCCACGTTCTCTCAGATGGCAAGATCTCCTCCTTCCTGATGGCTGAGTAATGCTCCGTTGTATACAGACACCACCTCTTCTTTATCCATTCATCTATGGATGGACGCTCGGGTTGTTTCTGTATCCTGACTCTTGTACGTAAATGCTGCCATAAACATACAGGTATATATATATTTTTTTGCATTTGTGCTTTGTTTTCTTGGGGTAAATAGCCAGTAGTGGAATCACTGAATTATATGGTAATTGTATTTTTAACTTTTTGAGGAACCTCCATGCTGGAGCGGCTATACCACTTTGCATTCCCACCAACAGTGCACGAGGGCTCCTTTTTCTCCACGTCCTTGCCAACACTTGTTTCTTATCTTTTCAGTTTTTTTTTAATCTTTTTGTTTTTAACTCGTAGCCACAGAATACAATCTTAAACATCATTGGGGCTTATCACGAGATCCTCTGAGCCATGATTTTCAAACCCTCACTGTGGTGTATTGGGCAGAACTATCCAGAACCCACACACACACAAACACACCTGAAGCCAAAGGTGAGCAAGCAAGACACTTCTAACTTCTGATACTAATCCTGTAGAAATAGTGTTCTCAAATACGTCTTTATTCATGTCTAAATAGAGAATCGTTTTATCTAAAATCATTATTTTAGGACTACTGGGAACCCACGAAATTGAATGTATGACCCACTCTTGCATCTTGCTTAGAGTTAGAAAAATAGTTTCCTACGCGAACCATAGTTTCCTGCTCTGAATCTCTACTTTTCCATGTTAAATTGGAGTTTAGTATTGGTGATTAAGGAGGGATTGAAAGCCAACCGGGGCGGAGAAGAAACCTTTCCCATGACATCTCTGAATCAAAAACTGGAATCCATTTTATTTTTCATTCCCATTATCCCATATGGCACACTCCAGCCTTCTGGCCAATATATGAGCATCTTACAGGGCAGTTATTAATGATCCGTTATTATGTAATATTTTCTTTTCTGAAACTCTTATTCCTAATCTCTGTAAATTTGGACTTTGACAGAAAGTTGGTCCAGCTTTTTAAATTTTTCTCTTTCTCTCCTTTTTTTTTTTTTTTTTTTACAACTTTGGGTCAAAATTGCCATGGTCGTTGGATATTGCCATTACGTTTTACAGTCTGCTTTGGGAATCCAGTTGGACAGATTTCCCTTCCTAACGGTGGAATATCTTTGTCAGCTTTTGGCGGCTGTAGATGGGGGCAGCAAGCCCCTGCACAAACCTACCCTAATCCTTGTTGAGGATCTGCAAAGGGGCTTAGAGTTCTTGATACCCTGGTGTGTTCTTTTTTCCAAGGAGAAAGAGGTACTGACAGCTTTCCATGTGTTTCTCTTAACTATTTCAAAGCAGAGGTTTGGATTTTGTGGCTTAAGAATCCAGCCCATCCTGGTCAGTGGTGAAGACCCTAAAATACTATCCATCCAACTGTATCTGAAGCCCGTACTTTTATTTTCCTTCTTTGATCTCATTTGGTGATTCTTCTTTTCTATCCATTGGTCTTCACTGAAACTTGACCTTAAGAACATTCTTTAAGGGGCTCCTGGGGGGTTCAGTGGGTTGAGTGTCCCAGTCTTGATTTCAGCTCAGGGCATGGTCTCAGGGTCATGAGATTGAGTCTCGTGTCAGGCTTCAGACTCAGCACGGAGTCTGTTTGAGATTCTTTCTCTCCCTCTGCTCCTCCCTCCTTCTCTAAAATGAATACATAAATCTTTTAAAAAAACTCTTTAGGGCAGCCCAGGTGGCTCAGCAGTTTAGCACTGCCTTTAGCCTGGGGTGTGATCCTGGAGACCCGGGATTGTGTCCCACATTGGGCTCCTTGCATGGAGCCTGCTTCTCTCTGCCTGTGTCTCTGCCTCTCTCTCTGTGTCTATGAATAAATAAATAAAATCTTAAAAAAATAATTATTTAAAAACAGTTTTCAGTATTATATATGTAGCATAATATTTAATTAATATTGTAAATAATGTACTATTAAGGAATAATAGTATAGTTCTAGACCGCGCACCTCCATCTTAAGCATAGCACAGAAATAAAACCTACTTAGCCACGTATAAATTCACAAGACTTTATCAATATCTATTTTGATCATTGCCAGGTAGACTCTACAATTGTCTTAAACTATATGGAACCATAGGTAAGACTTTTCTATTGTTTTTGCTCAGACTTCCTATTAAAAAATACTCTTGGCTAATGACAGAGGCTGTGGATCTCACAGAGAAACCCTGGGATTTCCCTAAAGAAACCCTAAAGTTTCCTGATTTTACTCTCACCTTTCACTGGTTTTACCTCCAGAGCTTCCAATAAGTCCGTTGTTAAGGTCAACCCCTCGCTACACACAGTTGGCTCTTGGGTTTCGTTTTGGGGCTCAGTTACATCAAGAACCCTGCTCTGCTTCTGCTTTACTTGCTTCCAACACGAGGAAATGCGCACATTTTTGCAACCAAGGTGACTATTAAAGAGGAAGTATTGCAAAGAAAATAAAAATGACTTCTTTGCAAACAACGCATCATAATCTCATTGTGGTTTTGATTTGTGTTTTCCTGATGATAAGTGATGTGGAGCATTTTTTCGTGTATCTGTCGGCCACATGTAGGTCTTCCTTTAGATAAATGTCTGTTCGTGTCTTCTGCCCATTTCTTGACTGGAGTTTTTGGAAAACCACAATCTTGAGAATATTTGATATTGGGGAGCATTTGAGGGTTGCTAACAAAGCAAAGCAGAGAGAAAGTTGCTTCCCTTCCACGTTTACAACAAGATTGATCTTGATGCCAGAGCAAGAGTCTGAATCCTCACACTTTGAAAGCTAGGACGTGTCGTGTTGACGCACCAGTCCGAGCGTGTGAGCTTGACCCGTGCAGCCTTCCAGTTGGATGGAACTAGAGACACCAGGTAGAAAAATTGCAAACACGTTTGTGCAATGAGATAGAAAGTGCCCCGGGCAAGGAACTAAGTAGGACGAAAAGCCGTGTGGAAGATCCTCACGTGGAATCTCCATTTCGCAGTGGGCACGCAAAAGGTGGTTTTCGGTGGATGCTATTTCCTACCTCTGATTCCACCTTGGACTTCCTGCTAAATATCACCAACGTTAGATCTCTTGCAAAACTGAAAATATTTACGAGACCAGTGTGGGGAATCAGAAGCAGGAGTCAGGCTGGGTGGTTGGATGAACCTGAGACTTATTAGTCAGAGACGTGGGTTTGAGTCCAGGTTTGAATGTCCTTGGAGCCAAGGGGGCAGGTGAGTTAGCTGCCCTGCACTCCCATTTACTCATTAGTGATGGCAACTTTCCGTGCATGTCTTTCTGCTCAAGACCCTGGAATGGCTCCCCATTGCACTCCAAGCAAAAGACAATATCCTCACAACATGTGGAAAGCTGTCCGTGATCTGCTCTCCAGCAAGTCAGACTCCCTGTTTGTCTTCTCTGGTCACTCAGATCCAAATTCCCCAGCCTCTTTACTCATTTAGAACATCCTACAGCAACTCCTGCCACAGGACCTTTGCTTTGGCTCTCTCTCTTTTTTTTCTTTTCCCTGCTTTTTCCTGAGTCTGTTTTTTTCCCTGTTTATAGAAGACTCGCTGTTTTCCACATTCCAGCTTCCCACTGTACCCAAGTCTGACTCCAGACTCCATTTGCTTCTGTGAGTCTGTCAACCCTGTAGTTAGCTTCTCGTTTCTTGAAATACACGCTCTCAAGTGGAGTCCCGTTGTGGAGCCAATGTTATAAAGAAGTCATTATAAATCACTCTTCACCATTCCTTCCACTTCTGAACTTGGCCAATGATCCCCTACCAGGGGGCTTGCTTGTTATTTTTGGTTAAGAATGCCAAATAAAACTTTTATTAATTTCATTTTTTATTGCCAGCCGCTTTATATCTTGAGTGCAGTCTGTGTGTAGCATTGGGAGGTGCCTTTGCCCATGTTACTATAGTATTTGAAAGTAAATTAGTAGAGGGGCGCCTGGGTGGTGCCTGAGCTGTTAAATGTCTGCCTTCGGCTCAGGTCATGATCTCAGAGTCCTGAGATGGAGCATGGAGTCGAGGTCCCTGCTCAGCAGGGAGTCTGCTTCTCCCTTTCCCTCGGTGTGTGCACTTTTTCTCTCTGAAATAAATAAATGAAATCTTAAAAAAAAAAAAAAGACAGAAAGTAAATTAGCACATTTTGTGGAGAATGTTATTGTCCTTGGCAATTGTTCTGAACAACAGGGCGGTTGCAGTGGGCAGAGTTTCCGCATTGCAAATGTTCCTATTTCCAGATTTACCCCTCGGCGTTCTGTCTAAGCAGAAGCTGATGGTGGAAGGCATGTGTCTCCTCAATTTATGTTTATGCTATTGGGTCTCCTAGCTTACTTTCAGAACCTCCTGGTAGCTGAGAATTTTTTTCTCAGGACGCCTGGGTGGCTCAGGGGTTGAGCATCTGCCTTCGGCTCAGGTTGTGACCTTGGAATCCTGGGATCAGGCTCCCCGCAGGGAGCTGCTTCTCCCTCTGCCTATGTCTCTGCCTCTCTCTGTCTGTGTCTCTCATGAATGAATAAATAAAATCTTTAAAAAAAAAGAATTTATTTCCCTAGAGGTATTCCAGATTTCCACTCCACATTGATTTTTGGGCATGTCCACACACCACCACCAGCATCCTGATCGCACTGTGAAAACCACTTTGTGCCTTGCAGACACAACATTCTCAACGTCCGCTTGAAACTCCTTTGCAGGGCTAGATCAGTGTAGAAGGTCTATGGTAGCCATGTGCTGGTCAGCCAGTTTCCCTAGGGGGGGAAATAATGCCCAGATTTGCAGCTTTTACCCATTTCTGTAGTGTAAATACTCATCTCTGCCATGATTGATTGCAGGTTGGCAACAGTTTGGCTCCAACAATCCTGCAAGACTGCACAGTCTCGTTTTCAAGAGTAGGAACAAGCCACCACTGGATGTAAAAGTGCTAGAAGGAGCAGGGGTCCTGGATGGGTTTAGTGTCCCCTGGAGGGACAGGGAAGCATTGACAAGGCCTCTGCTCTTCCTCAGAAAATATTCAGAAAATATTCCTTTTCTTTCCACTCAACTGATCTTTTTTTTTTTTTTAAGGGTTTTCCGCAGATCATTGATAGAATAGCATACTTAAAAAAATTGGGGGTTTGGGGGGCCAATTTTGGAGGCAGAAATTATTTCACCTTAATTTGTGGCTTTTTTTTTTAATTTGTGGCATTTTTAAATGAACCAAGATGACCATCTCTTATATGTTACTTTTACATGTTGCTTTTAAGTGTGTGAAATCTTTATTTATGTTGTCTGCTACTCCTATTGGTTATCTTTTCTTACCAACTTCTATTTGCAAAACAAGTATGATGAAGAGGTTACATCCAAACGCTTGAGTTTTCTTGCCGTGGGCACACAACACTTCTTGAAACAAAAGGGCAACAGAAATTTCTCTGTGGCGGGATTATCAGATCCTTTGGTTTGTTTTACTGTTCTCTATGGCAAGTACTAAGAAACTAATGAAAACAAGGATACGGTGGCTTCAGAAATAACCACCAAATTAGGGCAGTGTTTGAAACTAAACCACAGTGCGTCCAATATGCAGAATAAGCTGTCGTGGTTAAAATAAAAAAGAAGACACAACATGGAAAGACCACTCTTTTGGGTCAGTGGAAGATTTCTATGACGTGGACATGTGAAAAAGCGACTTGCCAAATTCTGGATACAGTGTCTCTGCTTGTGGGGTGTTTTAAAAAGGACACACCTGCATTTTTCAGCATGCATCTGTGGGACTCAGAGCCATAGAAAGGGTTGGGAAGTCTACATTCAGACCAGGTGGCAGTGGAGGGAATTCTCTGTTAACGCTTCATTGTTTGGACTTTGACAACAAAGCCAAGTTCAATACGGCCACCGTCTGTGGTGTGAGTGGCCACCTGGGCAGACCCGTGCGTCTGGGGCGTTTCCGGAGGTGACATCTTGCGCTCTACACATCCCTCGCTGTGGTCATGTGGGCTCCCTCTATAAATGTAGCAGTTCATGTGCTGTTCACGAGCCCCATGATTGAAGACTTAAATCGAACACCCAGTCCCAACAGCCGTGGTGTCCCCCACGGGGCACGTGCAGCCGTGTGTAAGGCATTGCGATGACACGCCAAAGGAAACCGCCGGGAAACAATTCATTACACTTCTCAGAAGCAGGTAGAGGAGTCCCCTTAAGTTCGAATAATTGGAAAATTACAGTTATGCCAACATTCCATCCACATAATTATGCATTCTGAGTGTCTGTTTGGCAACATTTTTTCTTTCTACCCACCAGGTAATTACAGGTTATCGGGAGCCATGTACTTTTTAATTTTGGCTCATTAGAGGAAGAATAGTCGTTATTTGCATATGTTTTCATGGTTTCTTTTCTTTTTTTTTTTTTTTAAAGATGGCTATCAGATCTAAAGTCTGCTCATTATTTCATAAACGCCTCCAGCCAGATTATTTCAGAATCTATTTTGGGGTTATAGGGTGGTGCCTATGGCATCTGACAAACTCATGTGTTTTAATTTATTGCAGAAAGGTGCCAGAAGTTGAAAGCATTATTTGTTTCTAAAATATGTTTTAGGTCAGGATGCCCCTGCTGGCTCAGTCAGTAGAACATACGAGTCTTGATCTCAGGGTCTCAGGGTTGTGAAGTCAAGCCCCATGTTGGACATGGAGCCTACTTAAAATTTTTTTAAAAATAGAAAAAAAATTAAAAATCTATTTCAGTCCCATGGCAAGTCTTCACACATTGCTTAAACAATGTGTTCTTATTTTTGTAGTATTTGGGCCATGCAACAGGGATTGGAGATAAAAATCCACACGTGTTGGGGCTTCAGGCTATTCTCTGTTGTATACCTCCTTCAACGAAGGCCAACAGCTGTGTTCAAGGGTAAAAAACCACATTCAACTCTGAGTTAATATTCCCTGATTTGCACAAATATCAGTGTTCCATCTAGCGTTAGAAAATGGGTCCGTATTTTCAGCTTTATTTGTGAGCCAAGTACTGCTGAGCCGCTTCACAGCTCGGAGACCATTTGCACAACTTCAACCGGGTAGTATTGAGCCACTCACAGAATGGGCTGAGCCTCGTTCTGGACAGTCCCCGACAGCGTCTTTGATGTGTCATCTTTGATGAGGTCAAACGTGCCCGTCCGTGCAGTCCTCTTCTCTGTTCAGCGGTCACAAATGGATGGGAAACAGTAAAGATGGAAGGTGACGCACAGAGACCTGAACTGTGCTAGCACAACAGGATGTAAATAAATAGTCTCAACATCAACGGTAGATCCTATAGTCGCCTAGAATGCCTCTTTAGTGGTAGCTTTCCAATGCTTTGGAGGCCCATAAAGGCAGAAACCACATTTTTTTCCCATTAACGATTATATTCTTAGCAAGTCACACATACACACATAGAGTTAATAAGCCTTGTGTTGCCTACATTATTCAAGAATCTGCTATTTATCATTGGTTAGAGTTCCAAAAAGCTGGCCCTTCTAATGCCAAAAGCAATTTCCACCATTTCTGTTGAGAACCGAGTAGACGTATCTTATTCCATTTCCTTGACCCACCATAGAAATCTGCTGAAAAGTAATTTAATGTCTGTTTGGATCCAAGGACATTGGGAAACAATGGATATAACTCTTATTTGTGCCTGGCTTGTGTCAAGCTGACCTCTGGCCACGTTGGTTCCTCACATATATCTGCTCTGAATGGGCAGTGGTGCCGACCAGGCTCACTGGGAACCAGTTGGCCTCCACATCCTTCTCTCTTATATCATCCCATGGGAACCACTCAGGTAGGGGTATTGTTGGGCATGTTTTCCAGACTGAATTTGTTTCTAGCTCAGGTCTGCCAAACAAGCGAGAATCCAGAATTTCTCCCAGCGTCCAGAGCCTCCACAATGCCCAGAGTCCAACAGGGCTCATTGCCTCTGCAGAACACATGAGCTTTGGACGCTCATCGGGAGGCCAAACTTTCTAGAACTTTATTCAATGAAAAACAACAGATTGTTGAATAATATAGGAGACACGAAGCTTCTGTACCCTGCTTCCTGTTTTTTCAAAAAATGCGTGTGTGCAACTCTTACAGAATCACCCTCTCCGAAAATGTCTCGAGCTCCATGATGGTGCTGGGAACCAGATGAGCCCCCTTATCCAATTGTAGAGAACCAATAGCCACTTTCCACAATTTAAATAGGTGGGGATAGGACCGGGTTTGTTTTTAAGGTCTAGTCTGTGAGTTTTCAATTAGTTTTATCTTTTAGTGATGGAACACAATGGTGCCCTGAGCCCGCTCTTGCCTGAGACAGGCTTGGGAAGAAGTTTCCAGGGCAATACAAAGCAGGGAGGGGTTAGGAAAGGAGGTATCAGGAGTGTAGGGCTTGACCTAAGTGCAAACACATGAGATCAGCCGTTTGCCACCTTAGGGGATTTTTTTTTTATCCTCTTTCTCTTCGTGAGCTTTATCCTAGAGAATTTCAGTGGCTGAATGTCATATTGCACAATGAGATGGTCACACTTTTGGTGACTGGCATGGACTTCTAATCCTCCCTCTGGAGCAGAATGTCCCTGATGGGGAGTGACGTAGAGTTAAGACAACGTAATGTCTGAATTCCAAATGTAGCTTCAGAAGAACAATGTTCAAGTATACATACGTCTCCCAACACCACACTGGTATTTCTATAGTATCATCTGCTTCTTAAACAACAACAACAAAAAAGCAGTACTTTCAGCTTTCATAAATGTAACTTTGCCAGATGAAATATAGGGGGCTCTGTTCTATTTGAATTTTGAGACATACTTTTCTAGACATACTGTTCTATTTGAATTTTGGTTAAATAATGATTAACTTCTTAAGTACCAGTGTGTCCCAACTTAAATTTAAATTTGGGTAAATCGTGAATAATATTAAAGTAGTTGTCCCACATTTGAATGGAAACGTGGGACATACTTCTACTTTAAAAGTTACTCGTTCTTAAAAATTTATTTACTTTTACTTGAAAATAGTGGATGATTTTTAAGTAGAAGTATATCCCAAATTTACATGGAACATACTTATATTGTAAAAATTACTTTTTTCCCCCAAACTTTTACTTATACATAAAAATCATTCATCATTCTCCCCAAATTCTAAATTAACTGGTTAATGTATTAGTGGAAAGGGTAAGTATGTCTCATATAAAATTTGGGACAGGGATCCCTGGGTGGCGCAGCGGTTTGGCGCCTGCCTTTGGCCCAGGGCGTGATCCTGGAGACCCGGGATCGAATCCCACGTCAGGCTCCCGGTGCATGGAGCCTGCTTCTCCCTCTGCCTGTGTCTCTGCCTCTCTCTCTCTCTCTCTCTGTATGACTATCATAAATAAATTAAAAAAAAAAAATTTGGGACATACTGGTACTCGTGGGCTCCCCGTATTCTTGTGCGCTAAACCAGCAGCCATCCACAAAGGACATTGTTGCAAATTGTTTGCGACAGATGGACAGTTATCCTGTGATCCCCATATGCTTTTACTCAGAAAGAAGCCTAAATAAGATTGACTTAAAGAAAACAAATCTTAACAAATACGAGACTTAAGAGTCATTCATTAAAGAAAAGGGATTGGCAGGAAAACAAGCTGCACTATAAAAACGCCCGAAAAATGACACCATACGTCAAGCTACCCAGGATGCCCTAATAGTTCTTTTTTTTTTTTTTTTCCTAATAGTTCTTTTGCTAACAATGCGAAACTCTTTGGGTTGGCTTTTATCCCAGATTTGGCAAAGCTCTTAATGTTGGAGTAAAAAGATATATTGGACTTATATTTCTGCAAGAGCTGGTCATTCCCTGCAAGCATATCGTGCTTGCCCACTTGGGACCCTTAATGATTCTGGCACTGAGTAGAGTAACTACCAGACACTATATTCTGTGCAATTTAGTAAATGTTTCATTATACCCCTATCAGTTTAAGTGCTCGCACTCATCCTGCCACTGCTGTGGATTTAAATATGAATTTGTGTTGAAAAAATGAACACGACAGTCACTTCCTACCATTTTTAAGGCTTTACGACAATATGTAAACAGTTCTTTCCTGGCCATCTCCTATTTATACAGGTGGGGCTTTATTTCTCTGAGCAAAGGAAAGCATTTTGAATTAATAAATTCAATGGCTTTCCAGTGGCTGTGACATTTTGTTTTGGTAAAACAATGACCTGGAAGGCAGAAGTCTAGATTTAACCCGAGCGTAGCCCAGGTGAGAAAGGCGTACCTGCTTTCAGTGAAGTTGTTTTTGCTTGAGACAAACACCCAGCATAGTTTCTGCAGACTCCGTGGGCATGCACCGGCGCTGGCAGAAATAGCACACGAGGCAGGAAGTGTGTGCGAAACGTGCGTTGCAGATGAAGTGGTCGCGACAAATAACAACGTGTGCATCTGCAGAGTATTGAGGACAACTGAGTTTTTATTGAGATTCTAGGAAAGAGAAAAGACAAGCCACACTGTGTCCCTTCTTACGATCACCACGGAGACCTCTGGTTTGCATGGCTCCAACACACAGACATGGTTTTCATTAACAAGAAACACGTTTGGACCAGTGATGATGGTACAAATCCTTCTTTGGGTTACCTTAGATTTATGCTATTTCTGGGCCAGAGGACACTGAGTTTTGGAGTATTCATGTACAATATTTTACTGGCAGGTGGGGCCTTGAGCTGTAAAACAACTGAGGTATCAGAAGGCTCATCAATGTGGGGTCATGGAGGAAGGAAAGACGAGAGGAAGGAAGGAAAGAGGGAGATGACAGGAACATTAAAAGGTGCCCAGATGGTTTCGGGTGCTAGAGACACAGCTGTGTGTTGGCAACAGGTGTATACATAAGAGAGAAGAGGTGGAATCAGTGAATCCTACTGAGGAAGACATGTGAGTGTAGACGTGGGAGGGGTTACCCACCCTAATTCAGTGGATGTCACCTTCTGCTCTGGCTTTTCTTTTTCTGTCTGTTCCTTTTCGGGTCTTAGCTGATGCCATTGTGGCCAAGGCCATGCTTATAAAACAAGCTACTCAGAACCTCTTTAGTTGGAGGGGGACGGTAGTAGTAAGATTACATCTTTGTGCTGTTTTTGGAATAGTGTAGGGGAGATAACATGCCCTAAGTTCATGTATTGAGGGAGATGTAGGATTTCAGAGTGATTTAAAAAGCTAAAAAGGGGACCCCAGGATGGCTCAGCGGTTTAGCACCTGCCTTTGGTTCAGGGTGTGATCCTGGAGACTCGGGATCGAGTCCCACGTCAGGCTCCCTGCATGCTTCTCCCTCTGCCTGTGTGTCTGCTTCTCTCTCTCTCTGTATCTCTCATGAATAAATGAATAAAATCTTTTTAAAAATAAATAAAAATTAAAAAGCTAAAAAGTCATGTTTAATGTGGTTGCGTGCAGTACTTGGTGATGTAGGGGAGATTTGTAGGGAAAGGGAACTAAAACTACCCGAACTCTCTATTCATCTATTCAGTGGTGTGTGCTACATCCAGACCATTATCTAAGAAAGGGACCAGGGTGGGATAGGGTGAGACTAAAGGAAGGGTTTAAAAGGAGGAAATACCTGGATTTGGCAGAAAGTGTACAATCCATGGTGGAAACCATTACATTCTGCAGGATGTCCCACCCCAAAGGGCCCCCATCATGGTGATGGGCAAACCTGTAATGTATCCTGATGCTGGTGTTTCCTCCTTTCCTTTTCTCCTTCTGTTCTTCATCTCCCTGGGACCACTCACCATAACAATGTACCCACACATGGCTTATTTCTCATGCTGTCCTTCTGGGGCACCCCCAACCTGCCATAAAGAACATTCTTTCCCAAATCAACATATAATCCAAATATGCTACCAAGGAAGATACCGACATTTGAGCCATGGTTAAACTAGTTTAAGGACATGGAAAAACACACCTGAGACAAGCCAAGTCCATCGTGGGGAAAACACAGAGTGGGGATTTGTCCCACAAGTATGGTGTCCCTCTATGCCAAAGCAGCAAGAACATGTAGGCACTGGTATTGGGGTGGCCCAAGAAAAATGGGACACAGGGGAATTCCCCCAAATTAGCACCTTCTCATTATGTCCCTTTAATGCTTGAGAAGTAGGACTTTGTGCATTAATAGGGAAAAGGGAAAATTGCTAGAAAGACAGTGTTTGAGAAACTGGTTCATTATATGAAGGAAGGCAAAACTAGGCAAAACTGATGCCTTCTCAGTGCATCAAAATGACCTCTACGTAGATTAAATTCTTACATATTGATGGTCAAGTAAAGTAAAATGAAATAAAGGAGAATGTCCTTTTGGCCTTGGAGTGGACAAAGATGTCTTTCATCCTGAAAGCAAAAATCATAATAGGAATTTTACTCCATTGAAACAAAGGCTTTGTGTCAAGGGCATCATGGACAAGTTTAATGAATCATTGAAAGGATGGAAAAAATTATTTATGAAATTGAAATTAAAAAAAAAAAAGGAATTCTCCTCTGCAGGACTCTTGCAAATGAATCACAAAAACATCTGGAAATGAGTACCGTACAAGAATAGGGAATGCAAAACAAAAAAGTAAACCCTGTTAACAAATGACTATCCATGATCAGGGAATTGCAAATTAAAGCAACAGCAAGAGGCATTTTTGTATGCTTTGGGATTGTAAACTACGTAAAACAAGAACACACCTGGTTGTCTCCAGAGTGTGAGAAAATGGGAGCTTTCCTGCCCTGATGGTGATCAGGATTGGGATTGCCATTGTGAAGAGCGTTCCAGACTTTGGATTTTTGCTAAGGAAGCAGATATCTCATGACCCAGCAATATCCGTTATTAGGTGTATATCCCGGAGAAATTCCTACAGAAGGACCTAAGTGACACATCTAGCGTATTACTCTTGCCTTTAAGAAATCAAGGGTGGCTTAAAGTAGCCATCAGCACGCAAAGTTCATAAAATATGGTAAACGCATGCCGCCTGGAGATGTACAGCAGAATAGTCGGAAATTCGGCAACATGATTAGGTCTTAAAAAATTTTGTTGAGTGTTTCAGAAACAGCATGCGATTTATAGCACAGTGCTATTTATACAAATGAAAAACACATACTTGCAGGGCAATGCAATGCGGCGTACTTTACAAGCCACAGGGATAGTTAAGGGCAGCTGTGAGACAGATTGCACAGGGTGGGGTCGGGGGATGTGGGTTGCTGTGCCGAGAGTGAGGATGTGGGTGAAAATGAAGATAGATGTTAACAAGGGAGATCTTGCCACGTGAGGTGGTGGCTGTAAAACCCACAATCAAGTCACCTCTTGGTACACAGGTCTAAGAAAGAATATCAGCAACAAATATATATGAATAACTGGAATTTGGGCAGGAAAACCCACAGGAATGGGGAAACATGGAAGAACCAAAGAGATGTTGGAAGTTGAGACGCCATGATGGATTTCATTTAGGATTTCCCCATTTTGGCACAACTGTTGGGGACTGGACCCCTCTTTATGGGACGGCGTTCTGAGCACTGTGGGGTGTTGGTCAGCGTGCCTGGTGTCCACTCAACAGATGCCAGTAGGATTCCCCGTTGTGCCATTCAAAAAAACATCTGTAGGTGTTGCCCCCCACACACACACCCCGTCCTCTGGAAGAGGGGGCCACAGTCACTCTTGTTGAGGATGGCTTCTGATGTGTGAGAGGAGGTGGTTGAAGAGGAGAGTAGGGTCCGTGAGTGGCTTATACGACACGTGGTGTCACCTGGAAGTCCTCTGCAGAGCCCAGGAAGGGAGCCCATCAGATGGGGTCTTGGGAAGCCTCATGCAGGTGCTCTGAGCTCCCCACACATCAGACGTCGTCCTTCCATTGGAAACCAAAATAGAAAGACCTTGGTTCTTGGTGCTCTTCTCTGTGTTTCTGAGAATTTCTGGAGGTGCAGGTTGGCGACAATGGTGGTTACATGCTCTGAGTTGTGTCTTGTCCAGATTCCTTTCCCTTGGGACGCTACCCCACCGCCATTTCTGCTTCATATTACCAGTGGGCAGAGCCCGCATATCATCACTCCTGTTGTTCCTCATCATGCCTCCTGCATGAGATCTGTGTGCGCTCTGGCTGTCATGCTTTGAGGAGAGCACGGGAAGATGAGGAGACAGCCAACACCGGACATCGGACTCATGGTACAAACCCTTAGGTTTGATTCTACAGGACGTGTTAGCACCTTCCTTGTGTGTTTTCTGACGTAGACACTGGGGTACAAATCCTACATTTATCTTTGTTCCCCTTGCTGCTCGCTCTGCTGGCCCTGGGCTTACCAGCTCAGGAGGTAGAGGGAGATCCTGATGGAAGAAGCCAAGGGGGGAGAGAAAACCCAGGGCATGGAGGAAACAGAAGAACGAAGGCAAGGTGAGGGATGCGCTTGGGGGAAGGGGCTGAGCATCTGCCAAATTTGAGGACGCAGATGGTTGGACTGGAGATTACGATCCAGTCATTACGTGCGACAGAGGACTTTCCAGGGTGTATATGTGGCCTCCAGAGCATTTAGCTTCGAGTTTACCAACAAATTTTGGATTATAGAAATTTAGTTAGGACATCTGGGTGGCTCAGTGGTTGAGCATCCACCTTTGGCTCAGGGTGTGATCCTGGGGTCTTGGGATTGAGTCCCACATTGGGCTCCCCACAGGGAACCTGCTTCTCCCTGTGCCTGTGTCTCTGCCTCTCTGGGTGTCTCTCATGGATAAATAAAGAAAATATTTTTAAAAATTGCAATTATGCATTACAATGCTATATTATTATTTTATATTCCATTATTAGTATATTAAAAGTCATAATATAATATGCAATATAGATTATAAAATGGCAGCCTCCAGCCAGCATTGGAGCCCGCAAACTCTCTTTCGGAACCTATCCTATGTGACTTAGCACACAACTCCAGGTCTTAACATTCATACCCCAAGGTTTAGTGAGACACGCTCACACCTGAGGGATCGCTTACTATTTTAAAATTTTATTTGTTTTAATTATTTTATAGTTCTATGTATGTTTTGTCTATGGCTTTTTCGTTGTGGTTACGTTAGTCGTTTGAATTAAGGTTCGGGATTACTGGAATACCTGCGATTTCTTTAAATTCAGTGGGCCTCTTTGAACCGTTGACTCAGGTCTTTGGTGTCAACTCCCAAAGTTGTTCCCCGACTTTTCCTTCTGGGATTTCTTTTGGTTGGATAGGCTTGTCTTCTTGGATGCCATGAATCTTCTTCTACAGCTCAGCCGGGTCTGTTCTATCTATGAGAACAAAACCACCACCACACACCATTTTCTTGGACCCTCGCCGTTTCCTCTGAAATTTGACCCCGCCGAGCTTGCCTTCTGCTTCTCGGAGTTGATGTTTTGCAGGTTGTGATAGGAGCTTGGCTGTGTCCTGAGAACCAATCCCTTCATCGGCCTGGCTGTTTGTGTCTGTGCACACGGTCCCGATTTCAGAGTATTTGTCATGTTTTTGCAGTAGACGCGCTTCAGAAAGAGCCATCTCTTCTCCTCCCTCAGAAGTCCCTCTGTGGACAGGCACTTTGTCCCTTGTTTGCAGATGTGGTTGGAAAGGAAGCTTCATGGGCCGGAGTTGCCTTTGTGTAGAAAGTGGGCCCCACACTGGCAGCCTGCAGCTTTGTGAGTGCTCACGGGACCGTGCTCAGTCCTTGTGTCCACCTTTGTGGTGACCCCTTCATGTGAGCTTTCTCTGCAAAGCTCCCCATGCTATAGATTCCTCAGCATTTTGGTAAAGTTCTTGCATTCTGCTCAGTGCAATTCTTGGAGCATCTGTGCACTTGACCCCATCTCACATGTCCAATTTAACGAGAACTTGATTCGTATTTCTTTACAAATGTCCCCTCGTGTGTATATCATACACGACGTTGCTTTCTGTCCTTGCATTAATCCCACCCTGTGTTCAAGGTGTGATGAGAGGCAAAGATGATTTTCCTCTGCATATGCAACTTAGAAAACACAACTTTCCTCAATAATCGTAAACAACAGAGAAAAGAAACAGAATATTCCCCTTTATCCTCGAGAGAGGATTCCCCTCTTACTCAAGAGAGAAATACGGCATGTTTTTGATGAGATCCTTCTGGGTAAAAGTTGCTGACGCTAACGAAAACAAGAAGTAAAATCACTTCGGCAACGACAGTTTGCTAAGGAAAGAAGAAAACCAAAAACAATTTTTTTTTGTTTTGTTTTGGAAGAATGTTCTTTTTTTTTTTTTTTCTTTCCTTTTCTTCCTTCTCCAAATTGCTCCAATATAAATGTAAGTTTGGATGTCAAATTCAGTGACCTTTATGGGCTGGGGTGTTAAAATAAAGACTGGCCCCTAACCCTGGGAAAATCCACTGCAAGAATGGAGCGCTTGGAAGAGGATTCCGGGTGTGTCAATGTGGTGCCTCCCTAACCGCAAACAGCTGTGTCTTGCAAGTCGCTGGACGATGGTCATCACTGTGCAATCTTAGGTGTGGTTCGTCCAGGAAAAGCCATCATGCTGACTTCATTGTAAACGCGTCTCGGGGAAGGACGAAGGCCATATGGAAGTAGACCCAGTATCTGACGCTAATTTCAAGTCTTTCCCCCACTTTTCTCTGTGTGGTTTGTGTCCCGGGGGTGGCTTGAGTCACAACATCTGTTCCCCCACCGGCCACACCATGAGGGCCTCCAGCCCGCTGGAGTCTCCCCACGATGCCACAGGACCTGACAATGCATCCAGCGCCCCAGGACCTGTGGGCTCTCCTCTGCAGGGAGCAGTGCAGATGGCTAGATACCTTGTGGACATGGAGTAAGGATCCCTAAAATGGTCCTAGTGTCCGTGTGTAGTTGGGGTCCTACAAACTCGGTATCGATAATCCTTGCTTCAGAGAAGGAAGACCTCAGTGACTTTGCAATAGCAGTGCATGTCTGCATTCTTTTGAGAAGGCAACATTTGGGGGAAGATATTTATTTATTATTTATTTATTTATTTATTTGGGGGAAAACTTTTAATCGTTAAAGATTTTAAGTATTAAAAATGTATTTTTTAAAAAGCCGATACTTATGGAGTTTTTACACCTGTGATCTGTAGAGCATGCCTTTGGGGCTGGTCTATCTGGTCTACCCACACAGAAGGGGGGCAAGGATTTCCAAAGGGACGGTTGACCCAAACAGGGCCTTATATTGTTGGAAAGGGGAGATTTGTTGCAAGTAGTGTTGCCTTCCATTAGCATTTCCATGAGAGCCCAGTTGTGCTGGAGGATGTGTGCTAAACCCTCCTGCTCCACTGCTTGAGGTGCTGGCCCACGAGACTCATGACATGGCGATCAGAACCGCAGCACAGCTGTGCGGGGACACATCCCCTCAGCTCACAGAGAACACGCGCTGCTGATTCTCCACATCCTGGGGTGTGCAACATGCATCTCACACAGGACAAGTGGCCCCCATTTCTAGCTATGCATGCATTGACTCACGAACACACCAATCTGGAAAGCAGTTGTGCGATCATATGGGCAGACCTCCTGCAGGGGCTGGACTAGCCACTTGCAGTTGACATCACGTGGGCTCCAGTTGTGGCTTTGCAGTCTGGTTTGCCCTAAAATGATAGAATTGAGTACATTTGCATAACTTTCGAGAGCCACAAATAGAACCAAGAAAAAGCTCAGCAAAAGGTGAAACTTTCCCCTAATTCTGTCTAGGAATATAGGCATCGGTCGTAAAATGCTTGGGGGAACTTCACAGTGTCATAAGGATGACGCTTACCCACAACACTGTCCGCATAGACCCGGATGTGTGGCCACCGCATGCCTCCTTCACACGGTGTCTCATGCATCCAGAAGAGATCCAGCAGAGGTCAAAACACAAGACAAAGCAAAAACCCACCTACTACACGTAAACATCCAGTGTAGAATTAATATGTAAAAACAAGGGTGCCAGAAACATTGGAAAGGGGTTAATTTTTTGGAAGTTCACGTGGTCACATCACGGGTTCAGCTGATAACGCTTCAGTGGCCATCATTTTTCAACAAAATTGGGCACATGCCTCTTAGCCTTAGTGGACAAAGGCCTTGCAAATGGGTCCCTTCCTACAGGAATTATAATTATCATTACCGAATTATTGTTCTAGTAACCTACCCTCTGCAGCACCCAAATTAAATGTTTTTCTGTGCACCTGCCTCATGCCTTGCTTGGTTCACACCGTGAATCCATCATGCATACTGTTGCTTCTCCTTTTGTCCTTGTGGACAAATTAAACCCAATTTTCAACGCCAGGCATTGTTGGATGCTCCTCCATAAGCATTTCTTGGGTTCTCTTCCCAGGAAACCCTCTCTTTAGCTGCCATGCTGTGTCCTACATATCACCTACCACTTGGAGCAGTCCCTTCTGCCTCTTTCTCCATAGACTCCAAAGCACTATGTGCACGGGGGTAACAGTACAGACAGCCCTACAAGCGACACTGACTGGAGCCATGTACAACATAACCCGTATCGAAGAACATTCTTCTAGACACGTGGTGCCCAGATGCATCCATTCCTTGCACTTCCATTTTTAAAATTTGCTTCCACTGCAGAAATGAACTTTCACATGGTGGAAGCTTATGGGGAGCCTGTTTATAGCCCACAAAATGGGTCCAACTATAGACAGAGATGACCTAACTCATTAAACATATGCACACCACCCCCAACACATGAGCCCAGACAGGGAATATTGCGTGTGGCAGCCACTGGATCCTACCCTACTGCATGGAGGCTCTTTGTGGGGCAGCCTCACCTCTAGCCTCTGGGAGAGAAATCCCTGTTTCTGTCAACAAAATACAAGATATTCCTTCTCTTTTCTCTTTCAAGGGCCATGTGGGAGGTGTTTTTTTTTGGTTTGTTTGTTTGTTTTGTTAGATTTCATGATGAGATCTTTCTCCCTGTTTGTGGCATGATGCACATGAGAGTCAAGAAGAAGATCTACAGAAGATACACTAAAATCTAGACTAGAATGAGTGTCTGGAGAAAACCTAACTCCTCATGGTGAACCACGTGCCTTTATATTTATGACAATTATAAATCTATGTTTTTTTTTAAAGATTTTATTTATTTATTCATGAGAGACACAGAGAGAGAGGCAGAGACACAGGTAGAGGGAGAAGCAGGCTCCCTGCAGGGAGCCCGACGTGGGACACAATCCCAGGACCCTGGGATCACACCCTGAGCCGAAGGCAGATGCTCAACCACTGAACCACCCAAATTAATAAGGTTGGCATGATTAGAGCTGCCCAAATTTTAATGGAAAAACCAAAGGTTCCACTGTGACTTCAGTGTGACTCCCCACAGAGCTTCCCAGGCAGGGCTAAGAGTCTCCCTTGTTTTTTGTTTTTAAGAAACTTCCACCTTTCTGATAAGACAGCACTCTGTTGCTCTCCTGTTCTTGTGTCCCTGGTATTTATTCCACCCCTTCGCTTTTATCGTAGGTAGAACGATGGTTTCCCCAACAAAGGTGCCCACATCCCAATTTCCAGGACCTGTGAATATTTTTGCTTACAGGGTCGGGGCAGGGGGGAAGGGATTAAAGTTGCAGATGGAATGAAGGTTGTTAATGTGCTGACCTTTCACATCGGGAGAGGAGCCTAGGTTATCCAGGTGGGTCCACATGAACACAGGGATCTTTCAACATCAAGGGCAGATCATACTAACTCTGTCTGAGAAAGACTTAATCCACCATTGCTAGCTTTGACGATGGAAGGAGGGCCGTGAGCCAAGGATTGGATTGGGAATGGATTCTATAGTGGAGCCTTCAGGACGTACGCAGTCCTGCACACACCTGGATGTTAGTACAGGGAGATCTTTCCCGGACTCCTAACCTCTGCAATTGAGAGTCATTGGCTACAGCAGCCCTACAGCTTACTGTATGGGTGATGGTGGGTCAGTTACTTAAATCCACACAGCACCAGCTCACTCACATAGAGGCGCCACGTTCTATACTCATGGCCACCGGATTGAGTCTCTTGGGCAGAAGCCAGGAATGCAGGTAAAAATCCTCTAGTGCACGTAACAGCCCCTGGACACAGAGAATTTTCTGACCCCAGATGTCAAGAGTGCTCAGGTTGAAAAGCCCGACCTTCTCCAAATCTAAGATTTTTGAGGCACATCTATATCTCCGAAGTTACTGCCAGCTGCTGTTGGTGCTCTTTCTTCACCACGTACCATAGGCGATCATCTCTTTGTCTGGCTTCCAGGAGCCATTTCAGCATGATTTTTCCAAACTCTGTTCGCCACTCACTTTCCAAGCCAATACAGGATGTTTTTAGCTCTTGTTATAGGAACGGCCTCCCCCAGCAACACTCTCTGGGCCAGTAACTTTCTGCCACATGTCAAGTCAACTTTACGTTTGATGCTTCACTATGACAAACATAGTATTTGCTCATGATTTTTTTTAAAAAAATATTTGTATATTTTAGAGAGAGAATGCACTACTAAGCAAGGGCCAGGGGGACAAGGGAGAGACTCCACCCTGAGTGCCGAGCCCAGCACGGGGCTCGATTCCAGGACCTGAGCTGAAATCAGGGGCCAGATGCTTAACCAACTGAGCCACTCAAGTGTCCCTGCTAATAATTCTATGAATCAGCTACTTGGGCCGGGATCCATTGGAAAGTCCTTCCATTGGTCTTGTGTGGGGTTACACACGCAGCTGCCATCGTCGGGTTGGTTTGCATGACACTGGATGGTCTGAAGCCAGTTTACTCCCACGGCTACCGGGTGGTCCCGGCCATTAACCTAGAATGCTGAGACCCCCACGTGAAGAAGCCAACATAGCTTTTGAGATGAGCAACCATGAGACAGCAGCACCACTAGCCATACATGTGAGTGGGCCCCAGCTGAGCTCATCCATCCATCCTTTTGGTTAAGCTGCCAGGTGACTGCTTGCTGCCACATGACAAACTCTAGACTAGACAGCAAAAGGACCACCCAGTGGGGCCCAGGCTAAATCGCTGACCCACAGAAATGTGAGCAGACAAGATGGCGATCGTTCCTAGCTACCAAGTATTGGGGTTGTTTGTTATGCAGCAATAGATAAGTGACATGGGTCCTTAAAGAGCAAACAGCTTATTTCATGGAGATGTAGAAGCTTTCACGTATATTTTATAATGAATTGTAACATGGTGGAGAAGTTCGTGGTTGTCTGCGGGGCTAGAAGGGACATGCTGTAATGGGGAGTCTGTAAAACCAGGTGGTCGCTGGTTTTAGCTGCAGTGCTCTCCTGGAGGAGTATATTCTTCCTACATGGCTTACATTGTGGTCATGGGCCACGGTCAGCTTGGGCTTCTGAGGGAAATTCCCCCAGAATAGGCAAAGTTGGACACAGTGGAACAATTTACTTGTTTCAGACAGGATTTTGTTTGCCGGTCAGTTGACTTGGAGGCAGTAAGTGTCTTTACTGCCTCATCCATAACCCATTCCATTCAACCATTACCCCTTTGCTGGAATTTCCAACAAAGCCCTGAAAACCTACAGGGTCAAGGCTCCACCTTGTGTGCAGACATGATGTCATTTATTTGCACAGAACATTTTGAGTCGAGTTGGGAGTATTAGTAGCAACTCTGAACTGTAATTGAGATCTTTAAATGTTTCTGTTTGGGTAATTGGTATTTTATTCAATGATTTAGTTTTTATCCCTCATCTTCTTAATGCTTCAATACTTGTGTAATCTAAAGGAGAATCAGCCTATCTGTTTCTGATTTATTTTATATTAACTCAGTGAATATTTTTTATATGTACAATAAGTCTTCTGAGAGTATTTAATATACTATTTTGATCTTTCTGTGCTAAAAACATGAAGCCATATTTTTTTCCCCTAAGGGTGGAAATCTGGAAAAGATTTAAATTATGATCAAAACAGCAAATTCATGAAGTTTGAATGGTTTCTAAACTTGGAAAAAAAATTTCTCAACCCTCTTTCTTTTTAGGAGAAAATCAGATTTCAACTCTCTGGCATTGCAGAAAATGCCCCCCGCATTTTTTTTTCTTTTTTTTTTTGGTCAATGTATGTAAGATTCAATTTTACGTGATACATTGATTTTCCTACCAATCCTATTATCATATTTAACCTCATTAAAACATTTCAAAAACAGCTAAATAGTCCATCGATAATGTTGACCTTCTGCATCTTGGTGTAGGGAGGTACTTGCAAGATGTATACAATTTAAACATGGTGATGATTTTTCAGGAACATTTAGTCACGTTGCTTTCAGTAAGAAGGTCAGAAGTGAACACATTAAGGAGAACACAGGAGAGTTTACCTGCAGTTCTTTCTACATGCGTCAGCGTGGGGAGCTGCTGGATGGGAGACACAGCATGTCCCCCCACCACCTGCAAATACCGGAAAAACTCTCCAGGGGCGCCTGGGTGTCCGCAGATGTGTGCCACGCAGCATCAGATTGAAGTCCATTTAACTTCCTTTGCCCTGAAATAGAACCAGATGCATTGGAACCACAATGGGAGAAAGTCTGGCCACAGTTACTCTCCAGGATGTCAGTTTTATTGCACAATATGCAAAAGGGGATTTCAGGAGTAGGTCACCTTTCACCATGTCCTTTCAGCTGCCTTCTGGAGCTGGAAACAAACTCTCCTCCTATTGTCTATTGGGTCTCCGAAGTTAAAAATCCATCCATGGCAGCCGTAAGGGAAACTGAGTCATCCATTCAGTTACTGAGTTATGTGTATCACTTGGTCCTGGTTTCAGCATGGGTCAGGGATAGGGAGAAACAGGGTGAGGAGAACCTCTGGGTGCCCATGGTTGTGCATGTGTGTGCATGGGATAGACAACTGACCAGAATTCACAGTGGACGTAATGAACCTCAGGAGCTGGCCAAGGCTCAGATAGGGGCTCTGGGCTGTTGGAGAAAGAGGCGGGTGGAGGGTGCAAGGCAGGCTGTCCCCACAGATGACCCCTACGTGCGCTTCGATGTGAAGAGCCAATACGAAAGGAATCAGGCCCATCACAGAATGCTAATTCCTGAAACAGCAATTTCTGTATTTACCAAGGTACCCACTTTATCCCCCAAAAGTGTTTCACCTTAAATACTCTGTATTTGCAAATATCTATCTACTTATCTATCATCTATGTATCTATTAATATATAATAATAAGCAGATAAGAATAGATAGATCGTAATACAAAATATGAATGAGATTAGTTAGAATAAGTAGTTGCTAGATACACAGATATAGATACATAGGTAGGTGATATATATCAGTTAGCTAGATGATAGATACATAGATAATACATAGATAATACATAGATACATAGATAATACATGCATGAATGAATGGATAGATAGATGATAGATAAGAGATACACAGATTGACAGGATGATGGACAGAGATATATAGATAGATGATAGATTGATAGAATGAGTACATAGATACATAGATAAGAGATAGATTGATAGGATGGATGGATAGACAGATACACAGATAAAAGAATAGGTGGATGGATGCATAGATAGATGGTTGAGTGAATGGATGGATACATGATAGATAAAGAGTAGATGGATAGATAGAGAATAGATGGATGAATAGATAAGAATAGATGGGTGGATGGATGTATGGATAGATAGGATGGATGGATAGATGATAGATAGATAGATAGATAGATAGATAGATAGATAGATGATAGGATGGATAGATGCATTCTATCCTTGCATGGATGGATGGATAGTTAGGTAGATAGGATGGATGGATTGATGGATGGATGGTACATGCATGGATGGATGGATAGTTAGGTAGATAGGATGGATGGATTGATGGATGGATGGATGGATGGATGGATGGATGGATGGATGGATGGATGGAAAGGCGGACGAGCAGGTGAGTCAGCACGCAGCCCAGCCCACAGCTCTGGCTTCCCTGAGGGCCCCTATGAACATGTTTTTGGTAAGTCACTAAAATGGACCATTTCTAGGATTTGGTCTAGGATTTGGAGAACCAACCTAAGGTTGGGTATGATGAGATACCAACCTGAGGTCAGGTATGATGAGATAAGGACCTGAGGTCAGTCAAAGGCAGTGCAAAGTGGAGAGACATTGCTGGACAGTCCCATGAGTTGGAACCAATGACAGACCCCAAGCTGTTCCCGATGAGACAGACAGAAGGGGTCTTGGTAAGAAGTTCCAAGTCTCTTCTGGAACGTGTTGGGGACCTGCCTGGCTTGGAGGGACCTGCCATGAACCGTCATACTTTACAATGACATTTCTCTAAGAAGGAACCTGCTGCCCAGCATGCACCACACCTCAGCTTCCTAAAATTCCAGGCGGGCCACCTGGCTGGGGTGACAAAGCTCTCATTGCCAACTCCTGCTTCAAAAAAATAAATTGCAATGTCAATGACAGACAACATTGTTCAAGTGTGAAACGTGTTGATTCGATGATACGTGTATATCATGTATGCTCGGCCTCCTCGCCTGAGCCAGGACCTCTATCACGTCGCAGAATGCTCATTTGTTGCTTATGGAGGGAAGAATTAGGATGTAGTGTCTTAGCAGGTGTGCTTCTGAGACTCTAAAATTGTCCGTAATCATGATCCTATGCATCAGATCTCCAGGATCTCCAAGACTGACTTATCTACTAGTTGCAAATTTGTACCCTTCAGCCAACATCTATCCTCAGCCCATGGTAGTTACTGTGTTTTTACAAGTTGAGTTTTGCTTAGAGTCCACATAAAAGCGAGATCATACAGTGTTTGTGTTTCTCTGAGATCTCTCACTAAGCATAATGCTCTCAAGGTCCATCCATGTTGGGGCAAATGGAAGGACGTCTTTCCTTCTCATGGTTCAGTGATGTCGCTTTGTAGTTATACACCTTCACCTTCTTTCTTTCTTTTGCCCCTACTTTATTTCCTCTTCATTTATTTATTTTTAAATTCCAGCTACTTAGCATAGAGATGCAATATTAGTTTCAGGTGTACTGTAGAGTAATTCACCCCTTCCAAACATCACCCTGATGCTCATCACAGCAGGTGCACACCTTCATCCCCATCACCTATGTCCCCACCCCCCCACCTACGTCCCCTCTGGTGACCATCACTGTACTGTGGTCTCTAGAGTTAAGAGTCTGTTTTTCATTTGGCTCTTATTTTTTTCTTTGTTCATTTGTTTTGTTTCATAAATTCCTCATAGGACTGAAATCATATGGCATCTGTCTTTCTCTGATGGACTTATTTCACTTAGCATCATACCTTCTAGCTCCATCCACATTGTTGCAAAAGGCAAGATTGCATTCCTTTCTTATGTGTGAATAATATTCCATTTTTACGTATCTACACCACATAACTTTATCCATTCATCAGTTGATGGCTACTTGGGCTGCTTCCGTATCTTGGCTGTCGTAGATAATGCCACAATCAACGGAGGAATGCATGCAGCTCTTCATGATCCTGTTCTTCTTGCTTTTGGATATCCAGCTCCTACTTTGAAATCTTCAGAATTCAGATGCATTTGCAGGGAAATCTGTGCTGTCTGTCTGAGCATGACATCCACTTGAGAGAAGAAAGCAGGTCTTACAGCTGGTTCTGTTCACACCAATGCTCCAGTTATTTGTGTATATTCTTTAGTTCAGCATTTCTCAGCCCTGGGGATGCTGACATTTTGGACCATCTCACTCTCTAAGGCGGGACATCCTGTGCACCATAGGGTGCAGAGCAGCATCCCTCGTCTCCACCCACCACATGCAGGGAGCATCCCCTACACCCCCATTTCCACAACCAGAAATATCTCCAGACATTTCCGAGTGTCGCCTGGTGAGCAAAATCACTCCTCTCCGCAAACCACTTCTCTGTAAAATAAGAGCAATAAAATTGTTTTCTCTCTCTACATTTATACGCGAAGAATGTCGTAGTGCCTAGTACAGAATTAATGCAGCTGGGAGAGGGCTGCCATAAAAGATGCCATTTGGGTTTCTGTTGAGTTTTTCACAGACAGGAAAAGCAGGCTCCAGATGACCTCAAACACAGGATCCTTGGTGGTCTTTTCATGAGATTTCCAAACGCCCAACTTTTGAGACACTAGGAAGAAAATTGAGTTCGAGATTTGCTGCCCATAGTCAACACTACTACGTTACACACCTAACAATTTGTTAGGAGGGTAGATTTCATGGTTACTGTGCTCACCAGCATACAATACCACTTTTTTTTAAAAGATTTTTTAAATTTATTTATTCATAGAGACAGAGAGGCAGAGACACACTTTTTAAAAGAAAGAGAAGACGTTCTCTTATGCCATCGAAGGAAGAAGCAGTCTAGGCTTGCTCGTCTTGTGGGGCGTTCTCAACAAACGGGAAGTTATCTTACCTCTGTAGGAATGTGCTACATCTAACTTTAGGTTTTAGAGAGAAAGAGAGGAAAACAAACACACAAGCCCATCACCTGTGCCACGGCCACAACCTACAGTCACATCCGAATTCCACTAAGTGACAAACAGCCATAAAGCACAATGTCGCTGGCTTTTTACCTCCACTCTGACAGTCCGGAGATTTGCTGATGCTCTTTTCTCCGGGAGGGACTTGTTTCCATAACACACTCACCCATCCTCATCCTTAAAATCACTGCTCTTCCACTTGATGAACTCAGTTTCCTTCACTCCGAACGTGCAGCTTATCTTAGATGCATCCGGGAAGAAGTGTCTGGTGCCAGTTTGGCCCGTCGTGCTGGAGATCTTTGTTTGGCTGAGACTTGCTTAATTGTCTTCAAAGTGAGATCATCTTGACGAAATCAAAAGGACACGGAAGTGGGAAGTAAGACCCGTGTCTCAGCTTCGCTTGTGTGTGGACACGCTACACAACATCCCATGGAAGAACCATGAGATGATGGCACATCCACGCACCTGCCTTGAAGCCTTTACAGAAACTCCTCGTGTTCTTGAGCTGTTCTCTGGATCGTCTAACAAGCCATTTGGCAATCACATAATCCCCAGGGAAGGTATGACATGAATGTGTCTGTATTTGGGTATTTTTTCCTTTCCCCCTAACTTCATCAGACCGCAAGTAGGTTTTGAGATGAAGATCGTTTGGCAGGCGTGCCTTCCAACATTCCACTTCCCGGCATGATGGAACACAAAATCAGGTTTCGTTGAGACTTTTCTCAGATCTGCTTCCCTGCGTTTCATAAGTTTTCGAGAGTTGTATAATTTACGATGTGGCGGGTCAGAGGAAAGTATGTGGAGAGCAGATGGGTGTGTTTAACTTAAACATTTAGGGTGTGCTGAAACCAACTCGAGCCTACAGATATGTTTTGGGGCAATAAGCAGAGTGCACTATGATCAGGAATTCATCCCGATGAGCATGTTGAGTTCCTCCCCACTCTCATGAGCAAGGGGATAAATTCATGGGTGTGTGAAAGAGAAACAGAGCCCCCAAATCATGTGGGTCATCCTCCACCTGAAATCAAGCCATCTGGGGATGACGGGGCTAAAGATGGGCATACGGGCATTCCTCCACAAGAATCCCTGGAGAAAGTGCCAGAACCTCTTTTTCAATAAAGCTGTTAAAAAAAAAAAAACTAATAAAGTTTTGATCTCTGGTTCCACATGGATGAACCTCAAAAACATGACGCTCGGTGAGGGAAGCCCAGACACAAAGGGGCACTTCGTGTGTGACTCCGTGGGCCTGAAATGTTCCAGAACAGTCAAATTTGCAGAGATGGAAAGTAGATTGGTGGACCCCAGGGGCTGGGGAGGGGACAGGGAGTGCCCACTAATGGGACACGGGCTTGCTTGCATCTTTGTGGGGCATGGAAATGCCTCGGAGCTGGGCACAGGTGGTAGTTGTGCAACTTTCTGGATGTTCTAAGTGCCTCCGAATGGTTTGCTTTAACTTGGTTACTTTTATGTTAACGTGGTTTTCATCTCAATTAAAAACAAAACAAAAACACTCTCGGCTCAGTTTTGTGCTCCATCGGGAGTTTTGGAGGAACACGAAAGAGAAAACGCTTTTGAACTCAGTAAACTTCCCAGCAAACAGGCTTGCTTATCCAGGGAAGTTGGTTCAATGTGAGAATCTGAGCAAACTAACAGACCAAATGCCTTAATGTCACTGGGAATTCAGGTCTAGGCATGCTTTGGACTTAGAGACCAGCAGGACACTATAGAAAATGGGATTTGGATCCAACAAGGTGATTTTGTGTGAAAGCATGAATTCTAGGATGAGGCAACTGGACAGAGAACTTCTCTCCTAGGGGGCCCCTGCACTCTCCCTGTGTGAGGGAGACAGAACCAATAGGACCTATGTGTACAGGTAGCAAAAGGTAGTGATGGACCCAGATCTATCCATACCATGTCAGTATCTACAGCCATATCCATGTATTTATGTACCTATTTATCTTTCAAGATTTATTTTCAAGAATTGGCTCACCTGATTGTGAGGTTTGGAGAGTCCAAGATTTGGTGGGTGGGCTGGCAACCTGGAGATTCAAGAAGAATTTACAGTTCAAGACCAGAGGCTGTCTGTTGCAGAAGTCCCTCTTCTTTGGGGGCTGAGGGGGCAGGAGGAGGTCAGGCTTTATTCTCTCCAGCGCTTTAGATGAATAGATGAGGCCCACCCACATATGGAGGCATGGAGGCAATCGGCTGTATTCAGGGTGTGCTGGTTTGAATATTCATCTCATCAAAAATCCACCCTCAATCCTCACAGAAATATTTAGAATAATGTTGGAACACATATCTAGGCACCATGGCCCAGCGAAGCTGACATGTAAAATTAACCATTACATAGTAGGATGGGCTGAATCACAACTATTATGAAAATGAGGTCATAGTTCTGCATCAGTGGTCGTCAGCTGGAGGTGATTCTGCTCCAAGGTCACTTGGCAATGGAGATACTCTTTGGTTGTCATTGCAGGGGTTATGGGGTGCTCCTGGCATGTGGTGAGTGGAGACAAGGGATGCTGCTCAATACCTTACAGAGCCCAGAGCCCACACCAGAGAATTATTTGGCTTACATGTCAAATAGTGTGAATATTGAGAAACCCTGATGTACAGTAAGTGAAAAAAGGTTAGAAGGGTCAGATAACATGTTAGAATACTGTTGGTTTTATCACTAGTTTCACAATTGTCCATTTTCCTTTTAAAATTAAGTAAATATGTTTCATGTTATTTGATATTTGCTAATGCAGTTTGATACTTTTCCATGATATGAAAAGACATCTGTCTCTAATTGTACTAACATAATCTATCCATCTATCCACCATATCTACCTATGTATCTATCATCCATCCATCCATCCATCCATCCATCCATCCATCCATCCATATTTACCTATTTATCTATCAATCAATCATCTATCAACTATCTATTCATCCATCCACTCATCCATCATGTCTGTCATCTACCTATCATCTATCTATCCATGCATCCATCCATCGGTCTATTCATCCTATAAATGTGAACAGCTTTATCTACTCCTTGCACAGAAAGTGATTATGCAACTCTTCTGCAGAAGAATGACTGAGTTAGAGCCAAAGTATTAATCTTCCTATGAAAGTTTAACAAACATTTTATGAACTCATCCCAATTTTGAATCATTCTGGGGGATTTCTGAAGAACTGACTGGGGTGGGCATGGAAAAACAGAGCTTGCATATTCTATGTCACTTTCATGTACAACACAGTTGGCTTTAAAATCCGTTTTCATAGGAATATAGAGCCATTGTTTAACTCAACATTTTCTTCCTTACTTTCTCCAAGTGAAACATTCCATGGTTTGACGACCTTATCAGAATGTAAAAGCTTAGATCAAAATTGATATGACAATGCAGAGAAAGGGGAACCCTCTTGCACTGTTGGTGGGAATGCAAACGAGTGCAGCCACTCTGGAAAACAGCGTGGAGGTTTCTCAAAAATTTGAAAATAGAGCTGCCCTATGGTCTAGTAATTCTACTTCTGGAAATACATCTAAAGGAAATAAGAACACTAACTTGAAGAGACAGCTGTACCCCTATGCCAAGACCAGCATTACTTATAACAGCCAAGACCTGCAAACAACTCAAGTGCCTATCGATGGATGAAGGGATAAAGAAGTTGTGCCATGCAAATATACATAACGGAATATCAGTCAGTCTCAAAAAATGAGAAAATCCTACTATTTGTAATGGATGGATGGACCTTGAAGAATTATGCTAAGTGGAAAAAGAGAAAACAAATACAAATGCTGTATGATCTACCTGATATGTGGAATCTAAAACTACCCCCAGGAGGTGCAGAGGGGGGATGGGAGGAAGGTGGCCCAAAGGCACAAACTTCCATTAATAAGACAAAGACGTACGGGGGACTTGGTGTACAACATGATGGCCATAGGTAACACTGATGCATGGTATATAGGAAAGCTATTAAGACAGTGGATCCTTGTGTTGAGAAAATCTTCCTTTTCCTTTTCTTTTTCTAAGAGATTTTATGTATTTATTCATGAGAGACACACAGAGAGAGGCAGAGACACAGGCAGAGGGAGAAGCAGGCTCCCCATAGGGAGCTCTTGATGCAGGACACGATCCCCGGTCTGGGGATCACACCCTGAGCCAAAGCCAGATACTCAACTGCTGAGCCACCCAGGCATCCCCTTCATTTTCTCTTTTTTGTATCTATATGAGAAGATGGATATTAACTGAATCTCTTGGGCTCATCATTTCACAACATCCATAAATCAAACCATCATACTGTACATCTTAAGCTTGCACAATGAAACATGTCACTTATTTTTCAAACTGCACAAAAAGCTGCTATCAGCAGAGACGTTTTTGTAAATTACACATAGATCATCTCATGAAACAGCTCTCAGGCTCGTTTTGTTTTTAGTGGGAAGGCGTACTTTCATAACCTGAATTTATCCATGGCCTCAATTTTTCTACAATGAGAACAGGGAATATATTCACCTGTAGAAGACGGAATTGAGTGCTTCCATCTGATTGATATGCTTTGTGATCTCTAGAGAAGAGAGGGTTTGACTGGATAATCTCTAAAGTCCTGTCAAGGTACGTATTTTAATATTCTCATTACAAAGAGCAAACATAACATCATATAGATAGAACTGGCAAATTCGATGACCCACGGAATGTGGAAATGGCAGCATGTGGGCAGTACCTCGGGACAAGCGTGTAGACAAGATGTGGCTATTCCATGTGCTGGGTTATGCATGTGACTGAATGCTCTTCGTTTGCATCTCAATGGTGTCTCCCGGGTGGTCCAATGCTGCCTTTAAGGGGGCGGCATGGAGGGGTGCCCAAGACTGAATGTATGTGTTCTCCCAAAATTCATATGTTGTTGATGCCTAAGCCCCAGGTAGATGGTATTACATTGCGTGGGCCTTTGGGAAGGCATTAAGTCATGAAGATGGGACCCCCATGCCCATCTTTAGAATCGTGCCCTTAAACCAAGACGTTGAAAGAAGTTGCTTTTCTCTCGCCACTATGTGAAGATACATCAGTAAGATGGCGCACGTGAACCAGAAGACGGTCCTCACCAGACACTGATTCTGTCCACACCTGGATCTCGGACTTCCAGGTGCCTGACATTTGAGTAGTCCACTTCTTTTGTTGATAAACCACCCATTTATGGCGACTATAAGCATTGTACAGCGGAGGTCCAGAACTTGCATAATTGAACATATTTACCATTGGTACACAGTGGCCTGTTGCCCTCCACCCTGGGAATAGCAGAAGCCACCCTCCTTCTCCCTGTTTGTGTGAGTGTGACTGTTTGAGACAACTCCTATAAGTAGAGCCATGCAGCATGTGTCCTCCTGCACCAGGCTTATTTCTCTAAGCATCACACCCTCTAGGTTCACCCACGTATGACAGGATTTCCTACTTTCTAAAGGCTGGATCATATCTGCTGTTTGTATATCCCATATTTTTTCTCTGTATCTGTTCATCTGTGCATGAACACTTAGGTTGTGTCCATATCTTGCTCGTTGTGAATAGTGCTAGAGTACACATGGGGGTGTGACTAGCTGTTCAAGATCTCGATTTCAGTTCTTTGTCTCTACGCCTGGAAACTGGCATTGCCGGATCAGTTCTTGTCTCACTCTTGAAACCAATCAAAATAGCCGCCTTTTAGTGAGCAGCATGGTGACCCTGAGGAGAATGCTTTTACTCTGATTTCTTTCCCGCTTCTCACTTTACTCTCTGTTTGTCCAGTTTATACATCTGTTCTTCTTTTCAGACAAATTATACATGGGGTCATGGGAGATCCTGCAAGGGAAACATTTATGTCCCAAGGTGGAATTATTGGGGGTAAATGTCTGTGAAGGATAAGAGACCAGACCTGACCATGGTGGAGGGGGAGAGGGGGTTGGGGGAGCCAGAGCTTGCAGCCCAGCACTGAGGATGTCCTGGCCAGGCCTGTAAGGAGCCCCCGAGCAAGGCTGGAGTCCTGAGTCAGGCAGAGGTGGCCCACATTGCTCCATGCCCCACCCCACCCTGCCTGCCACTCTCCATCAGTGTTTTCAAAGCTCTTCAAGGGGCCAAGCAATGCACTCACACAGCTGTACATTTTTGCAAATCTTCCAAGAGTAAGATATGTTTGAATTCCTTTTCTTAAACATGAACCCTCCACATTTTGTGAGCTTCACCAGCTGCAAAGCCTGGGTCTTCCACTAAACACATGCAAACCATCTGTCTCTGGCAGGGACGGTGGTAGCGAAGGTGGTGGCTGTCTTTAACATCTAGACAAGGAGGTCCTGGCATTATCTGAAACTTTGGTTAGTGCCCTGGGTTCAATGCAGAGGGACCCAGTGAAAGTGTAGAATGTGTGTGACCTTTCCCAGAGCTCACTCCCCATGAAGGGATTCACCCCATGTACTTAGTCACCACCCTCCACCCCACGTCTCCCCTTGCATATGCTTTATTTTGTTGGCACAACGGAAAGAATTAGGTTGAAATTCTTTGACTAGACTCAATGCAAGGATTGCGAAACTCTGTGGATCTTGGAAATATGGTTTCAGTTGTAGACAGACGCAAGGCAGGAAGCACACATGAGCATCTCCACATTGGCAATTTTGAGCACATTTTCTTTATTCTTTGTCTTTGAAGCCTTAATATCTACTGGGATTAGAGTTTGTGATGCCAGTTAATGATCTCTTATTTCCTAAAATAATATAGAATGAAGTTTTCTCCATATTTTCCATTTTACAAACTCAGTTGCTTTCCAGTGCAGTCCTCTGGAGCAACCCTGGAGAATAATCATGTCTATTTAAAGGAAGCTTTCAACTTTGGAAAAAAATAAGAAACAAGTCAGTAGCATAGACACCCCCTGGGACCTTCTGAGAAATGCAAATTCTCAGGTCCCATTGTAAACCTGCTGAAGATCAGAAGATCTGGGGCAGGACTTGGCAACTGTGTTTATCAGAACCTCCAGGTGATTTGACACAAGATCGAGTTGAGAACCAACCAATCAGCTACCCTCTACCCCTCCAACCCCACCTACATATCGGAATCACCAGGTTTCCAAAACCCACCATGTTAGAACCAGCAATTCTGACTTAGTTAGTTTGGGGGTGGATTTGGGCTCAGAGGGCATGACACTTCTCAAAAGCATGGTTCTCAAACTTGACCGCATTTGGAAATCCCTTAATGCCTTCTAGCAACCTTGTGGCCTGGAGCCAGCTGTTCAGTCTCCCCAGGTGGGTTTGATGGGCGTCCAGGCTGAGAGCCATGCCTGTCTTGTCCCCCAGAGGATTTGGCTCTACAAAGGCTGTTGGAAATGCGAAGTCTGCTTGTTCTCAGACTTTGATGTGCATAGAAATCACAGGGATCATGGTAAAATGAGGATTCTGATTCTGGAAGTCTGACCTGGAGAGTCAGTAAGAAACCAGCTTGTGGAGGTTCTGCTGGTTACCAGATGAGCATTGAGTTACAGACTCTCTGTCCTTCATGGGGCATCTTGTCAAGCCTTTCATTTTTTTGCATGAAGTCCGCCTTTTCCTTCATTGTCTAATGGGGTTTCCAGGTGGGGATGTGAATGGAGTCTAAGTTGTGGTTACTCATATCAGCCTTTCTCAGCGTCACTCAAGAGTCAGTCACTTGGGGTTAGTTGATTGTCTGTGATGGGGCTAGTCTGTGTGAGGTGTGTTGAGGAGCATCCTTGGTCTCCACCTACTGCATTAGAGGAGCACCCCATGTTGTGACAACCAGAAATGTTTGTGGACATTGCCACATGTCCTCTGGGGATAAAATCATCCCGGTTGTAATAACTACCACAGATGGGGGATGGATGGATGGATAGATGGATATAGGGATGGACAGATGCATGCATGGATGGGCTGATGAAAGGATGGATGGATAGGTAGGTACATAGGTAAGTATGTAGGTAGATGATAGATGATAGATAGATATTGGGATGGATGGATGGGTAGATAGATAGAGTCTCTCATGCTAAGGCAGCAAGAGACCTCAGCAGTATTGACATCTGGGGCTGGCTGGATCTCTGGGGTGGGGCGTCCTGAGCACGACAGGGCACTGAGCATCATCCCTGGTGTCCACCCAGCAGATGCCACTAATACCTGCGTCCTGAGTTGTGAGAACCAAAAATATCTCCACACCTTGCCAAGGGTCCCCAAGAAGTACAGTTTCCCCATCCCTGTTGAGGACCTTGACCTCAGATGACACAGTGAGGCCCATTTTGAATGTGACACATGCCTCTTCCCTAGTCACACCCTTGTCTCAGAAGGGACAACACAGCAGGAGCATCGGATCCCCATGTTGTGCCTTCTGCACGGGCTTCTTCCCAACACGCTGGAAAGTCCCTGGCTCTCTGAGTGAGCGACTCCTTAATGATAAGTAGTCCACATAGATTCAAACTGACGGATCTGACCATTTAAAAAAAAAATTTCCATGGCTGCTTAGTGTTTGGAAAGAGATAGAAACAATTTACGTTATAGTCGCTTGAACTGTCACTCGCGTATAGAGTATTCGCTGATATTGCCGGTTGCGGTTTTGTGGATGATGGAAGAAGTTATAAATGGATGAGAAACATTTGCAGATGTCTTTGTCTTTTCTCTTTATGCTTGGAAACAACTCATTTATAATCGCCAAAAGATAACTTTGTGTGTGTGTGTGTGTAATAGGTCAGTGGGATGTTTTTGTTCACATAGCCTCCACGAGAGGGCAGTGCATACCACTTAAAAAGTCTTGCCCACGGATTTGGGGCATATTTTAATTTTTCCAGTAGATTCCTCTCATTCACCTTCAAAACGAACGTCTTTTGCAAAGTGAGTCTTCTTTACATATTATTGCTTACATTTCGTAGGACCTGTTTTGTAGAATCAGGATAATCCTCCCATGTTTTGGGAAGAGCTGGTCTTCTCTCTCTTCCTAATGAGCCTGACTTTTCTTCATCCACCCTGTTGCGTATCCAGATCTGAAGAAAACACCTGTCAAACTTTCTGAAAAATAAAATGGCCTATGAATCACTCTACCATGCAAGGGGAGTTTGAACACCAAGGTAGCACATTTAATGACACTTGGTCACAACTCTCCAACGTGTAAATGCGATATTCATGCAAAGAGCCCAATACACTCTGCCCGAATCGCATCAGAAGGAATAAGAAATAAAATCTTCTTTAGCTAAGCAAATAAGATATCTCCTCATCCTGCAATGTCAAATTTCCCCCAGATGGAGAATTTTCACCATGTCGAACACCTACTTAAGAGTTTAGTGACCTGAAACACTCAACGGAGGGTGGGTGACTTAGAATGAGCAAGGCTGAGTCCCCGCAAAGCCCTCCTTCTTCGTCTGCCAAAGGAAAAGGCTTCCCACTGAGGTCTGACGCTCTAACCTGATCATCTGCACTAATCCAAACCTTCATGCCGGGAGGGCTGACATATGGTGGGTGCTCTGCATGTTGAAGCCCACCTCCAAGGGAAAAATCTCAAGTCATTGCAGTCTGTATCTGCAAACACCGGGTGCTGTGGGTTAATGAAAGGGGATGGATGTCTGGGTACTGAATAGGACAATTGTGTCCACGCAGGCACGGCTAATGTGATTCATTGGCCAATTATAACCAGTTAGCGTCTTATCTGGTGAACATTGGCTCCTTAAGGAATACTGACGTGCCTCCCTTTAAAGCTTGGTTTGCTTTGGATTTGTATGCAGCTCTTCAAGCCAGGACGTTTGAGCACAGATGAATTAGGTCTCAAATAAAAATACTATATGTGCCATTATGCTCAGAGCTAATTTGCTGGGACACAGAAAATGGCAATCAGATCTATGGGAACGTGCCATTAGGGCAGCAAGTGGCCAAGCATCTGCAAATCTTTGGAAGGGTCTAGGGCCATGTGATGCGGCTGCTCGAAACATCCAGCTCCTTGTTTGCTGCCTGGTCCATGCAAACCCTGTAGCTGGCTAGCCAGCACCTCTTCTCCTTTGAGTTTGGAGGTTAAGGACAGCAGACAATGTTCAGAAAGGAGAGAACGCCAGCCTTCAACCTATAAAATTCCCATTAAATATAAATCTGAGAAACTTCAGGAATGGAGGGAGTTGAAAATCGAAACATGATGCAAGTAGAGATCTGCTAACTGACCAAGAGCCCAGAATTTTTGTCATCCTCAGATATGAGCTTTGCCAATCAGCGGTCATGTTAGTGTCCTCAACCAACGCACATGCTGTTGTTTTTTATTATCATTACTATTTTTGAGGCAGAAGTGATTAGGAAGATTTTCTAGAATCTACTTAGTGTTTTTAAACTATTTATTTATTTATTTATTTATTTATTTTTATTTATTCATGAGAGACACAGAGAGAGGCAGAGACATAGGCAGAGGGAGAAGCAGGCTCCATGCAGGGAGCCCAATGTGGGACTCAATCCCAAGACCCCGGGATCATGACCTGAGCCAAAGGTAGAGACTCAACCGCTGAGCCATCCAGGTGTCCCAGCTTAGTTTTTTTTTAAGATAAGATATATAAAAGCTTATTTGAGTAAAATTCGTATCTCTATCAGTATCTGTATATCAATCTGTACATCACTATTTATCTATCTATCCATCATTATCTACCCATCTCCATCCATCCATCCATCCATCCATCCATCCATCCATCCATCCAATCTACCTATCCATCCATCCTATCTATCTATCTATCTATCTATCTATCTATCTATCTATGTATCTATCCATCCATCCATCCATCCATCCATCCATCTATCCACCTACTTACCTATCATTTGGTATTAGGACATGAAAATGGTTATGTTCAAGTGGTGATCTCAAGGCTTGTGTTAGTTTATCCAGGATCTAGCTGTGGCAAGCATGTTATACTTTAAATAAATATAAAAATACATACTATTTTAAAAAATAATTTATTGAGACAAAATTTACATAACGTAACCATTTTAGAGTGAATGATTCAGTGGCTTTTGACACATTCACCAGGTTGAGTAATAACCATTTCTTTTCTGTTCTTTTTCTTCTCTTTTCTTTTCTTTCTTTTTCTTATGACAAGTGCACTTCTCAATCCCCATCACCAATTTCCCCCATCCTGCCACCCACCTCCCCTCTGGTAACAAGCCTCAGTGTGTTCTCCAGAGTTAAGAGTCTATTTCTCAGTTTGCCTCTCTCTCTCTTTTTTTCCCCTTTGTCCATTTTTGTTTCTTAAATTCTACATATGATTGAAATTATGTGGTGTTTACCTTTCTCTGCCTTATTTTGTTCAGCATTATACTCTCTAGCTCCATCCATGCCATTGCAAATGGCAAGATTTCATTATTTTTTTATGGCCGCCTAATATTCTGTTGCATATATACACCACACCTTCCTTATCCATTCGTCAACAGATGGACACTTGGGCTGCTTCCATAGCTTGGCTACTGTAGGTAATGCTGCTATAAACATCAGGGTGCATGTATTCCTCTGCATTAGTATTTTTATATTTTGGGGCTAAATCCCCAGTAGTGCAATTGCTGGATCATAGGGTAGTTTTATTTTTCACTTGTTGAAGAACCTCTATAACATTCTCCAGAGTGGCCCCACCAGTTTGCATTCCCACCAACAGTACACGAGGGTTCCCCTTTCTCCACATCCTCAACACCTGTTGTGGCTTGTGTTGTTGATTTTTGCCATTCTCACAGGTATGAGGTGGTATCTCACTGTGGTTTTGATTTGTATCTCCCTTAGGAGGAGTGATGTGGAGCATCTTTGCATGTGTCTGGTGGACGTCTGAATGTCTCCTTTGGAGAAATGTCTGCTCATGCTTTCTGCTCATTTTTGAATTGGATTATTTGTTTTCTGGGCATGGGCAAAAACCAATTCTATCTAGTACCAGAACATTCTCATCCCTCCAAAAGGAGACCCTGAGCCGCTCCCCACTTTCCGCCTGCCAGGCCCAGCCAACCACTGATCTTTCTCTGTCTACAAGACATTTGATATAAATAGAACCATGCACTATGTGGTCTTCTGTGTCTGGTGTCTTTCACTGAGCATGATGTTGTCAAGGCTCATTGACGTTTCACAGGTGTCCGTGCTTCCTTGTCGAGGTTGAGTAACCTTCCATTGTCTGAATGGACCACATTGGCTTCATCCATTTGTCTGTTGTTGATTGCTTCAGCTGTTGCCACCTTTTGGCTCTTGGCAAAGTGCTCTCTTTTTATAAATAGTATCCTTAAGACATGCTTGGGTTTCCCACCTCTAAAGTGACACTTTCTGAATTATGGAGCAGGGGATTGATTTCTATCATTAAAGCTTAAAATGTAGACTGTGGGAATCATGAGCACAGTGGGACAAACTCACAGGCAGGCTCTGGAGACCAGTTTCTCATCTGACGCCTAACTACCCCATCATGTGCAATGAACTTCTGACCTTGAAAGCAACCCTTGCCGTGGGAACATCCCAGTATAGGTTTATTTTATTGCTTAAGAACCAAAAAAGCAGAGAAACACAGCTGCATAAAGAGCCTTCTCCACTTTCCGTCCTTGCATCGGGCACAAGATCTGAGTCCCTGCGGCTACAGGGCACCTTCTGCCCAAAGGGGAAGGAGGAGAGGGCACTTTCCTCATTGTGGATTCTCTTTTGGGGGCCCAGAGAAAGGAATAATGACCTAAGCAAAGAGTGAATCTTGTTCTCCACCGAAATTCGGGGATTAGACAATAGCTAGGATGTTTTCTGGATGTGACCAAATTAATTAAACCACTAATGAACTCTGGTGGGATTGAAAGGCACTATCGATACAACTGTGTGAACACACAGCTCTATTAATGAATTATATTAGTTTCCTAGTGTGACAAAGTACCACAAAAAGGGGTTTCAGGGTTGCATCTGTCCCACTGTTTTCTTTCTCCGAAGACGGACTTACCATCTACATCTTGATGCAAATGTAAGGCTCTGTGGACCACGTGCTACCCCTAGTCTAGTTGCACATGGACCTGTGTGCTTTATCTCCTTGTTCCACCTTCCTTGAGATCTTATCCCATTTGTTACGTCCATCTGGGTCAACCCTTATGTTACTGCTCGGGTAATTGTGAAACTGTAAACGGGGCTGTATCATTCTCTGGAATCAAGTCCTCTATAGTGACTCCCCATCACCTAGAGTAGAGACTGCTCCCCCTCCCCCCTTTTTTGTAATTGGTTGTAGAAAATACATGAATGTGCATGGCTGTGTGCCGATAAAGTTTTATTCACAAGAATAGTTGGTGGGCCGTATATGGCCCTTGAGGTTTAGTGTGCCAACCTCTGATTTAGAGGATAAATCCTCAACATTTAAGCTGTCATGTACAAAGTTCTTCATGACCTGAGTTTGCCCCCCTAAAGGATTCTTGTATCATGTCCCCTAATGCCAGTTCAGGGCACCTACATTCTCGCCCTGCACAAAAAAATATGTTGAGCTGACACCAGTGACATATGCAGACCATTTTGTCTGCAATGTGTTGAATTGTGTTCCCTCTGAATCTGTAGGTTGAAGTCCTGACCCCATGTAGGAAGTCAGCGCCTTCAGAGATAAGGCCTTTAAAGAGCCACTTAAGGTAAAATGAGGTCAGTAAGATGGACTCTGATCCCATAGGACTGGTGTTCCTATGAGAAGATGAGGACACAGACATGCACAGAGGGATGAGCATGTGAGGACACAGGGAGAACATGGGGTATAGACGCCAAGGAGGGAGGCTCCGGGAGGAGCCAGCCTCGGCCCTGCCTGGCCTCAGACTCCCCACCTCCAGGGCGGAGAGACAGTAACTGTCTGTGGCAAACGCAGCTCTGTCTGGGGAGTTTGTTATGGCTGCCCGAGCACACTAATACCAGCACCTTTTCAGTACCCCAGGAATCACACCGCCTTGTGTTTCCTTAGCTTATTTAGTCCCTGAAATAATGTCTTGCTGGAGTCTGGTGCTTTTGGGTTGGAAAGGGATAACATGTCAGAGACTCAAGGTAGTAAGTCACCTCCTTCTATCTCAAATGAGAAGCTCACTCCCTTTGGAAGAGCCTCCCCAACCCCACTTCTTTGCATTTGGGGAGTTGGCCTAGGAGAATGGCTTGGTTCTGATTTTTCCATTCTGCCTTAGTTCATGAGATGCTACAATGGATGTATTTTTCTTGGTGCAATAATCTTTGCTATTTTTTTTTTTCTATTCCATGCTGTTTCTCGTCTGGCGGAGAGAAGTGGAAAATTTTAGGCAATCGTCCCAGGATCTCAGACCATTTCCAAAATCTTGCTATTGAATAAAAATATTGTATGTTCTCCTTCTCTGCGATTGGCCCAAATGGACTTTGTGTTTTCATCACATTCTCCAGGTGATTGACGACCCCCCATTTTTAAAAAAATTTTCGTGTCTGCTACCTTCGCTACTTTGAAAGCGTGCTCTCAATGTTCTTATTGTAAATGACGTTTTACAAGCCTTCCATGGAACCAGTGTGTCTGCATGTGCATCGTGCCAATGTACACATTCTCAGGAGGGAAAAGGTGTTTGGCTGCACCTGGCTCTTCTCTCACCTGAGATGTCTGTGCATTTGACCGAGACATGGAGACCTTGCCAGATACTCACTTTATTTGGATCCTGCATTTCCATGGTATTGTCGCCTGCATTTCTGGGATGATCAGTGATGTTGAGCATCTTTTCATGTGTCGGATGGCCATCTCTGTAGATCTTTCCTGGAGAAACACCTGTTCATGTCTTCTAACCATCTCACCGGAAATAAGCACAGAGCAATTGGAATTCTGTTCATAATTTTGTCAAAAATATTTACATATTTATTTATTTGAGAGAGAATGAGCCAGGGGAGGATGAGAGGGAGAGGGACAAGGAGACTTCTCGTTGAGGGTGGAGCCTAACTTGGGGCTTGGTCCTAGGACCCTGATATCATGACCTGAGCCCAAACCAAGAGTCAGATGCTCAACTGACTGAGCCATCCAGGCATCCCCCGATGTCACTCATAATTTAAATGCCAGCTAACGGCAATAATAAGGAGGATGACAGAGAAATAAGTTGCCATGACAATCTTTGGGGTTGAAGATGGGGACCCAGTCTCTACAGGTAACTGCCCTCTGTTGTCTTGTCTTCTATATTTGGATGCCGCATCTCTCCAAGTACAAAAATGAGATATTTCCCATCGTCCACAGTAGAGGAAGGTGTTTTTCGATGTCAGTTGGTGACACCAGATGCCAGAGTCCCCAGGGCTGCGTGTTGACTTCACAAAGGTTCTCTCTGTATCAAATGCCATCGAAGAGATTCTCATTTACAGGTGAGGTTTGGAGCCACAGGTTAACCCTCATGTAACCCATAAGCTTTTGGGGGAGGCGATACTATCCCCAGCTTAAGAAACACTACATCTTATGCCAAACTGTCATTTAACGAGGTCTAGGTGTGGCCATGTGACTGCATTCAGCAGGATTTTAGGAAAAGTGTGGTGGGCCTTTAGGAAGGCTGCTGACAAAGAGCTAGTTCCTTATGGCTCCCTCATTCCTGCTTCTGGGGATGTGGCTTGAAGGAATGGCTGGAGCTTCAGCATCCATCCTTGACCCACGAGGAAACATTGAGGACGCAAGTCACACGCTGGGCTTTCAGAACAGAAAGATAACGGAAGGTTCTTGGGCATCTCAAGGCCAACACCCTAGTCCTGATCCTTATTCCAAATATCTGAAGCTTTGAGGTTTGTTTTTACTTTGGTCTTGTCTGAGTCTGACACTTGTCTGCTCCCGATTCTCTTAACGAAAACTACTTGGTGTGTCTTGCAGAAACTTTTGACTCTCACTGAACATTGTTGGCTTTCTAAACATCTGAATCAGCTGTGATTTCACTCTCCTAGCACAGGCCTCCAGGTTATTTGCTCTCGACGTCAAGCTACTCACGCGGGCCCGTGAATTCTTCGAGGACACGAAACATTTGTGTAGTTGAATCGAGGACAGAATTGTGTGATGGTCTGTCCGTTGTCCCCTCTGGCCACACTGGGAACAGATGAATGCGAGTCGATCGCATCGGGGTCAGAAACTGTGTGTGCACATTTGCAGTGAGGACGGGAGGGGAGTAAAAGGAGGGAGGCTCTCCTCCTCTTGCCCGCTCTCTGAGCCCAGATGCTGAGAGACAATGAACACTTCCCCAACATATTCAAGGATGTGAGCTTGGATTTCTTCGCTGGGTGTCCTTCTTCAGCTGGGTTCCCACCCCGTGAGGCGCGGGCAGTCTACGACGGCCCCAGATGTGTGCCTCAGCATCTGCTTTCTGACACCATGCCTCTATGGCTGACGCTCACCTTTCCTGGAGGGTCATGCAATGAGCTGTGAAAACCCTGCAAGTACATGAGGGAATCCTCCGGAGATGACCGCTACGGACCAGTGCTCAGCTCGAGCTCTGGTTTCTGGCAAGGCTGGCCCTGTACATGTGTGCGTGTTGCACACAAGCCTCCATGTAGTGCTCCTTCTGAATTCACCTAGCACCTAAGGAACTGGTCCCCAGCTGAACGGCAGGGGTGCTCTCCCTCTGACCAGATGGAAAAGGCAGAAGCAACAAGAAACATTTGCAAGTTTTAGATCTCTGTTTTTTTTTTTTTTTAAATCCTAAACTACTCTTTGGGGAACAGTGAGCCAGACCTTTGTGTGGGATGATGGGGCACAAGGCTGCATTGAAAGTGGCCAGATGAAGCAGGGAAGGGGCTGCGGGCACAGGTGTCTCTGGGCAGGGGGAGTTCAAGGGGTCCCCACCAAAGCCTAAGAGCTCATTCCCCCAATGGTCTAGTGAGGGGACCTTGTCCAAAGGCTACTTTTGGGGGTGGGGGGCAGAAACGACCCTGCAGGGCTATAGAGGTTGTTCCCAGATGCTGTTCCTTTGCTGAGCAGAACACACAGAGGGTAAGTAACGGATGCCAGAGGACTTCGAGATCCAGGGTTGTGCAGAGGTGGAGGGAACATGGGGGCGGGGGATAGGCACAGGATAAGGGACCTGGGGGGTCATTGTGAGGATAGAGGGACCTGGGGGGGGCAGGGTGAGGATGGAGGGACCTGGGGGGGGGGAACAGCATGAGGATGGAGGGACCTGGGGGAACAAGATGAGGATGGAGGGACCTGGGGGGACAGGGTGAGGAAGGAGGGACCTGGAGGGACGGGGTGAGGAAGGAGGGACCTTGGGGGTGACAGGTTGAGGTTGGATAAACCTGAGGGAGAGTGTGAGGCTGGGGTTTACAGCCTCTGGTGCATGAGGTCCAGGACCCGTGGTCCATCCCTCACAGGTATCTGTCCCCGAGTCCCGGTCCAGACCAGAGTCCGGCTGCAAGGGCTCCCAAGACATTGGTCTGTAGTGTCCATGTTTAAGGCCCAGAACAGGGCCGCCAAGGTGGAATGCCAGCAGACGTAGCCTTATGGGATATAACCAGCAGACACCAGTAAGAAAGACTGGATTAGATTCACATGCATGTGCACACACACACACACACACACACACACATACCCCTCCCCCTGACTAAGGAAAAAGCAATCCTTCCCATTGCTGGCAAATAAAACTGACCTAGGCTCTCCCTTGAGGCGTCACTCACATTTCTGGCAGGGTCTTAAAGTGTCAGCCTGCCCCGGGCACCATTGTGTCACAGAGGGATTCTTGGTTATTGTCTGTTTCTCCTTCTGGAACAGCTTTTCTCTCAGTAGGTCCACGCTGCCATGGGAGCCTGTGTGTCCTGGTCCCTATGGAAGGGTCTGGCTTTCTGGACGTGGCTCCCTTGACAGCCACATCCTCCAATCCCCAGGACCTCTGTCATCCATCGTCGTCTTGTCATCCATCATCCATCTCGTCCTTGCCGAGTTCGTGACTGCTGTCCTTAATCCCACACCCTGGGCAGAAAGGCCCCGATTTGCCAAGAGTCTTAGCACTAGAGTGCCATGAGGGCGGGGATTTTAATGACCCCAATAGGGCCAGAGGGACAGGGTTTCATTTACAGGGAGTTTGCTGCTGGGGCAACAGCCTTACTTCTCATTTTGTAATTTGCAACCCTTCCCTTGTTTTGTCCCCAATTGTTCTGTCCCCGTCCCTCTCCTACCGAATGCTCGGACTTTGATACTTCCTACCTCTATTTTATTTCACGTCCAAATGCACTGTCTTGGGGAGCTTGGAACCTTGGGTGTATGAATTTTGAGGGGTGTTAGGCTTCAGCTGTATCATGACAGAGCCTTGGTCACAGCCTGGGATCTCAGATGCCCCATGGGCTTGAACACAGGCAACATTGGTCCTGTCTATGGGATGCTTTCCCTGGGATGCCAGTCTTTAACCTGCCGCTCATTCCATTGGCTGTGTCTTACTGTGACTTCACACCTCTGAATGTTGTGTGCTCCTCACTTTCATCCCAAAACCCATGTTACCTTCTGCTCTACCGCTGAAAAATCTCACGCCAATAGGTCTGGATAGACATCTGACCTTCTGCTCCACTGCTGAAAAATCTCACTCCAGTAGGCTGAACCATTTCCTGCAGGGTGGCCTTGTGTTCACACTCTTAGAAATCACCTGCACGCCTACCTTTGTACAACCCTGTAAAGACGTCCTCTTCCAGATATCTTTAAGCCATCTGGAAGCCAGACTCTTCCACAGGGACCAGGGACCAGGACACACAGGCTCCCATGGCAGCAAGGACCTATTGAGAGAAAAGCTGCTCCAGAAGGAGAAACAGACAACGACCACAGTGCACCACCGAGGGACAATCCATCCCACTCAGGAATCCTGACTTCTTCCCCCTGTGATTTAGTGACCTGATGAAGACCCGAGATGAACCAAAGTTCTAATATCCTAAAACGGGTGTGACTGCAAGTTAATCCCATAGCGGGGGAACAGGGGTGGAGTGTGAGGACCCTCCCCATCCAAAGACCTCTTTTGACAAAGGAAAATCTTCACATCATTCTCCATGGGGATGGCTGCTGAGGGGCGCAACGGGTTTTGAGACCTGGTGTTTGGTCTTCTCACATTTTGTAACAGGGTTTTGCTTACAGTGTACTCCACATCTGCACACCTGCATTTGAGTCTTCTGCATCACCAGGAAATATATATATATACATGAAGTATAAATATATAGATCATATATTCACATAAATATATGTGGAATATGTGAAATATATACATATATGCATTTTATTTTTTTCATATATGTATTTTAAATATACAAATACATAATATAGATGCATATATAGATGCATACAAATACATAATATAGTTGCATATATATACATCACATCTACATTTATACATTAAACATACATAATATCTACATATATACATTATATAGATACATAATCTATATCATCATACATCATCATATATCGTACATTTTATATATGCACATACATGACATATACACAATATATGAACCTTATACATACATATACAAAATATATACATATACACATGAATATACATGAATATATTCATGATATGTACATGATATGTACATATTTATCATATATATACACCATATCTACATATACACATTACATACATATAATATGTACACATATAAATTATATGTACATATACATAACAATGTACATATATACATACATAATGTATAAATCTTATACATGCATATACATAACATATGTACATGATATCTATACCATATCTACATATATACATTATATATACATAATATGGGAATAAAGGGGAAAGGAGAAAAAAATGAGTGGGAAATATCAGAAAGGGAGACAGAACATGAGAGACTCCTAACTCTGGGAAACGAACTAGGGGTGGTGGAAGGGGAGATGGGTGGGGGGTGGGGGTGACTGGGTGACGGGCATTGAGGGGGGGCACTTGACGGGACGAACACTGGGTGTTATTCTATATGTTGGCAAATTGAACACCAATAAAAAATAAATTTATAAAATAATATCTACACATATAAATTATATATACATGATGTATACATATCTACATTGTATACACATAATATACACATATAGACATAATATATAAACTTTGTATATACATCATATATACATATGTACACATGATACACATTACATATACACATATATAATATATACACAGATACATACATTATATATACACATATATACATTATACATACATAACAAATACATGTATATATCATATACACATATATACCTAATATATAAACCTTATATATACATATACATAATAGACACATCATATCTACATATACACATTGTACATATCTATATATATGAATTATATGTACATAATATATACACATATATACACATATATACATCATATATACATATATACATAACAAACTTTATACATATACATAATATAGAGTATACACACATGATACATATATGTACATTAGATGCATACACGTGCATAATATATACATATGTACACATAATATACACGTACCTTTTATATATGCGCATACATGACATATGCATATACATATGAACACATAATATATATGCACATGTATATAGGTGTTCATATGGCCGCATGTGCGTGCTATTTAGTGATGTAATGACAGAGTTGCAGTGGGATAGCTCAGGAAGGGGGGTGACGTTAACGGGTGTGGAGGACTCTAACCTGGGGCATCCTAACACTAGTGAATCTCACCCCGGGCTAGATGTGCCATGACACCTGTGATTTGCAGAAGGAAGCATCTACAGGCTTGAAACCCTCATCCTTATCCTACACATGGAGAACGCCAAGACTCTGTTTCTACGCAGCCTTCTAGAACTGGCATTGTCTTAAATCCAAAACAAATCGAATAAGAACAGAATCAAATGATGCCAAACGTCACTGAGGGAAGCTATTCACCATGGAAACGTCACTGAGGGAGCATAGACCACATAGTCACGACCCTGAATGTGGAGCTCCTCTGGGTCAACCTTGCTAAGGCGAAAGATTTTAACTCTCATGCAGATTAACCTACATGTACCTTCTTCCTGTATAGATCTGAGCTGTGTGGACCTGCGTGAGTAATAACACACATGGGGGGAGAGTCAGCTTGAAATTATCACTCTCTCTCCCCCTCTGTCCCTCCCTCTGCTTGTGTTCCCATGCTCTTTGTCTCTCTCTCAAATAAATAAATAAATCTTAAAAAAAAAAAAAAGGAACATGATACCATGGAAATACAATCAGAAAAGTCCAGAATTTGGGAGAAAATAAACATTTTTGTTATTCATAAACAAAATCAAATACGTGCAATTCAGATCAGCTGTCATTACCTGGGTCTTTTGAGCAAAACCCTCTTCTTTCTTTCAAAACTATAGAACATGATGAAAGCAGAGCACGCCCTGATAGTGCGTGAGCTGGTCCGAGGTTGTGCATTCAGTAGAACCCAGCCCAGCACTCATTAGCCGCGCAGGGAGTGTCCTCCAAAGAGCACCAACTCACTCAACAGAACTTCCCGAGTCAGAGAATCAAAGGACCAGTGCAAGGCTTGACCAGCTCTGTTCGGAAATTTCCAGAATCACTGAAGTCCAAGACGAGCCGTTGGAACACTATGATGCTTCTGGTGGTGGCTCCATCTACGAAGGTGTTGGATGGTAGAAGGACTCATCATCAGGTCGCCCGGTCATCTTCATTCTGCCCCAAGGAGCAGCACCCATCATCATGTGTGACCTTGGACCAGGGAAATCCTACTTCTCTGGGTCTGGAGTCTTTTGTCCTTCGGATCAAGAGTCTTCTGTTGTGACCCACAATCTTCAGCGGAACCACCTGTATTTCCCGAGGGTGATACTCACGCCCCGTGTGACACCCACCCCTCGTGTGACATGCTCTGGGGTCTTGATATCACGGTGCATTTTGTAGGATGGAAGGTAGCGCTCCCAGATTTTGAGCATCGTGTGAGAAAACATCATTCCTTCACATCGTCTGTGGTTATACTGGCATTTTTGGTAACCTCACTGAGTCTGGAAAGGATTTCAGCCCCACAGGGTGGCTTTTCCTGCCTCCGAGCAACAACTTGCTTTGTGACAGGAAGTGAGACGATGCCAAGTTGATGGGACAACTTTGTGCTTGACTTGTTTTTTGTTTTTTGTTTTTTTTTATTGTAGCTCACATACAGTTACATTAGTCTCAGGTGTACAACATAGCGATTCCACAACTGTATACACTATGCTGCGCTCACCACACCTGTAGCGGCCACCCATCACCGCACAACTCTATTGCAACACCATTGACCGTATTCCCTGTGCTGGACCTTTCCATCCTGGGACCTATCCATTTTGTAACTGGAAGCCTCTTTTTTTCTACTCTCCTCCACCCATGTTGCCCGACCCTGCAGAACCCCACCCCTCTGGCAACCATCACTTTGCTCTCTCTACTTACGGGTCTGTTTCTGCTTTTTTTTGTTTGTTCATTCTTTTTATTTTTTTTACATTCCACATATAAATGGAATCATATGGGATTTGTCTTTCTCCATCTGACTTGCTTCACTTAGCTTAATATGCTCCATCCATGTTGTCTCAAATGGCACAATCTCATCTGTTTTTATTGCTGAGTAATGTTCCAAAATACTCCACTGTGTGTGTGTGTGTGTGTGTGTGTGTGTACCTTTCTTCACCCATTCATCTATCCATGGACACTTGGTTGCTTCCATATCTCAGCTATCGTAAATAATGCACCAATAAACACAATGGCACAGTTGCCTCTTCAAATTATTATTTTCATTTCTTTTGGGTTTTAACTTTTCTGAGTACCCTCCACATTGTTCTCCAGAGTGGCTGCACCAGTTTGCATCCCCACCAACAGTGCACGAGGGTTTCCCTTTCTCCGCATCCTCGCCAACACCTGTTGTTTCTTGTGTTGTTCATTGTATCCATTCTGACAGGTGTGAGATGGGATCTCATGGTGGTTTTGATTGGCACTGATGATGAGGGATGTGGAGCATCTTTCCATACATATGCTTGACTCAGTTTCCATACCGTGACACCATAACTGCCAATCTCTCTCCCAGCCATGTTCCTGCTCTGTGTTGGCATGGGGGCAGAGTCTACACAGCCTTCCCTCAGCCCAGCCATCCACCAATTGTCTGCACTTATTCATCCAACTCTTACCAGCAGCTCTTTTCTTGCCTTCTCAGGCCTTGGAGGAGAGCAGATCTTTGGATTTCTGTTTCCCATTTGTTTTTCCCCTTTGCTACCAAGGCCCCTGCACTCAGCACTCCCTGAAGCTCTGTCCCTTCGCTTGCTCAAATGCTCTCATATCCTGTCTTGCAAACCACAAACGAGCCAGCGTAATTTCCATCCAGTAGAGATACGGCCGCCTGAGTTGGGGGGTGAGCCAGCTGAAGACACGTGGCCCCAGCTTCTGCAGAAATTGGCAGGAGGCAAGAGACATTGTCCCAGTTTGCTAATGAACATACAGAAGGAAATTATCGTCCTCGCTGGGCTCTTGCCTGCAAATGTGTCATTTTCTTATCCACATAATTGTGAAATATGATCAACTGAGAAATTTAACTATTTTGAAGGCACTATTTCCCTTTATAATGAAGAGTTTGGAAGTAGAGATGATCAGAAATATCTGGAGACTTTTTTTTCCCCCAAATAAGATGGTTAAGATTCTCTCTTTTTTGCCAAACCTACTAAGCCAGAATGCCAGGGACAGGGCCTGGCCCCTGAATTCTGATAATCTTCTCCCTGGGACTTCGATTTACAGTCCTGGGTGTGAACTCTGCAGTAATGGGGTGGGGTATCTGTAGTTGGGGTTGAGCTTTACGATTCTATAAATTCTTATATTTGGGATGTGTGGGCAGAGGGTGGCAAAAAGCCCAGATGTCCCTTAAGGTCAGTGAATAGCTACAACTTAGGAAAGTAGATTCAACTATAAGCTAAAGTACAGTTGACCTTTGAACAATGTGTGGGTTTGGGGCACTGACTGCCCCCAAACAGTTGAAAATCCCCATATAGCTTTTTGGACTGTCCCCAACACTTAACCATGTGTAGCCCACCATTGACCAGAAGACTTCACAGTAACATAAATAGCCAGTTAAGCCATATTTTGTATGTTATGTGTATCATATACTGTATTCTTGCAGCAAAGTGGGGTGGATAAAAGAACATGTGATTCAGAAAACTTTAAGGAAGAGAAAATGCATGTAATGGACTGTACCATATGTATTGAGAATAATCCATGTGTCAGTGGACACGTGCACATCACAGCCACGTGGTTCAAGGGTCCATGGCAGATATTTATTTCTATTTGCTGGCATGGGCTCATTAGCCAGAAAGTATCTGTGCCACCATCACTACCGTCATCCAACGATATATATTCTGCAATTTATGGCATTTACCCTTTGGAAAATCTCATTTCTTTAGTTCACAAGAAAACCTAGGAATGTTTTAAGAATGCCCACTGAATGGAGAACATGTTTAGCCCTTAGATGTGGTGAATGGGGTCAGTATTAATGACATAAACTTTTAACACAGGGACCAAACCACTTGGACTGGGTTATTCATAGAATGGAGCATGGGACATCAAAGAAATACAAATTCATTAATTCCCTCCAGATTTCCACTGTGGGTAGACAGACCTCCCTGCAGAGTCAGAGATTCAGTGCTTAAACACATCCCAAGATGTGGGCATTCAGTCGTAAGGATGATAAAGTCACCAGCAACAACAGGACATGTCAGGTGGCCTCCCGAGTCTGGTTAAGCGTTTACTCTCCAGCCTCCAGCAATCGAGAAATAAAGAGTCAAAGTATATGAAAGAGCAGTCAGTCTTCAAGACTGGATAGCAGGCACTTGTGCACAGTAAGCCCCGGGGGACAGAAAATCACAGCAGGTGGAATCCCTGTCTCCTGGGTCACCACATGGCCCCAGTGGGACCTGACTTTCAAGGGAGTGGAAGGAGGCATTGGGAGGCCAGCCCATTGCTTCCATAGCTCATGGCTGCAACATGGCCCCATGTGGCCGTGCCTGAAGAGAGGTGGGGAAAGGCACCCACCAGGGCAAATGTGTGCCCAGCAGACCCTCAGGTGCTCTATGACCAAAAAGACAAAGGGAAGAATGGAGTGGAGTGGGGACTGGGATGTTGGAACAGGTGTGACTTTGGGATGAGTCTGACATGAGTATAGGACACGGGGCAGGGAGACGGTGCTGAGCATCTCACAGAACATATGCCCTTGACAGAAAGCTCCTGGGTTGGGAAGGAGATGAGGCCCTGTTTCCTGGGGCCGCATCAGAAGAACCGGGAGCTGGGCTGAACTGTGGGCGGATGCCCAGGGTTGGCAGCCAGGACGGAGGTCCGTGTGTGAAGACACTCGCTGCCCATGGGAATGACACAGAATGGACAGCAGCCTTGGGGAAGGATGAGGTCAAGAGCAACCGTGTCAGCGAAAACAGGGCCGTTGGACAGCATCTGCTGCGGCTTTCCTGTAAGTGGTGCTGAGCAGCATCTGCCATCTGGTATTTATGGACAGTCGGGGGAGGGAAAGGCCTAGAAGGAGCCCAAGCGAATGTCCAGGAGGTGCCTCTCCAGGAGGCCGGCGTGGGTGGGTCAATGTCTGTGGTCAAGACGTGAGTCATGGGGGCGGTCAGGGACACAGGCGAGCTGAGCACAGTGGGGTTCGGAGGGGGGTTGGGACCCTCACCAGGGAGACAGGCTTCCTCCTGGAGCTGCAATGCCTCCAATGGCGAATGACATCTGCCACCTTCCACCTCGATGACACCAGCCCCAGAAGCCACCTGAGTGCTCATGAGTCAGTGCCTCATGCCCCCTGATATGACGACGGGACGTTTTCACTCCTGCACTTTGATCCTCTTCCTTGTGTTTTCCTTGGTTTCCCTGAGAGTGCTGAGTCAGCCCCATGGCTCCTTTCCATTCCTTCTCTTTCTTTGTTGCTTTATTTTTTCTTAACAGCCCAGAAATCCCAAAGTCCCCTCATTCTTCAGGAATCAGACTGATGTCATCGCAACCTCAGCATGTGCTTTCCATTAATGATGGAAACTTTCCTTCTCATGACCAAAGGAGTTTATGAGAAACTCAAGGGTGTACCCTAACGTCTTTATGATTGAAAGAAAAATGACCATTGTCACTGGGAAGATCGTCTGCAGATATATATATAAAAAAAAAAAACCTACAAAAGTTAATAAGAAGAGAGTCTGTATGTTTTTTATCAAAAGTCCCATCCTCTGTAACCTGCTCTGTCAAGCCGTGAAAGGGAAGCGCGAAGAGCTTACCAGCAGCATCTTGATGTCATATGGAGAGGTTCAATATATGTCAATTATTTTAAAAATATGCACCATTGACAGAATCTAGAAGCTCCAGATGTAGAGAGCTTAAAAAAAGAAAAAGAATTCATCCCCTGGAGTTTTGTTGGAATCCTGTGGAGTTTATTCATGTCCTTTCCCTTAGTAAGACCATGTATTCCCTTGGTGGGGAGAAGTCAGTGATGATGAAGGCGTCGGCCTCCCCGGGTTTCAATGGCTGCGAGACGTTTTCTTCTTCCTCGCATGGTTGACATTTGCTCACCTTCTCTGACACATTAGCACGTCAGACCCGTGAGCATCTTCGAGGGTGGGTTCTGCTCCTGACACGTGGGGTTGTTTTCATCCAAGCGTTCAGGGACACGCGCTGGCCAGAGAGTCACTGTTTCTTATCCTGTAGAGTCTCCTTGCGTCTTCCAGGAGCACAAAGAGCAGGATGGGAACAGGAAAGCGGCCACTGTAGAAGATCATCTGACTTTCTCTTGGGGAGACAGCAAGATTAGGGAAATTTCTGGCTGGGGTCTGGCCCCAGTTGGTCCATTTAACCTCTTGGGACCCCTCTGAGCTCTCTGTTAACCCTACAGGGAATAGTCCCAAGATCCGTTTCCGTTCAAACACGACTTGGCTTTCTTCCAGCAGAGAGACAGCCTTGAACTACAGTCGCTGTGTATCCCTGCTTCAGCATTTTCCCAGATGATGAGATTGCTCACAATTTAAAAAAAAATAAAAGCACGTCCCTTCCAAATTGTAGCAACGTGTTCCTCTAAGAACCTGGAAAAATGTCCCCCAAAATACCAGGTCTCCAGATCCTAGAACCTGGGGATGTGACCTTCTTTGGAGAAAGGGTCTTTGCAGGCTGTCCATAGCTGAGCTCAGCCTTGCCTGAAAATCTACCTGTTCTGGACTTGGAGGGGCTGACGGTCTGCAGCAAAACCTGCAGAAGGAAATCCTTTTCCGATGCATGCTGAGGGTAGAGGGGCTAAGGTTGCCTGACGTTCCCAGTCCTGCATCCTGCTGGCCTAGGCAAACCTCGTCCTTTCAGATTCCACCCCGCCAGGGCTCAGACTCTGAACACCGACAGGTTGTGGTGAGTCACCAGCAGAAGCTGGAAACAAGTGCTCACTCATTGCACTTAGGTCAGCGTCTCCCAGAGTACAGAGTCCTTCATCCACTTGGCATATCTGTTTGAGCAAAACTGGTACCTGACCACAGCCTCTTCCAAAGATGATGAAAGAGTGACGTCAGCCTTGAAAACAATTTTCCAAATGCGTTGGATCTCCAGAGTCTCTCAGGGCACAGGCTAGAATCTGTATATTAACAACCGAAGTGTGTTTCCCAACTTGAGCAAACCAGGAGCACATGTGCATCTGCTCTGGTGCGTGAGAGACAAAAGCCGATGACGTAGAGAAGCACCCCTCCCTCGGGGTAGCTGCGCGCTCCTTTCAGACGCGTCCTTGCTGGAGGGTTGCCAGTTGTTTTTAATATTCTAGGAACCTGGGAATTTTAAAAAAACTTGGTTTCTAAAGTTTGTTAGATGGCACCATCGTATCCAAATTGCAGTGGAAATCACTGACATCTAATTGTGGGGCTCCCCTCATGAGAAGCTCAACTGCATGGGAATAAGTAGAAATTCATGTAATATGTAATGCATATCACATGTATTAACTCTTTTGTATCTACCAATCACCTATCTTTTACTTATCAGATCTATCAATTCTCATCTATCTGTACCTATCAACCATCTATCAAAATTATACATTTTCTATCTACCCATATTTATCATCTATTTATCTATCCATCCATCCACCATTATTTATCTGAACTATAAATCCATCCATCATCTGTCCCATCTGTCCATCCATCCATCCATCCATCCATCCATCCATCCATTCATCCAATATCTATGTTTCTATCCATCGTTTATCTATCCATTCATCATATCTATCTATCTGCCTACGTATTTATCATCTATACATTTATCTATTCATACCGAATATCCAAATAATAGCAGTGACTCTGCTATTATTCCCATTGTTCAGATGAAAAACCACATGATAGGGTCATGAGTTACCTTAGGAAGGGGTCATTGTCCTAAGAGATGGAGCTGACACCTGTCCTCTCCCACCTCTTTCATTAAAGATGTGTGTGTGTGTGATTCACAAATCACTGGGACATTTTACCTGCTTCCGAGGCATCATTACACCACATCAGTTGTAGACATCGGTTGTATTCAACTGTATTGTTGTTCTACAGAATAATTTAAGGTAATTCAGTTGGCATCATATACCCACCAGATAACTTTTTAAAAAAGACTTTATTCATTCATTCATTCATTCATTCATTCATGAGAGACAGAGAGAGAGAGAGAGGCAGAGACACAGGCAGAGGGAGAGGCAGGCTTCCTGCGGGAAACCCGATGTGGGACTCGATCCCAGGACTCCGGGATCACGACCTGAGCCAAAGGCAGATGCTCAACCACTGAACCATCCAGGTGTCCCTCCACCAAATAACTTAGCTTTATTAAAACTTACTATTGCTGTGTAGAGTCCCTTGAAAATACCTTCTAACCAAGTTTTTTGACTGTGTGAAATTGTTCTCTCTGATAGAGGTTGGAAGGTGACTTCACATGTGTGATCTTCCCGAGCACAAGAGTTCCGAGGCAGTGGGAATTTACATTATGGTTGGCTTCTGCTTAAGCCCCTATGAGCCCATGTAAGTGTCCTTACACTGACCTTGGAGAGGGACCCCAGCGCCTCTTGCTATGGCCACGGTTGGTTCTTTATTTTACTGCTGATGTAGGATTGATATGAAACTATTGTACCTGTTATGCATGTGGTCTTTGAACATATCAGCAGTAACGACCCGGAGGACTTGATTTCACTGTGGGAGATAGCCCAGCTGTCAGAGCCCTGTGCCCATGGCAGGTGGAAGCAAGTAAGAAAAATGCTATACCTCCCCAACACCAAGGGTCTCAGAACAGCAAATGTTAATTATTTATTAATTTATTGTATCAATAGTATGTCAGCTTATTAATTTATCACAATTAATATAATTAATATATTAATCTATTATATGCAGTATATTAACCCTGATAGTGTATGTATTATAGTAGTATATTAACTTATTATAACACTGGTAGTATATTATTACATATAATATATTAATCCTGATAATGTATTGATTTATCACAATAGTTTATTATTTTATTATAATCCTGATATGTTTGTTAACTTATTATATATAATGTATTAATCCTGATAGTATATTAATTTATTATAATTCTGATAGTAGCTATATTATAATCCTGATCATATATTAATTTATTATATATAATATATTAAACCTGTTAGCATATTAATTCATTATAGTTGTATATTAATTTATTATTATCCTGATAGTATATTAATGTATTATAGAAGTATAGAACTTTATTATAATTCTGATACTAAGTTAATTTATTATAATCCTAACAATGTATTAATTTATCATAGTAGTTTATTATTTTATTGTAATCCTGATACTATGTTAACTTATTATATACAATGTATTAATCCTGATAGTATATTAATTTATTATAATTCTGATAGTAGCTATATTATAATCCTGATCATATATTAATTTTTATATATAATATATTAAACCTGTTAGCATATTAATTCATTATAGTATATTAATTTATTATAATCCTGATAGTATATTAATGTATTATAGGAGTATAGAAATTTATTATAATTCTGATACTGTTAATTTATTACAATCCTGATAGTACATTAATTTATTATAACAGAGTGATGCCAATAGACACGAGTTCTTACAAGGACGCCGTGACCGTAACAGTCACTCATGGCACACTGTCTAAACTGCGTATAACTATTTTCGGCGGGTGTCCACCAAGACCAAGTGCGTTTCCATGCAGTGATTCCATATGGTGGTTCTGATGACTTAAGGTGACCTTTTGCATGAAATGTGTCACATCAAAAGAGACTTCGCAAAGACTCCGCATTGCTCAAACCCAGAAACTCTACAGGTGAGGGGGTGGGGATATTTCTGTGGCTGGGATCAATCTGATTTTGAAACATTTCTTTGACAAAAATGATGTGAGGGATATGGATGGTGCAGGGATAGGAGACTGTGCATGTGCATGTGTGAGCACATGCATATGAGAACTGAGAAAGAAAGAGAGAGAGAGAGAGAGAAAGGGACAGGAAGGATGCTCATGGATAGGGAATATATTTGCTATGTTGAGAAAGGCTCACCACCTCATTCTGCCCTGAGCCACCATGATAGGGTAATAATCATGTTGTCCTTGAGGCAGATTATGAGGGTTTATGCATCTGTCCTTCCTCAGCCACAGAAAACATGGGTTTCCCATGGTTGATATGACTTTAAAATGTCATTCATTTGGGTCAAGCTACCACATGAGAAATACAGTATTTGGGGATGATGATTAGAAGGACACTGGTCCCAGATAACATGGGTCTTATTTTATCTCAATATATTTGCAATTCTCCAGGACAATTTAATATAATCCTAATGAAAACTTTGGAAGGCAGACTATTTAATTTACTCTTCCCTCATCCTCTTGACCTGAAATCTGTTACTACAAATATATTCCCTTTTTTTTTTTTTTTTACAAATATATTCCTGTCAACCACAACTTTCAACTTCTTCAGGACCGTGTAAAAGCTGGATTCTGGACCACTTTTGTTGCGCTTCTGCACAGAATTGCATCCTCTGAGGAGCACTTTGTTATGACACACTGGGGGTTAAGATGAAAATATTTATAGCAGACTGTATTTACAAATTATGTCACTCCCTTCACTGTAGGGGAATTAATGAAGACATGTTTGGTATTAATGACTCAGAGATATGACTGGAACAGTTTTCCTTTGTGGGAAGGAAACGTTGGGAAATGATTATTCATACAACAGATGAGGTCTCACTTTTTCCCTGGGCTGCCAGGAAGCTTGTAAGTTAATCATCTTTGAAAATCTTGTCATTGTGATTGACAGGGATGTATTTATATTAACACTTTTCAGGTCAAGGGGAAGGGGGAAGAGTACATTTTTAAATGTCTTCCTTCCAAAGTTTTCATTATGGTTAGATTAAATTTTTCTGGAGAATTGCAAAGTTAGTTAAAAGCAGGGAGAGGGGTGTCTGGGCATCTCAGTTGGTTCAGTGTCTGCCTTCAGCTTGGGTCATGATCCCAGACTCTTGGGACTGAGCCCCTCATTGGGCTCCCTGCTCAGCGAGGGGTGTGCTTCTCCCTCTGCCTCTGCCTTTCCCCTCTGCTCATGCTCTCTCTCAAATAAATAAATAAAAACATTTTTAAAAATCATGGAGAATATTATATTGGATCCCCCACGTACCCATTATGTTGACTATTTACTAACCTCTGGGCAAGCCTGTTTAATCTACATCCATACCTGTCCCCTCCTACAACTCCCAGGCTTACCTTGAAGCTAATCCCATGCATGGGACAATTGCATTCAGTTATTTAATCACATCTTATTTCGTGCATCTTGTTAAGCATTATACACAATACATTAGGAATGTGTGTGTATGTGGAGCGGGAGGGATTCGTGCATATTTACAAAAACTCATCTTTTTGCACAATTCTTTCAACTTATGTCCATATGGTCGCCATTGCACTCAGATCCAGCCTTGGAAACCAGCCCAAGACCATCCCTTGCTGACAGGAAGGTGCCCTATTGCGTGGTGTCGCTGTGGCATCAATGGCCGTTACCTGAGTTTCTTTTTATTTGGGCCCTACTGGCACTTGCCAAAGTGAAAAGATGCAATTTAAAGAAACGAAAGAAAAGAAAGGGAGGGACAACTGAGTAGCTCAGCGGTTGAGCCTCTGCCTTTGGCTCAGGGTATGATCCCAGGGTCCTGGGATTGAGCCCTGCATCAGGATCCCCGCAGGGAACCTGCTTCTCCCTCTGCCTGTGTCTCTGCCTTTCTTCTGTGTGCCTCTCATAAATAAATAAATAAAATGTTTTAAAAAATAAAAATAAACTTAAAAAATATAAAAACGTGTATCTCATGATTGAACTATTAGTAAGATACTCCAGGGGTCAGAAGAGATCAATGGTTCTTCCCTCTACCCCCGCTACCCCCCGTCATAACTGGAACCGCTACTCATGGACCCATTGACCAAGGAGGTGTGCCACCTTCTGGGATTCTGGAAGGAGAGCCCATTCTATGCTAGCATTAGACGAGTTTGTATGTGTGCAAATCTGCTTAGATCAGGAGGTGAGATGCGCCTGATGCTTCCTGTTACTTTCCCCTTGTCCATGAACTGAGAAGCCAAGACGCCATACCGACCAGCCTTGCTCCGCCATCTTTAGTTTTCCTCAAAACACCATTGCTGCTTCCATGACTGTGTGGTTTCAGCTGAGCTGTCAGGCTTGCACGGCAATGCAGCCCTGACACATAAATCATCATCGCAATGCTCTCCTAAATCAAAGACAAACGAGACTGTCGTTTGGAATGTGCATCGAGTTCATAGCTGCTGCTGGGTTTATAGTCTTGCGAAATTGGTATTTATGGTTAGTCCACTTAAGCAATTACGATTCTCTCAGTTTGTGTGCACTTGGCAGGGGGAAGACATGCCCTGGCTGCTTATAGAAGTAAAAGTAATGGACTGTGTTTTCCAAAAGTATTGACTCAGAGCAATGGAAGCTGTTAAGTGCAGGGCTGTTTGGTACTAGTTAGGAAGACGGGAAGTCGGGAGGACCACACCCATTACTGAGGCCTGTCCATGGGTGGCATGGGTGTTACAGAGGACAGATTCTCAAAGGTGGAAAACCCTTGTTAACAAAGCAAGAAAGGGAGAAAGTCTGTGGAATCCCAGAAGGACGATTTGTAGGAAAATGTGTCATCCAGTGTCAAAGACAGAGGGGAGCTACTAGATTGTTTCTTAAGCTTTTGGGTTTCCTTTTGACTTCTACTCAAAGCCGTAGAGCAAAGCTCGGCAACCTTTTTCTGTAAAAAGGGTAAAAACTTATGGCTTTTGTTTGCCGTATGTATGGTCTCTGGTGCAGCGTCAACTCTGCCCTATAAGTGGGTAAGCAGATATAGGCAATACCTAAGACATGGGCATGGCTGGGTTCCAATAAAACTTTATTTATAGACACAGAGACTGGAATTTCACATAATTTTTAGGTATTGCAGAAGATCGTTCTTTTGATTTTCCCCCAACGATTTAAAACAATGCATAAATGAATCTTAGATGACATGCAACAATAGGTGGCTGGCAATGTGTGGCTCGTGGGTCATTAGTTCTCAACTCATGGTCTAGGTGACTCTCTTTTCTTTAGAGAAACAGAACTGATTGGATATATACGTAGGAAGAGATCTCTTATGGGGAATTGGCTGACATGATTAAGGAGGCTGTGAAATCCCATCGTCTGCCATCTGCAAGGTCAAGGACCCTCCAATTTGGCTGCCTGGATGAGAAGACAGGAAGTTAATGCTCCGTGCCCTAGGATCCTTGGCATCTGGGATCCTCACCTGAGCCAGGTTCTTCCAAGTAGGTCTGCTGTCATTGCATCAGGCCCAGAGATGAGCTTTGACACATGTCAAAGCAGAGGAGCACATCTTCCCACCAGCATGGTGGCAGGGGGAGCTCTGGTTCTTCTGAGGAAGCCAGAGGAAGGGTCCACAGTCCAGTGCTGGCATCGTGGGGGCTGCAGATAGTCGGGGGAGCTGTGTGGCTTCCAATCAATGTCCCCATGAGCTGTGGCTGTTTGCCTTTACATTATGGACCCTGCTACCATCATCCCCATCTGTGAACCAAACATCCTGGTCCTCAGACCCTCCCCATGGCTCATTCATCCTCTTCATGGCATCTATGTTCACATGACTCTCTTTCTCTCTGTTTTTATTGAAGTTCAGTTGACACACAACGTTACCTTAATTTCAAGGGTATAACATAGAGATTTGACAAGTCTACACATTATGCTGTGCTCCCCACACGTGTAGCCACTCCTTCTTCTCTTCCCCCTATTTGCTCATCCCCCTACATCCTTCACTCTGGAAACCACTTATTTGTTCTCTGCACTTATGGGTCTGTTTGTGCTTTTTGTTTGTTTATTCCTATGTTTTGCTTTTTCAGATTCCACATATAAGTGAAATCATATGGTATTTGTCGTTCTCATTTCACTTTGCATAGTACCTTCCAGCTCCCTCCCATGATGTCTCAAATGGCAAGATCTCATCCTTTTTGATGGCTGAGTACTATTCCGGATGATTCTCTTCTTAAAGGACCCCAATACTTCCAGCTATTCGTAAGAAGGCAATACCCCATTTCTTCCCCATAATGGTTGGGAATGAACAGGAAGTCACATTTCCTTCCAGCTCACATCAAGCAAACTGGTTCCGATCCCCACAAGTCAGAAATGTGTCTGGAACAACAGTTGGTATTTCCTGGATATCTCTGTGTGCCAGACACAGTTCTAAAAGGACTCCATTTAAAGTCCTAAATGCTCCAGGGTGTGGAGGCTCTTAGAGCCCTCATTTCCTGAATGAGGAAATTAACATTTAGGGAGGATAAGAAGTTTTTGGAGGCGTGCCAAATGTGGCACAGTTAATAAGAAGAAGCACACAGGATTTCACCTATGCAGCCCTGCTTCCATTGCTGATACTTCCAGCCAAGGCACTCCGGGGTCTGCAGGATAAGAAAGGCAAACGAGTAGAGAAAACAGATGCTGACTCTGTCCTCCCGACATCCAAACAATGATTGCTTTTATCTGTCTGCAACTCAACTCAGAGGGATCTACCATTGAGCTGGAATGACTGGCCTTTGGGATATACCCATGGGTCAGACCATCAGATGAGCCTGTCCAAGTAGCTTTGTTTAAATACAGCCAATGATGGATAATGGGCTATGATGCCCTTGTGGGTCAGACATCAGTTTAGATGTCCCTGAGATGATATTTTTAAGATGAGATGAACATTTATATTAGTAACCTTGGCATCAAGTGGATTGCCCACCACAGTGTGGGTTGGGCTCACCAAATCCATTAAAAGAATTAACAGAAAATAGACAAAGTTCCCCTAACAAAGCAGGAAGTCTGTCTCCAGAGCACAGCATAGAAATTCCTCCTGAGTTTCCAGCACACTACCTTGCGGACTTTGGATGGATGCCGGCAGCATCAGCTCTTACCTGAATTTCCAGCCTGCTGGCTTGCCTTATGGATTCTGGACTTCCTGGTCCTCAGAAATCATGTGAGCCAGTTCCTTAAAATAAATGTCTCTGCCTCTCTCTAAGTCGGTGTATGTATAGATGGATGGATAGATGGATAGATAGATGGACAGATGATAGCATGGATGAATGGAGAGATATGATGGATGGATGGTTGGATGGATGGATGGATGGATGGATGGATGGATGGATGGATGGATGGATAAATATTATAGATGGATAGATAGATATTATGGATAGATAGGTGGATAGATAGATGGATGGACTTGTAGTTGAATGGATGGATGGATGGATGGATGGATGGATGGATGGATAGATGGATGGATGGATGGTTCAGTGGATAGATAGATAGATAGATATGGGGATGCAGATAGGGATATAAAGTATTTCTGTATCTCTATCTATCTCTGTGTCTATGCCTCTACCTCTCACAATCTCCTGTTGCTTCTCTCTCTGGAGAACCTAGTCCACAGCCCGAAGAACACAAAACAGGTACGGCACATACCCCAGCTGCACCACGTGTGGTTCCAGGGCAAAGTTCATTCCCGTGATCTCTGTGAGAGGATTAAACTATTTTGGGAATCGCTGACTTGGGGCAAAATCTGAGAATGCCTTGTCTAGACAGGTCTTTGGTTTGCTGCATCTGAGCAGAGCCCGCTCCAAATCCGCACAGGATTGTCTTGCACAATATTCTAAATACCTGTGGTCTGTTAACTGGGAGGTCAAGATAAGTGACTTTTATTAAGATGTCTAAACCTCAGACGCTGAGCGGGATTTTCAAGCTCTGACATCAGGGCTCAGATTGGCAAGAGCGGCATGAAGTTCGCGGGGCCTACGGCATCCATGCAGCCAAAGTACATTATTTTTAAAGTTTAATCCTCCCTCCCCCGCCCCCGAGATCATTTTGCATTCACTAGTGCATAAGACTATTCAACAGGAGCCCTCTGGCTGGATCAGGGAGGCTCCCCCTTTTCAGCAGGGACAGTTCTCTGTGGGTAACGGCATCCCCTGGGGTGCGGCTCTGCCTAGGGCCTTTTTGAGAAGCCTGGGTGCCTGCCTGTAGCGCTGGGCTCTCCTGGGAGCATCAGTGGCTCTATCCTGCAGCTGTGTGCGGGGTGTTGCAGGCTGTCCACATTCTTCAGCGACGACTGCATGGGTTTTGTTTTTATTGCTTAGCAATTCGACAGGATAGCCATGCACTTCATTAATCTGCCGACTCCCTCCATATGCCTCCCTCCTACACATTCATAATTCGGAAATGAAAGCAGCGTGACGCCTCCTCCCCTGGTAATGGTTTTCTTCCAGTTTGGTTGTCTTGAAGCTCTGATAGCTCCATGAATTTCTTTCTTTCCCCTGGGCTGTGTCCTTCTCAGCTCGAGCCATTGCTGTGCTTACTGCAAACCTGCCTCCCTGTCTTAAGTTGACTATACTTGATGCCAACCCTCCAGGCAACCCCAGCTGCCCAGAGCAATGAGAGGGGGTCCCCTCACTTGCAGCGCTGCCCTCTGCGGGCTCAGCCTGCTGCTCTACAGGTCCATTTAGAATTCTCAGACATACCTAAGGAGACCATGGTCTTTGCAAAATGCTTTTGTTTCTCTGTTAACGCTGACTTGGCCTTTTCCCACTTGGAAATGAAAAAAGCAAGCAGCTCCTCAACCATTATACTCCTTCACTTTGTGCCTGGGAGCACAGCTCTGCAACAAAATTTTATATCCATATAGTGTTTTCTTTTTTTTTTTTTAATAGTCTAGTTTTTAGAGCAGTTTTACATTCACAGCATCATTAAGTGGAAGGTACAGCGTTCCCATATACCCTCTGCCTCCACCCACCCAGAGACTGGCCTACGATGAACATCCCGCACCAGATTGGAACACTTGTAAAATTACAATAGATAAAAATAAAATACATGTAAAATTAAAATACATGTAAAATTAAAATTAAAATTAAAACCTGCATCAACACATTATTATCACCGTGAGTCTGCAGGCAGGTGCTCAACCACTGAGCCACCCAAGTCCCCGATTGCCCTCATTCATTTACTATTCAAATTTCCCAATGTACTTTTTTCTGATACATGCTATTTATTAACTTAAAAAATGTATAGTATCAGACTTAATTATTTTTCTTTTTTCTTTCATTTTTTTTTCATTAACATATGGTGCAACATTGGTTTCTGGAGTAGAATTCAGTGATTCATCCGTTATATACAACATCCACAGTTCATCCCACCATGTGCCCTGTTTTTAAATGATGGTCTCCGCTGAGTTTGGGGGTCCAAAGTAAAAAGAAAGTTGTGCATTTGCCTATTTACTATAATGCCTGTCAATGTTTCAGGATCCATGATGAGGATTTTCATTTCTCAGATTTCCCCCAGCCCTGGGTATCATCAACCCAATCGCTTGTCTCTTGTATTTCTAAACACTTGTATTCTCCCAGCAGGACAACTGAGCAGAAATTTTTATAGAGAGATATTTGCCTGCATTCACCACCCAGAGATATTTGGCCTCGCTCCACAATTACTCCTTGGGGTCTGGAGTTGTCCTAGAATATATAGGAGTGAGGACTCACCCAATTGACTACTGTAGAAATATTCTCTAAATGTGAACAAGTGTCTCACACTCAGCTCACAAAATCGCATCATCTTTCCCAGGGTCCCCACCACTGGCAGACGTCACTTCCCCAGTACCTTCACCCATCCAGATACAGTAGGCGAAGGACCCACCATAATGAAATGCAATGCTGCCTGCTGTCAACGGCCCAACCTGGTGATGAACAAGGAAGGCTGGAACCATTTGGAGAGGAAATCCACGTGAGTCCTTCTAAATGGCTTGGGATCTACAGAAAGGAAAACTTGGCCAGGGGGTTGCAGGATTCTCAGGGTAACTTGTCATGGGGTGTGCACATCGTATTGTCAACACCCAAGCCATTGCCTGACACCTGCATTGTGCATCAACATGGCAGTGGCCCATTCCATAGATGTCACTCTAACAAAATCCCCTACATGCATCTGCATTTGAGATGAATAAGGACAACACAACATTGAATTTCGTGGCCAATGCCTAGAGCCATGCATTACTATCTTTGTGAAAAGAGCTTCAGCTACCACCCCTGTGTGTGTGGCCTCCTTGACCACATGTCCCGGCCATGATGGTGCCCAGCCTGTGCTCTGAGAGAAAATGGGCTCCATCGAGAATGGGGTGAGTGCTGTTGCTGCTGATGGTGGTCTACATGTTGAGTGGAAAGGTTCTAGAGATGTATTGTCTAACATGGTAGCCACTAGCCACCTCTGGCTAGTGAAATTTAAATTCAAATGGTTTAAAGTAAAAGAAAATTTAGAAGTCACTTCAGTGCTCAATAGCCGCCATATTGGACCCCATTGCTTGGAACATTTTCCCATAATTGCACAAAACACTGTAGGACTGCCCATCCAGTCTAGACACTGGATATTTCTGAGAGACATCCAATTACAAAGAGGTTAAAGGATCTTTAATTTCTGGAATTCTTCTGATTATAAGGTCCGAAGGCACATGGATGATACCCACGTAGAATACAGAACAATCGGCAACATACTCTTTACAACCAGGACCCAAATCCATCTGTCTCAAAACTTGCAGCTCACTAGATAATGTAAAAATGTTTCTACGTTTGTAGGCATCGTCGTATCATCCATGTGCGGCGTGGCTGTGGAAGTCTACAGCTGTGTATATATGATCCCTGTGTATTCTTATGTTCCGTCACTATTACGCTACCATCTCTAGATGAGCAAAAAACAAGAATTGGGCTTCTCACAGGAGGAACCAGCGAAAAAAGACGACCAGCCAAAAACGCCACCCAGTCGTGTTGGAAAATGAGACATGCAAGTTGTGCTGAGCACCCTCTGTCATAGGGATGCACGAGATTGCTCAAGTCGGAAGGCTGGCTGTCCTAATCAGAAGGACGCTCACGCGGCTGGTAAAGACACCAGAGCAGTGGTTGGACTTTGCACAATCACTGTTGATTTGTTTCACATCACTCATCCATGGCGGGTGTCCATGCTCGAGCAGATTTCTTCCAAGTGCAGAGTAGGAGGTGCAGGTTCCTTGACAAATTCGTGCCCCACTGCCTTCCACACCTGCCTCCTGAGCTATGCTTGCTTCTGTTTCTTGGCTTCTCACTGGGGATGTTTTTGCCGCTGTTGTTTCCACCCCATGCAGCTGCAAGGGGACAAGCATGCCCACCCCGGGGAGGTTTCCCTAGTGTACACCCTTCCACTCACATTCCTTTGAACAGAGCTCAGCTGCACGAACACATCGCAGTGTAAGCCCAGCTGTGAAATGTCATCAAGTGGAGAAGAGGCAACAGTTGCTTTTCTCTCCCTTAGCAAGTCCCTACCTTCTGGTGTGACCACCTACTGATGCGCATTCTAAGCAATGAGAATGTCCATCCCTCGCTGCCAAGGCCGCAAATCACTGCCGTCCTTTTGGAAATCCATTTGGCACCATCGTGCAAAGCTGAACATGACTGAGTGGTTCCCCTCGTTGGGGTAAAGCCTGCGGGAACTCTTGCATACTGTGTGCATGTACCCGCATGCCCCTAGCGGGTACGTCTGTGCAGCCGAGAAACCTGGAAACAACCCACACGTGTGCCGACGGGAGAATGCATATGTGAAGTGTGAAATAATTACACAATGCAGGGTTGTGCAAAAGCAGAGATAACAAATTAAGTCTGTATGCAACCTATGGCTGAATCTTAGCAATTCAGCATGGAGAGAAAAAAATACACACGACCAGATGACGTGCTATCAGTGACAGAGACTCAAAAGAAAACAAACTTATATCACATACGAATATGTGTATATATTTTATATATATGTCTTCTCTGTAATAAAATACATGATAGTACAATATTATGCATAAAAACACTGTCGTCACGGCGTTTGGGGAGCTGGCTCCTGGCAGCTTTGCTGCCGTGAGCTCTGCGGGATGTTGCTCCTTCCCTTCATGTGCCTTTCCTGGCAATCTGTGTTCCCAGTTCACGTCCAGAGAGCAGGGTGGACTCAAACCCAGCTGCATTCTAAAAACATCAAGAGAACAGCCCTCCACAAAAACGAATCACACGCTTTAAACCACCTTTATGCTGCATCGGAAACAAAACTGCCGGCTTCATGACTCGGTGGCACCTGCTAGATGCGGTGGAGGATGCTTTCCCCTCTGGGTTCACCAAGCTGCTGCCGTGCATGGAGTACACTTCATCCCGACATTCCTTTGGCTTTGGAAGGCTCACGGCTTCCAAGTGGGTTTGAAATCCTAGGAGCAACCAGCTATCATCTTGCATGAGCAAAGGAAAGAAGAAATCACAATCAATTAAGGCAAAATGCACACGTTGTCAAGAATCTTTAGGCGGCATATAAACGCGCGCACATTTCGGGAAAGTGTCTACTGTATGTCATGGGATGGTGTGTATTTATTTCAAGCCATGACACACCTGCTCTTGGACGGGGTCACCCATCTTCCCGGCCAGAATCCCGGGGGGCATGCCAACCTGGCATGCTTCATCGTCTGGAGAACCTACTGATGCCCACTTTCCTCCAATACACACCTCACGACGGCTCATGTAATGTTGTCCTTGTAGACCGTGCTGAGTGGGATACACTGTGGAAGGACTCAGCCCATGTCCCTCCCTCATCAGTGTTCCATTTTGGTTATGAGACTTCACACTTAAAACGTGGCAGGGAAGATTCCAGACATGAGTCAAATTGTAAACAAAGTGGGAAGAACACCCAGCAGTTGGCCTTCTCCTTGGACCCCAGACATAGTTAATGGGCTAGATTTTCACAGCACACACAACCATTTCGGCCGTGGGGAGGACAGATGGTAAGATCTCTGAATATCTCGCTCTGAAGATCTAGCCTGTCCAGGAATCTCTGACGCCCAACACGTTGGTAGATGTTTTGACTTCCCATTTCCACCCAGTGTAGGGAACATGGTTCCTAGTGAACCATTGTTGAGACACTGCCTCAGAAACCGAGACGTGGAGCGACACAGCAACTGTTCGAGCAAACGCGAACACTCGACGGGCAGACAGCATTTGTATGGGGTGCCAACAGGACTTTCCATCCTACAGAACACTTTGCGAGCACCCACGTGCGAGACTCAATCTCGTGGAAGCTCCACTTATGAATATCAGTGGACAATACCCACGGACATTTAGAGCTATGATATTTGGGAACATAAATGTTGCTCCAAGAGTCATCGTTCTTATGGTATTTAGAAGCCTTTCGGGCTTCTGAGCATTATTTGCAGAAATGAGGAGCCATCTTAGTTTCTGAGCATTATTTGCAGAATTTGGAGGCCACTCTGTTTCTGAACATTACTTGCAGAATTTGGAAGCCACTCTGGTTTCTGAGCATTATTTGCAGAACTTAGGAGCCACTCTGTTTTCTGAGCATTATTTGCAGAATTGAGGAGCCATCTTGGTTTCTGAGCATTATTTGCAGAATTTGTAGGCCACTCTGTTTTCTGAGTGTTATTTGCAGAATTTGGAGGCCACTCTGGTTTCTGAGCATTATTTGCAGAATTGGGGAGCCATCTTGGTTTCTGAGTATTATTTGCAGAATTTGGAAGCCACTCTGGTTTCTGAGTGTTATTTGCAGAACTTAGGAGCCACTCTGTTTCTGAGCATTATTTGCAGAATTGAGGAGGCATCTTTGTTTCTGAGCATTATTTGCAGAATTTGGAAGCCACTCTGTTTTCTGAGCGTTATTTGCAGAATTTGGAGGCCACTCTGGTTTCTGAGCATTATTTGCAGAATTGAGGAGCCATCTTGGTTTCTGAGCGTTATTTGCAGAATTTGGAGGCCCCTCTGGTTTCTGAGCATTATTTGCAGAATTGGGGAGCCATCTTGGTTTCTGAGTATTATTTGCAGAATTTGGAGGCCACTCTGGTTTCTGAGCATTATTTGCAGAATTGGGGAGCCATCTTGGTTTCTGAGTATTATTTGCAGAATTTGGAAGCCACTCTGGTTTCTGAGCGTTATTTGCAGAACTTAGGAGCCACTCTGTTTCTGAGCATTATTTGCAGAATTGAGGAGCCATCTTGGTTTCTGAGCATTATTTGCAGAATTTGGAGGCCACTCTGTTTTCTGAGCTTTATTTGCAGAATTTGGAGGCCACTCTGGTTTCTGAGCGTTATTTGCAGAACTTAGGAGCCACTCTGTTTCTGAGCATTATTTGCAGAATTGAGGAGCCATCTTGGTTTCTGAGCATTATTTGCAGAATTTGGAGGCCACTCTGGTTTCTGAGCGTTATTTGCAGAATTTGGAGGCCACTCTGGTTTCTGAGCATTATTTGCAGAATTGGGGAGCCATCTTGGTTTCTGAGTATTATTTGCAGAATTTGGAAGCCACTCTGGTTTCTGAGCGTTATTTGCAGAACTTAGGAGCCACTCTGTTTCTGAGCATTATTTGCAGAATTGAGGAGGCATCTTTGTTTCTGAGCATTATTTGCAGAATTTGGAAGCCACTCTGGTCCTGGGCATTACTTACATACACCTGGCTCTCAAATATATGTTACTGGAGCCAACACACATGTATGGCACCTCCTGTGATTCCCCCTTGCTATCCACGCTTGGATACATGGCACAAATCTCAAACATTTTATGTCTGAAGAAGAACTCATGCTCCTGCCCTGTTTTACCTGCTCCACCCTCAGTCCAGCATATGTGAATAATGGCCATGACTCCTAACCCAGTTGTTCAAAACCTAAGACCGATTCCTGGCCGGCTTCTTTTCTTGGCTCCATATGTCACAAGGCCATCGCCAATGACCTAGTTCTTCAAGAACAAAACCCGAGACAAATTCCCAACCTATTTTCTTTCTTTTTTCTGTCCTAGACAAGTATCCAGTTGATAGGATGATAGACATGTCCCAATGGGTGCTCTGAGTCTGTCCATTCCCTTCATTTCCAATAAAGCCACTTCTCAAATCCATATTTTTCTTTCACTCGCATCCCCATAATGAGCCGTGTTTACCTCCCTAATCTTCTGTCTACACAGCAGCCAGAATATGCTCAAAAATGTCAACCAGCCCATTCCATGCTCTTAATTAACGTCCTCCCATCACACTCAGGGTAACATTCAGACCCCTTCCAGTGCATTCTTGGGACCTACCATCTCCCAGATCTCTATCCCCATTTCCTTCCTCCGCCCTTGACTGCATGGAATTCAGCCCAGCTCTTCAGAGCTGAGGCTCCATCGTCAGACTCCTGGGTCACCAGTGTCCCCTCTGCCACAAGCACCTTCAGAGCCACCCAGTACAGCCTTGAGCAGATCACCTACAGCTCTGTGGAATGCCTCCAGGCAAGCCACAGCTCTCTGGCCAGAATGGGAAGCAAGCACAGCACTAGATGTCCCTTCACTCCTACATGAGCTCATCTTGTGGCTTCCAGCCCTACGGCCATCTGTCTGTCCCTTGTCATGTAAGCAGAAGGCCCTTTATGTAGCCCACACAGCTACCTCCTGAACCTACACAATCTAAATAAATTGTCCATAACTTCCTGACAGTTGATAAATGGCACTTTATTAGCACGGTTCATCAACAGTCCAGGTCAAGTTCGTGCATGCAGAGACCTCTTCTCCCTGTGGCATTGAAGCATTTAAGCCAACAGATGCACAGCTTGCCTTTGAGGTCCACCCTGCGGTCACAGAGAAGCAAAGCAGCTATGCAGCCTGGAGACACAAATTGTCCTCTGGACAACCTTAAATGGTCAGATTAGTGAGAATCAATGCATTCTGCGTACAGATAACACAAAGATGGCTGTGGTGAAGACCATCTCTACCCTGTGCGGGCGGGGTTTGGTGTGGAGGAAGAGAAAGGTCTCAGATTTTCTTTGTGAGTGAATGTGTGTGTAAATATTGGCCAGGCCCCATCAACACTGCTGTGATATTTCTACAAATCTCATTTGGAAATGCAATCATGGATTTCAGGAGAGCTGTGCGTGAACCACATCATGAGAAGTCATGGCCCCCTCCCATCCCTCTGAGCTGGGACTTGGCACACGGGTCTTGCAATTCAAAAGAAACATTTATTTTTCTGAGTGAGGATGAGGATGGGGGGGAAACGTGAAACCACATTTCTTGTCCAACTGATGGGAGGGAAGGAAGCCAGCGTGCTCATTGTGTAGCATCTCCTCCAAATTCGTGTCCACTTCCAACTGCAGAATGGGACTATCTTTGGAAATACGATTTTTGCAGATTTATTTAGTAAAGAGGAGGTCCTGTTGGAATAGGGAAAACTCTAAAATCAAGGACCAGCATCTGTCAAAACACTGAAGAGACCCAGACAGCATGTGACAGTGGAGGCAGGCATTGGGGGGACGCGTCTACCATCCAAGGCATGCTAAGGATTGCCGGCAGCCCCCAGATGCTGGTGAGGGGTGCGGAACAGACCCTCTCCTGGAGCTTCCACAAGGAACCCGCCCTGCCCATGCCTCTACCTCCCACGTCCCATCTCTGGAGCCATCTGCAAAGGCCATGACACCCCAGCCTACAGTTTCCTGGCGGCAGCCAGAGGGCACAAACACACCCTGTTTTGTTGATCCATTCTGTTAGGGAGAGGGTGCAGGGGTGGGGAAGGTTACAGCCTTTCTGGTGCATGTCACACTCCTGGGGGGGCTGGGGTAGAGGTCATAAAAGCTGTGATAAGCACTGCCCCCCCCCAATCAGAGGTGTTGCAGAGTTCCGGGCTGCAGATCCTATCTGCAATTGCTTCCTCTAAACAAAGCCTTAAATTCCTTGGAGCCTTAAAGTTGGATCCCCACTGCAGAGAGGAGAGCCAGAAAGTCTCCATCCAGAGCCCCACGACGCTGCACTGTCACATAAGCTCCAAGGCATATGAACAACAGACTCAAGGCTCCCAAAATTTGCTGCCAAATATGAGCGATAACCCATCCCTGACCTCAGCCCTGTACACACTGTTCAGCACTCTCAACGGTATCGTGCATGCCTCCCACCACCGGATGGTTTCAGCAGCAGTTAGAGCTGAGCGCCTCCCATTGTAGGGAGGGGCCTTCCAGAACACTCGCCAGCCGCAGTGCCCAGGTGCTGTTCTGTGCTTTCATGGTTTGGATGTGGGGCGAGGACTGGCCGAGACAGAGGGCATGCTTGGTGTGGTGGCCCAAGGGATTCCCATATGGACAGCAGTGCTCCTAGGGGAGACCTTCATGGGGTTTAGCAGGTGGCTGGGCAGGCCTTGCTCTCCTGGATCATCTCCAAGCCCCTCTGTCTGTTCCTGCTCATGGGTTCGGTCACTCACCTCCTCTGAGCTCATTGCCATCTCCAGCTACTTTGCGGTGGCCTTGAAACTTCCCATTCCCCAAACATCTATAGAGGACGTGGGCCTTTGCCATCCCGTTCCTACTGATTCCATAGCAGCGCTGGGTGCTCCTTGAAATGCTCCTGCTCCTTGAACTTTGTGATTGTGAGGCACTAGACTGAGTCTCCCCAAATTTCATATGTTGAGGTCCCAATCCCCAGGACCTCAGAATGGGACTCTCTTTGGGAGTGGGGTCTCTAAAGAGGGGATTGAGGCACAATGAGGTCAGTCATGTGGGCTGTGATCCCATAGGATGGGGATCCTATAAGAAGAGGGGATGAGGACGCAGACACATCCAGAGGGATGACCATGTAAGGACATGAGGAGAACACAGGGTCTACATACCCAAGAGAGAGGCTTCAAGGAGAACCAGCCTCTACGCCACCTGGACCTCAGACTCTCAGCCTCCAGGATCAGAAGCAAACCAAAACTATGATACTCCACATTATTTTTCCAATCCTGCTGCCATCTCTTTCTTTATCATTGGGCAGAGCTGTCTTGGCTGTTAAATGTTGCAACCAGATTTTAGAGAGATTCCAGAGAAGATTTGGGAAGATGCTCATGGGCCCACCATTCAGCTCGAGACGTAGAAGTTTTCCACCATCCTACACGATACTCTGGAGTGTTCCTTAGGCTTCAAGGGTCCTTTGCAAGCTCCATGTGGTTCCAATTCCTTATTCTCCATTGACACGATGCCACAGACCCACACACAAGTCCAAGTACCACTTAGTCATCAGTGAATCAACGTCTATTCATAGATATTTTGCAGACATGATATACATCTCTGCATGGACATATATGTCCATATCCCCATGTGTATCCACACTCATGTCCATATTTATGGACATATATACGGATATGGACGTGTTTGAATCTACATGCATATCAGACTTCTCCCCTAGGCTTTAAACCACATATGCAACAACCTCTCATTTCTTTGCTTCCACGTCTCGAACCACAAATACCCAAAGATTTTTTTGGTTTCAGAAACTCTTTCCATCATCAAGGCTTTTCTTTTATCAAGGACCCCAAAGAGTTTTGGTTAATGGACATTTGTATCTACCACTCATGACCATATCAGCAATTACAACCGAGCAATGAAAAACACATGATTTCATTTTAAAGCCATAAAGACAACTATCCAGTGTATTACAAAATAATACTTTTTTTAAAGGAAAAATAATGATGTTGTTCCAAAACGGGAACAAGCAAGCAAGCAGAGTGACATAATTTTATCTCTCTCTCTTTTTTTTTTTTTGCAACCGTCTGGCTGAATTCAAGAGAACGGAGTTTGCGTATCCACTTTGGCATCAACCTGTGGTCAATACACTGTTTTGGAGGGAGGATATGAAATAAAGTTCATCCTCACCCAGGTGCATCTTTGGGAAAGAGAGGAGTGTTTTCAGACTTTTTCTTTTTTTTTATTTTTATTTTTAATTATTTTGTTTTGTTTTGTTTTGTTTTTAGAGTTTTTAGATCATCGTGGATACTCTTCTCTGATACAACACCAAAATCTGGTGCATGGGGGCTACACAAAGGGTGGTTGCCATGTGCGTGGGAGCTTATATCAATCAGCATTTCACACTTTGTCAAATTACGATCCACCATTCCCGGTGGCCATTGGATGCGTCTTGTACCCACATGCAACTCCATGGCATCACACGTTAGCCATTTGCAACACGTCACTGGCTACTTTTGCAGATATTCCAGATACCGATGTTTTGTTATAAGACATAAAAAAAATAATCAGGCGTCTTATCTGACGTCTTATCGTGCACAGCTTTAAGGACTGGGCAACTGTCACATCCACAGGATTTGTGCAGTAAAATCCCACTAAGAGTGGTCAGTGGATCAGATCCTGTCAAGTGTGCTTCCTTCCCAGCGAAACCTACAGTGTCACATGGGCTCAAAGAAACTATCAACCCGGGCAGCCCGGGGTGGCTCAGCGGTTTAGTGCCTGCCTTTGGCCCAGGGTGTGATCCTGGAGTCCCGGATCAGGTCCCATGTTGGGCTCCCTGCGTGGAACCTGCTTCTCCCTCTGCCTGTGTCTCTGCCTCTCTCTGTATGTCTCTCATGAATAAATGAATAAAATCTTTAAAAAAAACAAACAAACCATCAACCCATTAAGAGAAAGAGGCAGGCGGATGATGAACCAAAGAAATAAAGCACGGTGGCAGGTGGAAGCCTAGGATGTCCCTCTGATCCCTGCTGCCCTACAGGACACGCAGCTTCTCCCCATGATTCAATCACACCCCAATCGAGGCGCAGCCATCAGGAACTTTGCAGATGTCATTATTGGGTCAAATCAGTTGACCTTTACCTAGAGGATCTCGGTGAGCCTCACCGAATCCGGAGAACCCCTAACAAGAAATGGAAAGCGCTTCCTGTTGAAAGAGACTCAGATCACAGAGATTGACAGTGAGGAGATGGTTCACGTCAGGGGGTTCTCTGTTGCTGGTTGGAATGTGGGCATCTCCATGAGCTCAGAGCCACTCCCCACTGATCATCAGGAGGAAACAGACACCCCCGACCTCCCACGCAAGGTGCTGAATTCTTCCCACAAACAACAGGGACTTGGAGGAGGCCCCGAGCTGCAGATGAGAAGCTTGACTTCAGCCTGGTGGGACCCTGAACAGAGGTCCCAGTCACACCGCGCCTCAACTAACCTCCAGAACTTTCCGCTAATAAGCAAGTGTTGGCCTAAGTTGCCATATGATTTCTATAGACCAGATTCCCGGTCTCCCGTTATTGTATCTGTGAAAGGGAGGTGTCTGTTGTGTTTGTATTTTCCAGTTGCCACTATGGATCAGAATAAGGGAAGCACATGGCTCAAGTTTGAGTTGACAGATCAGTGGACTGTAAGGAATCAGAACCTCCTCCGGGGTAAGGGAATTAAGGCTCGTGGGTCACATCTGGCCTCGCCATTGCTTGTGCAAATAAAGTTTTATTGACACACAGCCTTACCCACTTATTTGCATATTACCTATGACCGTGTTTGCATTCCACGAGAGTTAGGTTGTTGCAACAGACACCCAGTGACTCACAAAGCTGAAAACCTTTGCTCTGTTGCTCGCTAAGAAAGTTTGCCAACCCCTGGTCTAGTCCCACTTTACCACTTTTGGTAAAAAAAAAAAAAAAAAGAAAGAAAAGAAAAGAAAAGAAAAGAAAAGAAAAGAAAAGAAAAGAAAAGAAAAGAAAAGAAAAGAAAAGAAAAAAGACTTCCATCCATTGAAGTTATGTTTTCTTGTAGACTTACACAAATGCCTAAGAAACCGAATCTCCTTTGAGGATGGACGTGGTTGCAGCACAATAGTCAGCACACAGAAAGCCTCGATTAGGTTTGTTTGCATGGTTTCGAAGGTTCCAGGCAATGAACAACCAATGAAAGAAAAATAAAACTCTGATCACGTGGATCTTTGTGAGAGTTAATTGCCTCTTGGTGTGTGCACAGAACCAACGGTAAATTCCTCTCTCCGGCTCATCCTCCTTTTCCTAATCTTGGGTCATTTTTTATGACTTGATCTGAATCATATGCACTGCTTGGGTTCAAGGCAATTGCCCAACATCCCCCCAGAGTCCAGAGGCACAGATGGGTCCCAGGAAGTGGGAAATGCTCCAGCCGTACCCAGATCAACTTCTGCTTACAAACAGAGAGCAAAAGCTCCCCGGCAGGCCCGTGATGGCTGGAGCCCCCGTCCCCCTGACCCCTTCCTTAGCCGACGGAGCTGCTGAAGACGTGCTGCTGGCCACGCTGAAGCCAACTCAAAGGCCTTGCAAGTGAGTTATTGATTGTTTACACTCAGGCTCCTTTCTGGTTTGGCTGCAAACTGTGCAGTTGGTGGGAAAAGGCTGTTTGCTGTCAAGTCTGGATGCCGTGGGCCTCGGCCTTGCAACACACTTGGGTCAAAGCAGCGGCGAGCAGCGGCGTCTCCCAGCTGCCGTCCCCCCCACCATGAGCCCCTTCTCTGAGGCTTTTGGTGACACTGAAAGCATTTTCTCAGCAAAAAGCCTGGCTATTTGGGTAAACTCAAAACGTGCCTGCTTCTTCGCATGTGTGTTTGTTTTGTTTCCATTCATTTTAAAAGAGAAGGATCATTCTGGAACCTTCCCTCCACATCTGCCTACAGAGGAGCCCCGGCCCCTCGGATGGTCCTGGGCTACAGGCGTTTGCTCAGGCTCCTTCCTCTCTGTGGTCTTGGCTGCTTTAGAACAAGCACACCCGTGTTGGGTTGTGCATCGATGTGCACACTCTCCTCAGTGGTCACATCTCTCTGGGCTTCTCCAGCACACATGCTGCACATGTACACGTACCACACACTATGCACACAGGACACAGACCGTACATGTGCACAACCACATACCACATGCATGCACACATGCACATGACAGGCTACACACACACACATTACACAAGCAGCACACATTCTGCACACGTGACTCATATACACACAGCACAGACTACACACTCATCCACATACTCAGATGCATACTCCCTGCATATGTGCATGTGCTTGCACACACACCACACACATATGCTGGCACACACGTGTGCCCATATTCATGCATCACACACATGCACATGATAGGCCACATACCCCACATGCATGCACACACTTGCACTCATGACACAAATAACTAAAACACACACGCACCCTTTGCACATGCTTACACACACATGCCCATATTCATGCACTCACACACATGCACATGATAGACCACATACCCCACATGCATGCACACACTTGTGCACGCATGACACAAATCACTCTCCTATACACACACCCTTTGCACATGCATGTGCTTGCACACACACACTCTGACGCACACACATGCTTACATTCATGCACTCACACACACCCCCAAGGGCCCTTCCTGTAACTACAGTGTGGACGGTCAGGATGTTTCATAATCGATATGATGCACATAAATGATGCCTGAGGAAACATTTAACAGTTTTCATCTGAAAATTCACCTTTTGTTCCTGGAGACACACTAGCAAAAGCTCCCCAAATGTCTCAGATGGTGTCTGCGTGCAAGAGGTGTAAGCACTAGGTGGTTTGAATCATTCCCATACTTAGGGCTGCATCTGCTGGATTGGATACCTCCTCCTGTCATGTGATGCGTAAACTCAGAAACACACAATCAGCCCTGATTTTCACTTTTGCGTGTGTAGGAGGAAGCAGCAAGTCATTGACATTACAGTATCTGCAATAATGTACTAAAAAACAGCGAAACCGTTCACAGAATCTGGCTTTGGTTTAGCTGTTGCGAAAAATGAAAATTCTTTCGACTTGCGCAGCAGACTAACTCCCAGTCTGGGCAGCAGACATGTCCTTGTGGCCACATAGGTGGACCCGTTGCAGGGAACAGATCGAGAAAAGTGCCAGCACGAACCCAGGGAAGGCACAATCAGAAGCAAAGCTTCTCTTTCCAGAGTGTCATTTTTCATCTTGAAAACTCCCACTTGAAAGTCTCAGAAAAGAATGTGGTGTAGAGAAACGCATGCTACGTGTTCTAAAAATAATCCCCAAACTCAGGGAATGCGGACAAGACATATTTGCCTCTTGCTCCCACAAAGTCCCATGGGGTATTTCTCAATGAGTGGTTCTCTCGGGTCATTCTTTGTGGGGTGGTCAGCCCCCAGAGTGGTTCTTCATGGCCTTGCCCTGCTGATATTCATGCTGCAGACTGGTGTGTGTGTCCCAGACATCCCCAGACTTGCTCCCTGTCACCAATATGGCAGAAGGGATGGCACTTGGACGCCTACATTACGAAACACAATACAACCTCCATCTTGCTCACCATTCCCGCTGAACCCTTCACGCTGGGGGAAGCCAGCAGCCCTGTCACAGGCAACCTTTGGGCAAGGTCCACATCACAAGGGACCGAGGAAGTCTTTCTTCCAACGGGGATGCTACTGGCCACTCTTGCTTTCCAGTGATGGCAGCCTCCACCGGCATCTTGGCTGCAACCTCATGAGCTGGAAGCCCCTGCAAGAAGCTCATGACCCTCAAAAACTGTGTGCCACGGTGAATGTTTCTTCTTTGAAGCGTCTAAACTTTGGGGCAACTTGTTACGCAGCAATGGGTGACTTATGGAGCCTTCCTGCAGTCACTCAGCAGAGGACCCAATGCCACGTAGGGATGGACACCAGCATCCATGGCCTCCATCGTCCCCAGAGCAAACACAGAATGGTACAACATGTGGCACAGCCTGCATGCATTGCTTTGCAAATCCCCTTCTGCAAGACAGCAACTTTGTTCTTAGCGACCATAAGATGATAAAGCCTAACGATCGTGCCCGGCGAAGACTTTCATTTATTAACGCTTCTGATGGTGTCAAAGGAACTAATAATAATAATAATAATAATAATAATAATATCGACTGGGACTAAGCTATGTTACATCTTTCTTTAAAAACGACTTCCCATGAGTGATTTCCGCTCTGTACCCCCGGGAGGACGTGGGGGTATGAGACGTGTGCACACACAACGGTGCCCGCAGTGCACTTGCACGACTGTGAACAGCTGACAGTGAACACACGTGTGTGGACGTTCTCCATGTTGGGGTTTGCCCTGAGTTTCCTGAACTCACTGCCGTGCAAGAGACCATACCCATTAAAACACAATCGGTACAAGCACAGTGACCTGAAGCTCCGTTACGCACCGTATTATCACGACAGCATAGGAACTGTAGCGATTTATTTTACGACTTGCATGAACAAAACACGTTCTCAGGCTGGACTGTTGCATCATCGATAAGGTTAACTATCCCCGGTGCTAGGTGGGAATTGAATAACACACATTTTGGGTGACTTCTCCTATTACGTTTACATTTTCCTGCAGATACGCATCCCCTTCTTTCTTCTATGTAGAGTATATTGCTCACTTTGTCCAGTCTTGGGATGCCACCGGTGGGTACAGATTTATTTTATTTTATGTTTCTTTTTTTTTTTCCTTTTTTAAATTAAAAAAAATTAAATCACAGTAGAGTTAATGTACAGCGCTATATTCATTTCGGATGTGCATACTGTGATCGAACGGTTCTCTGCACGACTCTGTGCTCATCATCATAAGTGCACTCTTCATCACCATCACCTATTTCCCTCATCCACCTGGTAACCATCCATTCATTTGGGAGAGATTTATTATTTAAAAAAAAATTTTTTTTAAGATTTCATTTTGAAGCAATCTCTACACTCAATGTAGGTCTCAATCCTACAGCCATGGGATCGTGAGTCGCGTGCTCCACCGACTGAGCCAGCCAGGCACGCCAGGGAGAGATTGATGTTAAATAAATTGCATTGCCCAAAATTAGTAACCATGCTCTCACATGCCAGAGGGAGACAGAGAGAAAGAGACAGAGTCAGGGCAAGCATATGGTCCTACAATCCCAGCCCCCTAATCGATCATGCTGATGACCGTTCCCTAAAATTCTCTGCCCTCCTAGCCCTCCAAGACTTCATGTTTCTATCAACAACCTCTATTTTATTTTTTTTTAATTTTTTAAATTATTCATTTATGATAGTCATACAGAGAGAGAGAGAGAGAGGCAGAGACACAGGCAGAGGGAGAAGCAGGCTCCATGCACCGGGAGCCCAACGTGGGATTTGATCCCGGGTCTCCAGGATCGCGCCCTGGGCCAAAGGTAGGCGCCAAACCGCTGCGCCACCCAGGGATCCCCAACAACCTCTGTTTTCAAATGAGGCGCATGACCCTTTTCTATTAAAAAAAAACAAACGGTGGTCCTAAACGTTATATTAGGTTGAAAGGTACCCTCAAATCTACCTGCCTGCTGTTCATTGGGGTCCGTGTCTTCCCAGAGTGATCAGAATAAATTTCCCACTTTCTGGAACAATAATGTCTCATCTGCATTGCAGAATGTAGATTCACATTCCCCAATCCATTTCCTTATTTTGATGACACAGAATTCTGGAGAAACCTTCCCAGTCAATGGGGGCATATGACGTTCCTGCTTCGGGGACTCCTTACGTATGAACGAGAAACGACTATTCCATTTAGATGAATGATTTAAAAAAAATATCTTTGGCCCCCTTCATATCATTTAGAAATGTCCCCCCTTGAAAAGGAGCAGATGAACGATGTCTGGAAATTTCCGGTTATGACTTGGACACCCCCGCCCCCTCTGACCGCGAGCTCTTACATTCGTAGCAAAGACGTTTGGGTGGATGGGAATCAGGGCACTTACGTTCAGGCCATGTGCAAAGAAGCAAACAGTGAATTCCTAATGTGCCATTTCTCCATGAAATGAATCTCTTTCCCTGCATGCTGCTGCGGCCGACAACGATTTACACAGCAAATGATGTATCATAAATAAGCTAAGTGTTCGGATTGGTGTGTTAGTAAATCTTCTCCTGCAAATAGAGACAACATGTTCGATCTCACTTTGCCTTCTGGACGCACACGTCTCCGCGTTGTTACCATCTCCCCCTCAGATCGTATTTATGAGGTTGGTTCACGCATTGGCGTTGGGATCACTGTTGCCGCTATTCATGGGGTGCTACGAAGCATTTCAGCTCAACTTCTGCAAGATCTTACACAAGAAATCGCGTCTGGCTCGCTTCCAGCGCCCCATTGTATCAGGAGCCAGTGTTTCTGTGTATCCACCAGGCATCATTGCAATAACGAAACACCAAACTGTATTTGCATTTTTTTTTTTGAGTCACGGAGCTGCTGATTCCTTTCTCGGACGAGCTGCACCAGATCCTACGTTGTTTCTCTCCGGCGGAGGGAAGACCTGACATTTTTCTCTCTCTACCTAACGCGCCAAAGTATTTTGGACAAAGAGAAAACCAGAGAGTGAATCATTGCCTGGATGGAATTAAACATGCACCCTGGAGTCAATGTTTCCTGTCGCCGGTGTCCCCCGGATCCCTGCATGGCCCTCTGTGGGTTCCATTGTCACTCGTCTGGGAGGGTCCTTGTTGACCCCATGGCAGGGCACCCGGGCTCAGCCGTGTATCTCCATCTGGTTTCCATATTCAACTTCTGGACCACGTATCGTGGGGCTGGAGGAAGGGGGCAGGACCCTTACAAGAACTTCCTGTCCTCATTCCCAATTGTGGCCACTTCTAGAGGGAAGAATGGAGAAGGTGCCCCTGAGCGGTGGCTCTGCCTCCTTCATGGAGCTCCTCTACTCTCGTGACCCTAAAAGCAATTTCTATGTGTCCTTCGCATGCGTTTCTGCCCGCACAACACAAAGGGTGTGTTCTTGTTGTTATCGTCGTCACCGCAAGATGATATATTCGGACTCCTTGCATTTTTTTGGTGATAGAGCTCTGCTCTTCCCTCATGCAAGAGTTCTGTGGACATAAACCCAACCATGAAGATTGGGGTATTCAGCAAGAAGTTGGACGGGGAGGACAGGGCAGCAGACGGACGTCAAAATGGCCCCAGACAAAGTCATTCCAAAGCGTCTCATGGATTTGTCAGCAGGCAATCTCATCTGTTCCATTCTCATCTATTTAGAAGTATCTTCTCATCTTCCAACCTGGGAATTCAAGTGCCGTGTCTACCATACTTTTCTATTTTATGAAAATAAGAGGATGGGACAGTAAGTCAATAAGTTTATGACATAGAATTGCTGGTAAAAAAATATATATATATATATTTGACGAAGATCCTCAATGGTGGGGCCATGTACTTACTTACTTTTTAACCCTCACTAGGATGTATTTGAGTGTCCCTCTTCTGGGAGACTGTAGGGTGTCAGGAACACAGGTTTTGCTATGCCCAGGACAGAAAACACAGATGAAGGCTGCAAAACCCATTTATTGGCCTTGTTTCTTCATCTCTTTTTAATGTTGACGTTGACTGTTGTCGTGTACTCGATAGGAAGCGACTTTTGGGATCTGCAGAAGGGAAGACTGGAAAGCAAAGAGGATGCTGTGCCGTGGCTCTCTAGCTGGACATGGAAAGCCGGCCTCTGGGACCCGAGCCAAGACTGTAACAGCTTTCACGCACATAAGGAAGGAGGTGTGATGTCTCGGTTTCCCTTTTATTGGGATGTAGTCACTTTGGAACGAGCTGTCCTGGTAGACTAGGGGATTCCAGATGTTCCCCGCCCAGCACCCAGCTCTTTTGGCTAAAGGAAAAGGAAACCTCCAGAGCTGCCGCCAATGCTGTTGGGGATTCTGGGCATCTCCAGGAGCTGGAGGGAGGCATGGTACCATAATCACAAGGCTTGAATGTCACATAAAGTGTTTTATCACAAAGGCAGGGGAGAAAGGCATCTGCCAGGCACAGTGGCAGCCACGTGCCCTGAGCTTCTGGTGCATGAGCAGCCGATGTGCACAATGCAAGGGACTCATGCCAGTTCTATCCATGGGCGGGCTGGAGTATGGGATGCCCACGGAATCTCCTGTAGCGGGACTACAAGGTGGGCTTTGCATGAAGATAAACGATGGATGCTTCCCACGGCAAACCTTGGCGGTCGTCGGCCCACTGGACTCAGCCAGGTGTGGGCAGGCTTCCCCGGGTCATAGGGGGAGAGAGACACTGATGTCCGACATGTACCCACACACAACACCCGGCTCTTCCCACTGTCGGAATCCCCTCAACTCGCTGCTCTCGTGGGATAGAGGCAGGGGACCCCCCGCGTCCATAAACGGAGACTGACCAAGCTTCCATCACTTCGCCAACACAGCACAGCCGCGAGGCAGGGCAGTCAGAATGGGTTGGTTCTCCTTGGGCGTCCGGCCGTGTACATGTGCGGGAAGGACCACATACCGCTTAGCCGGCCCCCTCAACCTAGCCTCGCCTCAACCTTTTCTTTTAGGAAGTGACGCCACTCATTTGAAGGAGCGGCAACTCTCGATTGGTGCCCAAGCCATCTCTCAGAGGCTCCATTTATGCATTTCCTATCCATGCCCTGCTCCCCTGGCCACCCCATCTGACTCTTGTCACCAAAACTCTCATAGTCAAGATCAGATCTTTGTATCTTATTGCCTGAGATGGATCACGGGCTTCTTACCCGCCCCCTAGTCCATGCTCCCCTCACTGGGCATGAGCATCCCAGCCCCCTACTTTGACTCACTGACCATCATGATATGACCCCAGCATGGAAGCTCTAACCTCTTCTTTAGACACAGCCCTCTTCCCCTGATCCCATGACCTCTAATCTCTATGGATTATCCAATTATCAACTCCCCACAGAAGGACCATCCATGCTCACTCACCTTCTCCCTGCTTGGTGTAGAAATGCTCTTCGGCCTTTCTTTCCATCCCTATGCATCAGGAGCAAGAAGTTCCATGGCATCTTCCCTGTGGACACAACATCACCAAGCTCAGGCCAGAGGATGCCCACTGACCTGCCATGATGGTTCAAACACCTGCCACCATTGGGGGACCAGCTGCTTCCTTTCAGGTACAAGGTCACGCTCCCAGACCTGGGATCCCAGGGCCTCCTGGAAGGGGTTCATACATCCCTTCTTAACACCAAACTCCCCAATTTTCCCAGCCTGAGCTGGATCCCCTAATGTCATTTTGTGTTTTACACCTAGGGGTAGCCCTCTTCCCTTATGTTCAACTCACATTTTAATTTCTGAAGACTACTTTTTAGCAATCTACTAAATGTCATGGAGACTGTCTTGCATCTCCAACTTCTTGTTGATCTCAGGAGATCTCAGGCCCCAGCCAGGACCTGCTGGATTAGAATCTGCATTTAACGGAATCCCCAGGTGACCATGTGCGTCCCTGGGTGCCAGCTTAAAGCTCGCTATTTTGTCTTCACCGTGGTAAGAACGCCAACCATGAGATTCACTGTTGAACAAAACTTTATGGGCACATTGCATGAAAGTTGCCTACAACCGATGTCTGCAGCATGATCATCTTGATCCACTGATACTTTACACCTGCCGAACCCCATCTCCCCATTTTACTCTCTCTAGCCCCGAAGAAACAGCCAACCTAGTCTACTCCTGGGAGATAACCATGGTACACTCCCCTCAGTGAACCAGAATCCTGTGGTTCTTGTCACTCTGCAGTTGGCCCACATCACCTAGCAAACGTCTCAAAAGCTCATCCGTGTCATTGCCAAAGCACAATTTCCCTTTTTGAAGAGATGAATGGTATTTCCATTGTATGTGTGCACCACACTTACTCCGTCCAGCTTTATTGATTATTTGCCCCCCTGCTTTGTCGAGATACAGTTAACATAAAACATATTAGATCGTGTTTAAAGTGTTCTGTGCGATGATTCGATGCACTGGTGATACCTTGAATTTGATATTTCCCCCTCAAGTTATGGATTTGCTTCTCCTGTATGGCTCCCTCACCGTCTTAGCCAGGCTCATGCATCAGGACATGATGCCCAGAGACATTAATTGCCTCTTCAATCCCAATAGTGGCAGGGGCTGAGGGCAGACTGCCCCCAAATGTGCCGCATTGACATGTTGATATTTTAAATAGAAGCCACTTAAAAGACGGGACACTCAGCTCCTCTTCTGTCCCCTTGCAGGTGAGAAATGAATCTGCCGTGTGCAAGGTGCCCTCTTGTCCTCGGAGAGAGGGAGACATCCTTATCACCACAGATGGGACATGCGGAGCCCAGAGGGCTGGATAAACAGAGCTCTTTACTCCTTAGGAATTTACTACCCCCACCCCCGCCCACATTCTGTTTAGAATTCCTGACTAACTGGGGCTCCCAAAGTGACATTCTCTGTCTTGTCCATAACTCACGAGATTTATTATCTCTTTGAAAAGCATCAACACTGCCCACCTTGCTTAGTTCTTTACGTCTTAATCTCATTGTTGGACCTCCATGCTCACGGAATAAAACTTTGGGTTTTGTTTTGTTTTGTCCTGTGAATCTGTCTTATTTGAATTTCAGTCTTAGCCCAGCTGGGAGCCCTTGAAGCTGGTAGAAGAAGAGTTTCTCCTTCCCTTCATAGACATGGCATTTTGATTTCTACCTGACTGCCCACATCCAATCCCACTTTTCCGGATTCTGGATTTTGTCCTTGGTGAGGACTCTCCCTGGCTTGCAGGTGGTACCTTCTTGCCATGTCTTCTCATGGTGGAGGGAAAGAGAGCTCTGGCCCCTCTTCCTTTTCTTATTAGGGCACTAATCCCATCATGGCAGCCCCAACGTCATGACCTCATCCCAACCCAATCACCTCCCAAAGGCTCCCGCCTCCATATACAAATTTTTGGGGGGAGGGGGACACACATTCAGTCCACAACTGGGTGCAATGTTTTTATGCCTTATACATACTGCTGTGGGTAGATGGTCAAAACAGAACAAACAAACGAAAGAAATGGAAAAACCTGATTAATTCCATGCACAACTTGGATATATTTTAGAGCAGAAAATAACATAATATCAACTAACAAAAGTAGCATATTAAATTCTATATTATGAGAAACACATCTTCTCAAATATGCCTCCCCAAAATGGAACAATATGGAGCAAAATATTAACTGTGTTTATCACTTGGCTGTGACCCTCTGAGTAAATTTTCTTAAAAAATATTGTTTTATTATGTCATGTCATGAGCACTGGGTGTTATATGCAACTGATGAATCACTAAGCTCTACACTGAAACTAATAATACAGCATATGTTAACTCCCTTGAATTTAAATTAAAAAAAATTTTTTATCACAGTTGTACACACCATAAAATTCACCCATTGAAAATATATCATTCATAGGTTTTAGTATATTTATAATGTGAAATTATCAACACAATTGATGTTAGAGAATTTTCATCACATCCCAGGAAGGAACCCTGTCGTCATTAATACTCCATAACCCACCGCCCTCCCCTGGCCACCACCAATCTGATTTCCGTCTAGACCAATTTGCCAAATTTGTACTTTAATATGTGCTTTGGTTTTCCTGGTTTGCTATGATGTGAGCATATTCGTTTCACAATAATTAAAAGAATTGCATATTAAAATTTCTTCTGAGGGGGCACCTGGCTGGATCAGCGGGTGGAGCATGGGACTCTTGATCTCAGGGTTGTGAGTTCAAGACCCATGTTGGGTTTGGAGATTACTTAAAAATAAAATCTTAAAAAAAAAAAAGAATTAAAAAAATGTTCTGATAAAAAGAAGTACATGTACAGGTAAAGTGTAAAGTCACAGACTCCAGGAACAGATGAGCTGAGCGTTGGACATCATGATTCTGAAAAAGGAGCCACGTCTCTGGTTGGTCTGTCTTCCTTCAGACTCACATGCTTTCCCCCCTCAGATTTTCCTTCTTAGGTTGGTGCATTTTCTGAGTAATGCTGATGAGTTTGCCTTGACATCAAGAGGTCAATTCTTCCAAAAGTTTGATATTTTTTTTTTGAATGTGTGTCTAATATGCTACCCGAGCAGCTGCTTATTACCACTGCTAGAGGCATTTGTTTGGACAGATTTGCTTAGATCAACAGACCTTTGAGCAACTGTATAAACAGCACCAGTTAAAAGCAGAGACTCACAAACACTGTTCCCTTAACTAAGGGGGTAAACATTGGTTGGACCATTTCTGGCCACTGGGGCTGGAATCCAGAGCCTAGCGTTGGACCCCACAGGTAAGAAACTGCTCATAATATGATATAATATAATATGATACAATATAATCATGTAATATGATGTAATAATATAATGATGCAATATAATATGATATAATTAATATGTTATGATATGATTCAATTAATATAATATATGACATAATGGCAAATCTCGGCCATTGATTAAGACAGATCCAGCTGATGCATAATGTAATGTTAAAGGTTATAGGTGTTGGGGCAGTAGATGCATAAGTGAATCAATGAAATTCGATTTGGATAATGTGCTCATTTGAATAATGCACATATTGGGTAACTACCTCCCTGGTAAATATTAAAACATAAACTACATACAACAGACGGATCGCCCTGTGCTATTTTTGCAACACCTTCTGAACCTACAATGACTTGAATGCTAAAAGTTCCCAAACGTTTGAAAGGGGGAGCAAGATAACAGCAAGAATGTGTATCTGTTTTCCGTTCTTGTCACGTTTTAAGTGATAGAATTATTCTCAAACGTCGAGGCAGTTGGAAGGAGGTTTGGAGATTATCTGATGCAGACTGGGATATAAAAACCAGAAGTTTCTTCTTGATTTTTTTTTTTTTTTTTACTTTTAGGGTCATAAAATTGGTAGGACAAAAAAATCAGTATTTTAATTTTATTTTTTTTTAGTTTCAGGGGTAGAATTTAGTGACTCATTCATTGCAACAAAAACAAAAAACAAACAAACAAAACACACCAGTTCTTGATTAATTACTTAGATTGAAGGCACCAGCCCATGACGCCTAATGTCAGAGGAAGGCCAGCGAAATGTTTATACGATTTAGTTTCTCAGAACGTGAATCATGCTTTCATGGTAGGTTTTGACTTCTATTTTTTGCCATCTCGGACTTGAGAATTTATGACCCAGGGAGATGGGGGGTGGTGGGGCCGATCCCGCGATATGGATCAGGCTCACAGCAAGGAGAACGTGGGCACAGACTCGGGTGGGAAAGAAACAGGGTTTCTGGAAAGTACACACATCCCTGCTCGGCCTCGAGTGTTAATCCTGAAACATGCTCGGGAGCAGATGATGGTGAGAAATCCAGGCCACGTGGGACCAAAAACTTGGGTAGATTAGAGGCGATACTGAGAGGGGAAGAGCAGGATGCGATCTTCTGCTCCCACCGCTGAGACCGTTAAGGGAACTTGCTGCTTTTGACGAACCCATCGTCTGTAATCTCCAGCGGCGGCCGGATGACACTGTCCAGGTGCCTCAGAGTGAGTGGCCCTCAGCTCGTGCTGCCTTCGGCGCCCCACGGCCTTGCGAAAACACGGTGGACGCAGCTCTCCTCGAAGCCACAGCCCCCAAGTCAGGCTTTGCGAGCAGAACCGTGTGGCTCGGCACGTCCAGCCTCCACCCCACTTAACTGCCGGTGCCAAAGTGAGATGATTCCTAAGAGGAGCTTGTCCGATCCCCAGGATATAACTTGAGCCTCGCTCACGTCACAGCGACTTGTGATTTGCCGCCTGCGTAACCGTGTCCTCTAGTCCATGCAGGCCGGGGAGAACGGGCGTGGCTCCGCTCACGTGTGGCCTGCGAGCTAACGGACATGGCAATACCTTCAGATAGCACCGCGCATCCCACGAACGCTGTCACGTCCGGGACTCACAAGTCCACAGATGCAAGCACATCCAAGGCTCCCGGAGACGCGTGGACACCTGCTACGAGACGAGTGTCATTCCTCCGCTTTGCCTCCTGAATGATTTTCTGTGTCTGAATCCCTTCCAGATCCTCTGCTGGAAAGCCAGGGTTGGCAGAGAAAACATTTCCCGATGTCATGTTGCCTGTTGAGAAGGAAGTAGAGTGGACTGACAGGTGTTCTTTCTGTCAAATTTTTCTGCAGCTTGGAGAAGATTTGATTATGCTTCTAAATTTGAGATCATCCCAGATCCCGCACAGTTGGAAAAGCAATGACACCTTGAGATCCCTTGTATTTTTCATCTCCTCCCCCCGCCGGCCCCGCCCATGGCGATATCTTGCAAAACCATGTCCCAGCCAAGATATTCACTTTGTTGCCATCCAGACACAGAACGTTCCATCAGAGCCCTTGTACCCCTCACCTGCTTTCTTCCAAAGACAACATCTTACAAAACCACGTCCCAGCAGGGTGTTCCCCTTGTTACCATCCAGGCACAGAACATTCTGTCCCAAGGATCCACTCTGCTGCTCTTGCACAGCTACACCCACGTGCCTCTCCCTGCCGCCCTAGGCTGAGACCTGGTGACCCCCAATCTGTTCTCCAGCTCCATCATTTTCTCATTCCTGGGATGACCGAGAACTGGATTCATGCACTATTCGTGCAGCTTTAGGGATTGGCTTCTTTCACTTGCTGTCACTTTTGCTGGAGAGTCTCCCAAATTGTTGAGAGCAACAGTACTTTCCGTTGCTATTTTTGTCAGGGGCGGGGGGTGGGGAGCAAAAAGCAAAGCACGACGTTTCTGGAGCAGATACAGGCACCGGCCAGGGTTTCTCCGTAGACCGTGACATCGCACGGCGTACGCTTGGCAGTAAGCGAGCATCTGTGGGCTGTCGGGCGTCTTCAGAATGAGGGCTGCGGCCTTGCTGCATGGGAGGACACGGGGCGCCACGGGGCCCCCGGAATGCAGATGTGCTCAGAGAGCAGCTGCAGACACACAGGGCCGGTCTGGGGCCCCGGGCATAGGCATGGGCCCCGGGATAGCTGTGTGTGACTCACGGCAAGGCCACCTCCGTGCTGGAGCCCGTGCCTTTGCAGTGAGTGCACGAGGGTGGACTCTGTCTCTGAGTGTCTCCGCACGGACTGCACTTCCAGCTTCCCCGGGCGTCCCTGAGCTGCCCCTGTCGTCCGAACGACGGATCTCACCGCTTGAGCCACGTGGCTGCAGGCGGAGTCCCGCTGTAGGGGCGTCCTGAGAACGGGCCACCCCGCATGGCCGTTCCTGGGGAGGACAGTTGCACTGCACCGCAGGTTCTCATCAGAGGCCTCAGAGGTGTGCATGGATTGGCCGCGAGATCGCTCACACGTGGGGTGCCTCCCGCGGAACTCGCTTAGCGCTTGCTTCATGGGCCATGGCCGGGCCATGCCCTCAGGGTCCACCCTTCTTGGAGATGGGGGTATTGGTCCCAGCAGGGCTGGCACAGCGGGGAACAGAAGGGCGAGATGCCGGCAGGGCAGCCAAGTGCCGAGGCTGTTCTCAGCGGCCACGTGTGCCCCTGCAGAGCAGCTGGGAGGCTGGGCACGTGCATATCCCCCAAACCCACGTGCAGGGCTTCCTTCTGGGTCTCAGCCTACACGGGCATCCGGGAGCTCCCCGCGCCAGAGACATTGGCCTCTGCCACGTATCCCTGTGGCCCAGCACTTCCTAAAGGCAAAGTTACATTTGCTCTTTTGAAGTGCTTGACCGTTGGGGCACCTGGGTAGCTCAGTGGTGAAGCATCTGCCTTCAGCTCTTGTCAGGATCTCACGGTGCTGGGATCGAGTCCTGCATCAGGCTCCCTGCTCTGCTCAGCCAGGCATTTGCTTCCCTCTCTCCCTCTCTGCTCCTCCCCACTGCTTGTGCTCTCTCTCTGGCTCTCCCTCTCGAATAAATAAATAAAACCTTTAAAAAAAAATAAAGAAAAAAGTATTTCACCCTCGTGTCAGTATTGATACTTTCTCCTCAGCTCTGCTGACTCAATGACAAAATATTTTACAATGAGTTAGAATTCATGGCCTGGGTGACAGGCACTGAGGAAGACACATGATGAGATGAGCCCTGGGTGTGACACTATATGTTAACAAATTGAATTAAAAAAGGGGAAAAAAAGAATTCACAGCCTCAGCAAAATGCAGATTTGAAACCCCCCACCAAAAACTCGGCAGACAACAAAGAAATCTGAATGAGAATGCAAAGCCCTGATTTTTAAGGATTTGAGATGTAAAGAGATACTAAAGTGATAATGAAGATGAAGGCAGGGTCTTCTGAAATAAATAAATAAATAAACAAAGACCAAATAGATTTCAGAAGAAACAAAATATATTTATAAATATGTATGTATATACAGGTATAAATATGTATATTTGCATGTAGATGTACACCTGCATATGTGTGGGGGTGTATACAGGCACACATGCATTTGCACACACATGAATGAATATGTACTCTTTCATTTCCTTTTTTCTTATTTTTATTTTTTTAGTTTATTTATTTGTTCATGAGAGACAGTGAGAGAGAGGCAGAGACACAGGCAGAGGGAGAAGCAGGCTCCACGCAGGGACCCCGATGGGGGACTCGATCCCAGGACCCCAGGATCCCGCCCCAGGCCGAAGGCGGCGCTAAACCACTGAGCCACCCGGGCTGCCCGTCATTTCCATGTTATATACACACATACACACACACATACACATACATCCATTCTGCTGAAATAATTCCAACCACAAACAAAGGAATTAAATGCCGTCATACATGATGTGCATATACATCTATATACACATGCACAGTACATGTAAATATACCATCTGTGTGCAATATACACCCAAAGGTGTACGTATGCACACGCCCATTTTTCATACATGTACGTGCACACATATAAAACACTTCACACAGGGATCCCTGGGTGGCGCAGCGGTTTGGCGCCTGCCTTTGGCCCAGGGCGCGATCCTGGAGACCCGGGATCGAATCCCACATCGGGCTCCCGGTGCATGGAGCCTGCTTCTCCCTCTGCCTGTGTCTCTGCGCCTCTCTCTCTCTCTCTCTGTGACTATCATAAATAAATAAAAATTAAAAAAAAAATTAAAAAAAAAAACACTTCACACATATGTACGTCGATTTGCTGAAAACCCAAAGGACTAGTAAATACAAAACAAAACGAAAAGCAATCGAGAAGCTGGAGGGTCATGCTGAGTTCAGGGAAGTAAAGGCAAAATGGCAAATGCTACAAGTTTAAAAGTCACACAGCAGGGCAGCCCGGGTGGCTCAGCAGTTTAGCGCTGCCTTTGGCCCAGGGCCTGATCCTGGAGACCCGGGATCGAGTCCCACATCGGGCTCCCTGCATGGAGCTGCTTCTCCCTCTGCCTGTGTCTCTGCCTCTCTCTCTGTGTCTCTCATGAATAAATAAATAAAATCTTAAAAAAATAATAAAAAATAACTAAAAGTCACACAGCAAAGGATAAAACGTTTCCAAAACCCCAGGGCAATACATGTAAATACACTATCTGTGTGTTTCTACGGACACGTATCTCTACGCACACACCTGTTTTGCACACATGCACGTGCACACACGTAAGGAGTCTTTTGGAAAGACGGGGCGGGGTCCTAGTCGAAATAACGATGACTGCTAGTTTTCCAAGGTTCGTGAAGACTTTCCTGCTCTGACTCCAAAAGCCTGATGCAGACCATGAACACACAACCTGACGCATCCAAGGAGCACGGCACGGGGCGTCCAAACACACACGAGCATCTCTTAAAACATCTACAGCGAGACACCCGGGCCGCCTGCGAAGCAGCCAGCAGGACCTGGACAGGATGTCTCCACAGCGCCAGGAGGAGCTGGAGACGGGGACAGTGTGTGTCGGGCACGGGAAGGGCGTCACGGGCTGCCTGGCATTCTGCATGGAGCGAGGTGTGTCCGACCCCTGAGCCCAGAGGAAATGCTCTCGCTGACCGCATGGCTGGGGGTTCCCCAGGGCCACAGGGGAGACGGGGGAAGAGATACGACGGGGAGTGAGCAGCAGACCGAGAGCCGGACTGTCATTGCCCACAGATGTCGACTTCATGTACTCACTGGCTGCAATCACCGGGACCGGGACTATAGGAGGGCACCGCAGCTTGGGCATGATTCCCACGGCACCCATGCAAGTCATCGCCGATACCAGCCATTTCTTCAACAACAGGGGAATCAGGTAGCTTTGCTGGGGTCTGCTCGCGTCATGATGCAGGTAAAATCTGTGGCTAATCACAGAAATTGTGCACACTGAAAAATGCAGCTTTCTCTGCAAAAACGGGGTGGATTTTTAAGAAACAAAACCCAGAATTAACAGAAGCCAAGGAAACGGGCGGTTCGTAGAACGTAGGAAATAGATACACAGCTGGGAATTGAGAACCTCCGTCAAGTGTCGCCCATAGAGATGGATCGAAAATATGACTCAATCAACCTGAACTCTTAGGATTGGGCTAAAAAGAACCGAGCTCCTCGCTACTTGCCAAGGTCTGAGAATAATCACAGAGAAAGTCTTCCCAGGGACATGCTAGTAGGAAAAGATGAAAGAAGGAAGGAAAAGGAAGGAAAGAAAGAAGAAAGAAAGAAGAAAGAAAGAAAGAAAGAAAGAAAGAAAGAAAGAAGAAGAAGAAGAAGAAGAAGAAGAAGAAGAAGAAGAAGAAGAAGAAGAAGAAGGAAGGAAGGAAGGAAGGAAGGAAGGAAGGAAGGAAGGAAGGAAGGAAGGAAGGGAGGGAGGGAGGGAGGAAGAGGTGAATAAACGTTAGTTCAAAGCGATGTAAAAAATTGCCACAAAAAAGTCCTAATTAAAAAAAAAAAGTCCTAACAACGCCCAACTTTGCAGCTAGTAGCGTCTCGTAACTACACGGAGCGGGGTTTGGAAGAGTCATAGGAATAAAGGGAGCAGCCCACAGCCAAGCTTCCTTGCTTTGGGCGCATCCTGCCTTCAAAGGAAGGACGAGTGATTCCTTATATTTCTCTTTTTTCCTTTATTTTGTATTTATTTATTTATTTATTTATTTATTTATTTATTTATTTATTGCAGCAGAACTGGACTGGCCTCCTCCCTCCTGCCCCCTGAAGGAGAGTCGCAGCCAGGTGCCTACAGCTGCAGGTGCATCCCCGGTGGCCAGCTCCACCAGCTGCCTCCACGCCCTCGCCCAGCGTGTGTGCCCGACCTGGGAGCACCCAAAACATCAAGTCTCACTGGTGCAAAATGTCACGATTCCGGATACAGGGAGAACTGAAGAAAATCTGGGCCGCGTTGGGACTTCAGTGACCCACATGATGCACCGGGCACCGCGCACTGAAGTGCACCCAGGGGGCATGTGTGAGGGCTGCGGAGACCCTTGAGTTCCTGCAGGCCCGGGCTGACCTCATAGAGGCCTGGATGCCTTGGCCACCACCTCCCCCAACACGTGTGCACCACGAGCCAGGATGTGCGCGCAGCAGGCGGCCGTAGGGCACATGTGGTCGGGGAGCGCAGGCACGGCCAAGGGCAGGAGCACATGACCCCGAAGTGTCTCACCAGCCCGCCAGGACCCCGGTCGAACCCAGATGGAGCAGCTCTGAGGCCTCCTCCCTGCTTCCCTTGCCCCCCTGCTGGGTTTACGCCGCCTCCCGAGCTCTGGGGCTGCCCCCAGGTGCGTGAGTGGGGCTGCCCCAGCTCCTGACTCAGCCAGGGCATGCACAATGGGTTGGTTCGGGCGGCTGGTGGTGTGGACCAAACCAGACACAGGGACTTGTTTCTAAACACCGACGCGGGCAGTAGCTTCCAGGTCCTTGATGTGTTTCCCTGACCCTTCCCGGCTCCGGATGTCCACACCCGGTGCACACCTCCAACCCGGTCCTTGACACCCACGGTTTTCTGCATCAGACATGCCCGATGTGCAATAGGCCGGAACATCTTCTCTTTCTGCTCTCTTCTCTTTTCTGCTTCTCTTTCTTTCTAAAGCTGAGCAGGACAAAGGGAAAGGCATTCGCTGTATCAGAGGCGCTTCCAGAACTGGAAGTGGGTTCGGGATTCCTCACGCTCACTCCCCTCTGGCACGGCTGCACGCACAGCATTTTTTTTGCACATTAAGGGAAGGGATGCTTCAGTTTCCAAAAGCAGTGGGCGAACCCTTGTGCAACCACCAGACACCTGCAGATCAATGCTTGACCTCAGCACTCACCCAAATTTGAGATTTATCACCTGTCAGAGCAAGAAGCACTGGAGACAACAATGCGTTTTCCTTTTTTGTTTAAAGATTTTATTTATTTATTCGTGAGAGACAGAGAGACAGAGGCAGAGACACAGGCAGAGGGAGAAGCAGGCTCCATGCAGGGAGCCCGACGTGGGACTCGATTCCGGGACTCCAGGATCACGCCCTGGGCCTAAGGCAGGCGCTCAATGGCTGAGCGACCCGGGTGTCCCAACAATGTGAGTTTTCATGCAAAACAATAAGTGCTTAAATCACCAGCCCCTCCCAGTCTTGGCCCCTCCCTTTGAGCCAAAAGGAACAGAGGCGCCCTCCTCCTCGAATCCTCTCCATATTACTATTTGTTTCACACTCTTAAACATTTCTTAGCTACCCTCCCCCAAAAAAGGCCATGCGTCATTTCTAAACCAGTTTTCTTTTTCTTTAAAAAAAAAAAAAAATCCCACAAAGGAAGCCAATCCAACAATGCATTTTCCCAGCTACCATGTTTTTTAGGTTTGCTTTATAGACAAGCCGTGGAGGTGGTGAATGGAACTTTTCACGACTGATCTCTCATTTTTTTTTTCTTTCCTTTTTTAGTAACAGTTTTTTTTGACCGGGGTGGTCTTCTTCTCAGAATAAGACAAAAATTATTTTTAACTGTACTATAAAGGGAGCGATGAACAGCAGTGGATGCCTTTGGGAGTTGAGTTTGCCTCAGGTCTACACAGAGATCTGGTCTCACCGCGCCCACGTAAAGAAGGAACACTTCTGGCTCGGTTATGCTAGAAAACTATGACCGCCATATTCCTTTTACCTCATGTGAACTTTCAAGTTGTGCTTTAATTTATAAAGAACTTTTTAAAAAAAAAAAAGTCGCACTGAAAGAAAAGAATGATGAACCACAGACAGGGCGGACTTGCCGCCAAAAACATCGTCTCAACAGCCTGACCAGACTTCACCAGAAGAAATTCCATTGACCTAATTTAGAAAGGGATCGGTTCGGATTCCCAAATTATGGATTCCTCGGGGATTTTGAAGAGCGTTTCAAACACTGGACGTTTTCCACGGGTATTCGTTAACTCGTGGATGACACAGCCCTGGGGTTGTGAGATGCAATTTAATTGTCCGGGGGGTGCCATCCAAAACTTTTGAAAAGTCCTGGCACCGGTTAAAGCAAATCACAAGAAGGAGCATCTATGGGGATGAATGTGTGGCTTCTCTTCCACGGCGTAGAATTCTGTGTTGCAAGAAACTGTTCCTTAAAGGGATCTAAGATGGTTTTCTTCTCTTCCTTTTATTGTATTTCTAAACTTTTGATGAATCGCTTTACTCTGTTTCGACTCCAGGACCTTGCAAGTCCAGTCGATGTGGGTGTCCTTACTGTCGCGCCCATGCGACGACGCTGCGCATGGCCGAGATTCACCAACCCGCGTAGGCCAAGGGTCGGCACAGTCTTGACGTTGGTGCGTCCATCCTCTTTACTAGTGGTGTCCCTTACCTTTGGTAATTGTTCCATAAATGCCATTTCCATCAGCACACTGTTAAATCAACCAAACCGTCAACAGAACCCCGCGATAGCACGGTCACGCTTCAGAGCTCCTCTGCCTCTGCCTTTGACATCAAACCCAACGCTGAGAACAAAGCGAGGCAAAGCCCCAGTCTTGGTGCAGCGGAGCCCAGCAATGAGGGAGGAGAGCGTGGTAGAAATACGAAACGATCCCTTTGCAACTCCCCTGTTTTGATTTGGTGGCGAAGGAAATCCAGGTCGCGTCTTTGTTGGCGAGATGTGCACGGAGCAGAACACGAGGCAAACCCGCAGCTTCCCATGAAATGTGTTGGGGCCTAAAGAGTTTCGGAAGCAGCCGGGCCCGTCTATGCCGTGGCGTTTCCTTGAGTTTGTTTGCTCGCTCAACACAGATATGTCAGATCCTGCTCGGGCTCTGGATGCAGGCGGGATGGAGACGGGAGGCTTCTCCTCACAGCCACCATCAGACCAGAAGGCAGGGCAGATGCTTAGAAATGGTAGGCCTCCACTTTTATCTTGAGGGACATTCCTTATTTGTGCAAGACTCTCAACAACTTTCCTCATTTTAACTGGGTCTTGCTCTCATCTTTTAAGCTCCCTTAAGACAAAACCGTGACCTTATCACCCCTGGGCTTCACATTCGTCTTACTTTGTCAGGCCTGCAACTCCTCCCCGTGCTCATATCTGTTCATCTGCTCCTGGTCAAGGGAGCGGATTGGCTTGTCTTCCGCTGGTCTTCCCTGGGCGACCTTGAAACGCCTTCCCTGTAATGTGGTCATTGGAAAGATTGGCCAAAATCTTAAACCATCCAAGAATGAGGTCATCTAAGCTGCCATGTGTGCTTTATGGAGACAGAACCGGAGAGAGGCCGCCGTTCCAAACCCGATAAGACATCTGCACTGTCTTAGAGGGGTCAGGCCTTCCTTCAAAGGTGTCTTTGCCTGCAATGTATTGCTGAACGCCCATGGTAGCTGGCTGTTAAACAGAAAGCCACAAGGCAGACCGAAGTTTGCCAAGCGCTGCAGGGAGCACAGAGCAGGGAGTTAAGAGCCTAATGGGGATGAGGTCTCCATTTGTGGGCCATAAAACATTCCTGGAGCTAGAGGTGGTGTTTGCACAACATGGTGAATGCACGAAATGCCCCAGGATGGTGCATTCTAACGGGGTCACAAGGGTGTTATCACTTGGGTCCTGTTCCCTTCAAAATCTTATATTGAAGTCCTAACCCCTGCACCTCAAGATGCGACCTTATTTGGAATTAGGGCCATCGTACGTATAACTAAGTCATACTTTGGGAGTTTGGGAGTCTAAGCCAATATGACTGGTATCCTTATAAAACATGGAGAATCTGAGGCCACGGGGCTGGCTCTGTCAGGGGAGCACGCACGACCTCTTGATCCTTGAGTTATGAGTTTGAGCCCCACATTGGGCATAGAGAGTACCAAAAAAATAATAAAATATTACAATGTTTAAAAGGTGGAAAATCTGGGCTCATACATGCACACACAAGCAGAACAACATATAAGGACAGAAGCAGAGATTGGATGAGGTGGCGACAGACCAAGGAGCACCAATGATTGCCAGCTGTCTCCAAGACTGGGAGAGGGACGTGGAGCAGATTGTCTCCTGCGGCCTCCAGAAGGAACCGGTCCTGCTCACGTCTTGCTTCTTGACTTCTGAGCCCCAGAACTGGGAGAGAACAAATGTCTGTGGCACTTTGCTACAACATCCCACGAGTCCATACAGATGGCAAGATTCGTGTTACTCGCATTTAACCACAAGAAAAGGAACCGGTTATGAGGATGTGCGTATACATCAAGACGTGCTTTAATAATAGACGTAAAGTGGAATGAACAAAGTGGCCAGGGTATGCAGGTGGACTTCCGAAGAATCAGACATTCACAGTGAGTGATTCACTGACCTAACCCCGCTACGAGGTACAGCTCCTGTGTCCCCTTGCTCACTCCATTCGTGGGCTTTGCCCAGATGCGGTGTCCATCTTTCTGTGTCCAGATTCAGGAAGCACTCTATCCCAGAAGCACAGGGTGGGGATGTCTGCCCACCTCCGCGAAGGACTCCAGGAGAGTTCCATGGGGATGCCCCTTCCGGCTGGATGATTTTCCACCTACCCAAGGATGGAGAGGCTAGCTCCCAGCATCTGAAACACAGACATGAGGCTGAACACCTCATCTCTTCGCTCTGCAAGGACAGCCCTGCCAGGCAGAGCCAGACTGCCAACCTCACGGAGGGGGGGGAGGGAGGGTCTCAGGACAGCATGCAGCTGAGGGATGGGTGCATGTGTGGAGGTGATGACATATTGGCACCGTCTGCAGCAGCTCCAGGTGGCACCGTTGTAAAGCGCTTGGCACCGGGACGCGGGTGCCTTGGAGGGCCTCCATCTCTGGCTGGCTGGCTTTCAGGGATGGGCTGGTTTGTGGTCCGTGATGGATTGAACAGGTTTGAAAGAGGTTGTCATGGCTCCTTGTTGCCGTGGCTGCAAAACAAACAGTCTCGACCTAAGATTGTGGGAGCTTTTTATTCTCACTCCAAAGGGTGATTCAAGGAGAATGAATGTGGAGCAGGCTGGCATGTAGGGACCAAGTGCCATTACTTGCGGACTTGGCTGTGTAGGGGTAGATCTCAAATATCTACCCAAAAAAATGAGGTCAACAGTGTGTGTCCTTTAGAAGATACTGTAGGAACAGCAGTGTGTCATATATACATATATCATACATATATAAAATATACATATATACATATATTAATTAACAAATTAATTATTAGTCATATTAATTAGTAATATAATATATAATGCATTTTATATGCAATAATATATTTCTATATTATGTCTCACACATATTGAATATATATTAAATGCATGTTATACACACACACATATACCTGTATATTTATTGCTCTAATTTATATGAATATACTTTACTAGATATTCGTGAATTTTATTATTCCCTTCTTACGTATGCTTGTAAGCATACATATGCAACAAATACCTGCAGATTTCTTGTCATATATCACATGGGACTGAATCTAGGGCAGCCTACAGTGGCAGGAAGCAGATGACGTTATCTCCTGACGTGGCTTCATATAGGTAGATTTCAAATAACGAAAAAAATGATGTCAACATGCATTCTTTAGAAATCCTCCCAAATGTTTATATGTGAACGTACAAATAAATGCACAATAACAAGGGCGCCCGGCTGACTCAGTCTGTAGAGCATGCAGAGGATCTCCGGGTTGTGAGTTCATGTCCCACCCACATCGGGTGTAGAGATTATTTAAAAATAAAATCTTCCAAAAAAGACATGATGACAAATATATATAAACCTATTTGTATATATACTAACAACATAAAATGATAATATGTATAATGCATGTATCCACTATGTAACACATGTACCCACACATATGTAATTCATATAATGTATTAAACTATATACTATGTTTAAATATAAATATTAATATGTATAAATATACACATTTATATACATACATGCACACGTACACGAAAAATCTCTATTTTTTGCTACTGTTGTGTTTGTGTGCACATATATGTTGTCCTTTGATATCCATGTATCTGTTATCATTATTGATCACGTGAATTTTTGTTGTATATTATACACGTATCATGCATTAAATATACCGTGTTCACATGACACTGCTTATATGACTAAATTCACCATTGGTTATTTATGTTTGCGTTGTGTAATACGCTGTGATTTGTTATTTATAATGAACAGATACGTGCCTATGTGTACATTTATTTGTACATGTACGCACCATGCGCATGTCTGCCGTGCTTTATTATATACGCCTGGGTGTCTTTTTTTTGACATGGCTCTCATTGATATTTGTGCATAGCTGCATATTTGCTGTTGCTTATTTACGTCCCTGCTCACGATGCACTAGCTGTCGGGATTGGTGTTTAGTATATATGCATGTCTACAGGTACTGTTATGTTTCTGTTATATATGAGTAGGTTTGTTGGCTGCTGACAGGTGGAACCCATGCTCCAGAGGAGCAGCTCACACAAGGACATGAACATCCGGAAGTGGGCATCGCTAGGACTGGCTCTAGTCTGTGTGTCTGTCACCCGGAGGGGCCACCATATGTGATTCTTGAAACAAAGGTAGCAAACGTTGCTAACGGGAGAGCTCACGCAGGAGCCAGCGACCTCAGCTGCAGCTGGGAGCCCATCGCTAGCGTCTGCCCTCAGGATAAGCGCTTCCACCCGGGGTTGGAGGCAGACGAACCCCAGGACACCACACAGCATTGTGGGGCATCGAGGGAGGCAGGGAGGTCACGCTATTGCAGAGACGGGTGCACGCAGCCTCGATCCTTGGCAGCCCCGCTATTGTTCTGAGAGCCAGCCTGGCTCGCCATCTAATTCAATCTGGCTCATGATTTCACAATTTCTCATAAACTAACAATGGAAATTAGCAATGTGTTCAATTCAGGACTTGGCTTTAAAAAAAAGAAACAACCCAACTCTTGTGGGATCGTCGTTTCAAGCACCATCAGAAACGCAGAGTCAGGGGGCAGCAGGCTGGGTGGGGGGACTTGTGTCCCAACCTTTGTTAAATCTGAACCGGAGGAGACCACAAAGAGATCCCAGCAGGGCTCCCCCGCCCCCTCCCCAGGGTGACTCCCAACAAAGAAACAAGCTTGAAATGTCGGATCCACTTTACAGGCTGTTTATTCAGCTGGAGCGCAAACCCAGCTCCACTGAACCAAGACGACAGGATGGAAAGCTTCCATACCCCTGGCATCACTTGATGAGCCGGTTTTTCAAAGCGGAGAAGGACACAAAGTCAACATGGGTGAACTCAAAAAACCTCACGTCCCTTCGGAGCTCCCGGGCATGCCGCACAAGCCTGTGCTATAATTTTCCATCTCACCTGGCATAAGGCACACCTGCCTTGGGCTGAGCTTGCCAGCAGCCCTACAGACATGTATGTGGTATGACCTGGTCATTCTGCTGCTGGGAGTCAGGCGGACAGTTACGGAGTCAGGGCCGGGGTCCCCAGCGAGGAAATCTGGAGTCAGGACAGCTAAAATCAGACGGCACCGACGATCCTGTTGTGCAGCTTAGACAGGGCCGCCTGAGCATTCTGCTTTGCAGCCTTTGCAGAAATGGCTTCTGCAAAATGTCCTAAAATAAGGCAATGAGCCACAAAAGCATTTGTCAATATTACAGGCAAGGGGGCAGTTAAGACTTAAGCCCCCAGATGTCAGCAAAGAAGAAGAAGAAGGAGAAGGAGAAGGAGAAGGAGAAGGAGAAGGAGAAGGAGAAGGAGAAGGAGAAGACCACCAGGAGGTGGACATTAACCTAATAGGTAGACAGATATGTGGCCAAAGCCCAGATTGGCATGACTCAGCACATTTAGATTGCTTACCACAATTCAGCAGAAGTCCCCATAAAAACTCCTAAACTTAGAAACACTGGGGCAACCCACTCGGGCTTTCCTCCCTCTCCAGGAGCTTTAGACTCTTGCTCCATAACCTTAGCCGCCCACCACTCTGTCTGGTCTAGCTCTCCATTCTTCAAAACAGCATGACCAAGAACCCAGGGAACTAAAGGGGACACAAATCCTATAATACTGGGGGCTGGGGGCCATCCCATGAATCGTATGATGCTTCCTTAGCAAGACCCCAGGCATCTACTCACCGGATTCCAGTAGAACCATGCATATCTTGTGAAAACCGAATATGTCCCCAGACATTGCAACATGTCCTCTGGGGGACAGAATCACCTCCAGGTGACAATCGCTGCCTTTGATGATGGACAGAAGAGCATCTACAAAAAAAAAAAAAAAAAAATTCCTCCAGATTTGTACTGTTCAACTGCTGAGAGGCACATCCCGCGCCCTGACATCATTCTTTCCAGGTCACACCGTCATTGGCCAACGTTTGTTCAGAAGGTGGGTCTCGGTTTCCTGACAGCAAAGCAACACTGATGCTTCCTATGAGGGCATCCACTGGGCCTCCCAGGCCTGCTCTCGCACCTGCCTCCAGGAAAAGCGGCTGAGCACCCACTCTGACCTTTCTGCTGGCCTTTCTGCCTCTGAGCCCAGTTCTGCCTCTACCTTCTCGGCAGCACCTCCTCCAGCTGGCCTGGATTGGCGGCTGAGCATACGCTTCAACTTCACAGAAGCAGAACTCTTCCAGAACCTTCTGCCTCCTTTGCTGGGCTCTCACCTGTGAAGACTCGACCCAGCTGCCCCAGCCCTAGGAGAAGAACCACTGCTCTCTCTGACTGTGGACTCTGAGCCCCCTCTCACCTTTGCACAAAGCTCTGGTGTGTTCTTGGCTCGTCTCCACTTCCCACAGAGCAAGTTTCCAACATGTTCCCTGCATTACCATGTATAGCTAGCTGGTCTTGCTACAAGCATGGGTGTGCTTGCCACCATGCATGGAAGTGTGTGGGACTCTATGCCACCACCCCACATGCTCATGTGTCCACAGATTTCCTCCCAACACCCCCGACATGCACACAATGCCTTGGACTCCCAACAGGATTCAGGACATGTGATAATTCATCGCCAATCACACCTTCCCCAGCAGACCATTTATCTAGAATGTCCCCTGAAGTTTTCACATGCTTAGGGGTCTGTCTGAGGTCTTGACTCCCAAGTGTTCAAGGACAAAGGCTTACTGAGATATCATGCACTACTGTTTTTTGTGAGTTTTTTTTTTTTAAGATTTAATTTATTTGAGAGAGAGAGAGAGCGAGCATGAGCATGAGTAGAGGTAGAAGGAAAAGCAAGTCCCCGCTGAGCAGGGGGCCCAATGTGGGGCTCCATCCCAGGACTCCAGGATCATAACCTGAGCCAAAGGCAGATGGTTCACCAACTGAGCCCCCAGGCACCCCATCATGCACTATTTCTCATCTTGTATCACGTGACGGGCATTTTATGACCATGTCAACGTGGGAAATCCCAGCCAGACGCATAAAAACAGACAAAATCTCCCCCGCCCTGCCAATGGAAGGACTTTGTGTACGTCCTACCAAACACGTCTTCAACTCCCATAAAATCACTTCAAGCACAAATGCAATTTTCCCATTATTTGTTTCTTGTTTGCTTTCATGTGGCAAAGGTGTCGAATGCAAAGGTGCGTCCAACCACACAGGGAGGGCAAGTTTTCATAGCTCCAGAGGGATGGGAGACCAGCCGTCTACAGTAAGGAGCTACAGAAACCAGGCCAACAAGACTAACAAGATCTGCAACAGAACATCAACCTTCTTTGCTGCATTTGCTGGGGGGCCCTAGCCTGCAGGTCGCCAGCCATTCCAGGAGGGAGCAGGGGAGGGGTATCAGGATGATGGGGACGGCAGTGATAAGCTGGCCCAGGTGTCCACAGATGCAGCCCCGAATCGCACATCTTTCTGCTCCTGTCGTGTGGGTTCTGAGGAAGGTCACGGGGCTGTCCCGACAGCTGGAAATGCAACAGCGGTGTTTCAGGAACATGAAGGGGTGTGTCCCAGTCCATCCTAGCATCTCTCCATGTGGGGGACTGCTCGTGTCCCCTGCTCCCACCCCAGGCCCGACAGTCCGTGGTCCACCACCCCCACCCTCCTGTGGATCAGCATGAACGTCATGTCTGTCCTAGGAGGCCTTGAGTTCTCCTTGGTTTACAATGATCAGAGCTGTCGGCTAGAAAACGAACAAAATACTCCTAGTTTTGTCAGTTTGCAGGGATGTGTTCCTAGAACCAGAGGCGGCCATGCTGTTCATCATCCAAACTGAGATGCAAAAGCAGAGCTTTTCATATTCGCGGGCACAGGTGTGAATCGGGACAATCCCAGGCAAGCAAAGACATGCATGCAGGCCACCAAGTGGAGGAGGAAATGAAATGAATTGTGGCATATGTATGTATGCACACTGGAATATCAGCCATAAAATGGAAAGAAATTCTGATACATCCTATACCACGAATGAACCTCAGAAACCTTATCCACACACAAAGGACCCCACATTGTAAGATTCCACTGGTAAGAAATATCCAGAATAGGGAAATAAATAAAAAGAAATAGATGAGAGGTTGATTAGGGTGCAGAGAATGGAGATGGGGAATGTCTGGTAATGGGGGTGGGGCTTTTTTTCTTTGGGGGGAATGAGAAAGTTCTGGAACTAGATCAGGGTGGTGTTTGCACAACATTGTGAATGCACTAAATGCCCGTGAGTTCATCTCATGTTTTGTGACTCTTGCTTCAACGGAGAGAGAAAGGAAATGAAACTGTGGTGAGCTTTTCCTGTGCTGTTATGAGAGCTCAAAAATGCATTATCACCATCATAATCCTTATTCTATTAGGTTTTCATGAAGAGTTTCAGCCGATAACCATTGCCACGACTGATCAGCATGGCTCTCCTCATATTAGATCTCCTGAGGGTATCTCTGTGCACCCAGAAGTGAGTTTTGCCTCATTCTGCCTTATCCAGCAACATCCTGCCCATCACCCCTCTGGAAAGTCTGCAACCCAAGGAGATCCCCCAGGAACCCAACATACTCCGTTTTTGCCCTACGTGGCTTGAGCCCTTTAGAGCTGCTACCTTGGGGCTTCATATCAGTGTTTCAAGACACATGTGCTCACCTGGACTGCATGGAAATTCAGGAAAGCAAACTCTGCAAAATTTGAACAGAATCATTGTGGGAGGGGTGCCTCGGTGGCTCAGTCGGTTGAGCATCTAATAGAGACTGGATCTACAGCTCTGAATAGAGACTCGAGTTGAGCTTCCTTCCTCGGCGGGGAGTCTGTCTTTTGTGTTCTCTATCTTGCTTTGTCTCAAACAAATAAATGGAATCTTAAAAAAAGAGAGAATCATGGTGGGAGACATAGCAAAATAACTGATTACCATAACGTTGGCTGGTGGAGGTTGGATGTTCCATCTCTCATCACGTTTGTTGGCCAAATAGGTCAGCTGTGTGATCTTAGCAAGAAAAAAGATGCAACTTGACCTTTCCGTAGTAAGATGGCGTCCGTGTCATATTTTCAGGGTGGAGATCTGTTATTTGTGGCCATCACAACGTGGCAAGTATTCAGCCCTTGTTGCTGGCTAATGGGCACCAGGGAGGCCACTTTCACTTCTACTAAAAAAGGTCATTGCCATGAAGTGAATGGAAAGGCTGAATGGAAGAGAGTCTGACGGGGATGGCTTGGGCTTTTCCTGGGATCCCATCCTGCGTTTATGCATTGCGCACCTTACACTGCAGACGTATCCTCAGCACCCTTTAAAAAAGGGAGAGACATACATTCCCCTTCGATTAGCTATAATACTGGATTTCCACAGAAACACACAGACATTTGTATAAAAGGGACAAATGATCCCCTGAAATTCAGACGTTTCCTCCCCAGATATTTCATTTTGGTAACCAAATCTTTAATAAACTTTTTTTTTTCTCCATCGAGGCATTCCATATCCAAACAGCGTGAGCATTCTGCTCTACAGAATATTGGAGAGAAGGGAATCCTTGTTCAGACAGCAGCTGCAATGAGAGCCGTGCCATGTCTTAGCTAAATCGCTTCCCAAATGCCGTGATGTCATGTGATACAGGAAACACCCACGGTGTCCTTCTTTTGTTTGGTCTTAAACCACATTCGTGGACACATGTCAGGAGTATACGTGTAGACGTGTTAGTTCGTACGTGTTAGAATGACTCTGACAATGTGCTCATATTCATAGCAAGACCTGCTAAAATTTGTGAGTGCAGCAAAAAACACTCTCGAACAGCCGACAAAATCAGGACAGTCTGTAATTTACGGACGTGATTTTGATCGCGCGTCAATATTTAACCAATGGCAAAATGTGTGTAAAACCATGTGATTGGAAGATATCTTTAAATGCTAACTGGAAAAGATTTTTGTTGCAAGCGCTAGAAATACTTAAATTGCTTCCCTAGGAAGGGGCACACTTATAGAAATGGAATAGCAGAGTATGAGAGAAGGATGTAAGAAGCAAATGCTTCTTGATTTACAAGGTTTTAAGGTAAAAAAAAAAATTGGGAAGTCATATTATGCACTAGGGAGAGTGAGTCTTGCCAGTGGCTGGTTAGACGTCACCTTTGCATGAATCACCTGGTCTTCGGTCATAGTTGAAGGTGACATGTCTCAGTGAGCAAGCAATTCTCGTATTATTTTTCCGAAGAACAGACTCTGTGCACACGGCTGCAGAGTGTGCCCTTGGGAGAACATGAGCTAGATTTCAGAAAAAGCCCAAGAAGATTCAGTATTTCCCTCAGGATATCCCCAGGAGAATGTCCACAGGCCTGGAAACACTTAACCATCACTTGCTTATTTGAGAAAAGTCAGAAAGGATTATTGAAACAGATCGGAATGTTGAACCAAATTTACAAATGTTCCTAAACTGTTTTCATTAACCAAAAAAGATGCTGAAACAGGAAAAAAAAATGAAGCTGGAAACATAGCTGGGACTGACCCCTGACCCTCAAAAGGGGAAAGAAGTTGTAGCTATTTAGGAAAAAGGGAAATGTTAGATTTTTACAACCAAGAAAATAAAAAAGAAAGAACTGTCGAAGGAAAGTATTCTATCTATCGATCTATCCATCATCTACCTATCTATCCATCCATTATCTATCTATCTATCTGTCTATCTATCTATCTATCTATCTATCTATCTATCTATCGATGTATCTATCCATCCATCATCTTTGTATCTATCATATAGATATCATATCCATCCATTCATCCATCCATCCATTCATTCATGTATCTATCTACCTATCTATCCATTCCAAGAGAATATTTGATTTTGTTTTATTATTAGAATATAGTAGACACACAGTTACATTTTTTTCAGGCGTACAACATAGCGATTCCACAAATTCAGACATTATGCTGTGCTCACCACAAGTGTAGCTACCATCTGTCACCATGTGACACTATTACAATGCCATTGACTCTATATTCCCTGTGCTGTGCCTTGTATTTCCATAAAGGAAAGTATTTTAAAATGAACGTGTCCTTGGAGTCTTGGGGGAAAAAATGAGATGCCAAAAATACCCCACAAAAAAATGCCTGATCAAGAGCTGTTACTAGTTATGACATCAGGGCCTTGGGTGAATTTGAAATGTACTCATTCATCAAAGGATGACAGGGCTTGAGATTCAACGTGTCTATTGGACAAGTATTGTCGGAGCCCTAGTGCATATTAGCCAACGTGCCACCTGCCAGCAGAGCCTAGTCAAGAAGGAAACAGGGCCCGTAGGTCAGGGTGAGATCCCACAGCTTCCTGTGTAGTATTGGGCACATGGTGACTGTCTCCTTGGAAAAAAGAGACACCTTTAAGGTAGGATATTAATTCATTCTTGTCCACAAAACTCTATAGTTTACCATGCATGGTGGTAACCTAGACATCCCAGGTGATTCTGAGCATTACAAATTATGCTTGTTGGGTATGGGCAGCTCCTTACCTGTTACACACCATCAGGAAAGAGAAAGAGGAGGGAATTGGTGAAGATACAGAGAAAACTCTAGAGTTGGCAGCTTTGAGTTCCAACTGGAGCCAAATGCATTGAAACTTCTTGGATGCAATCAGATAGTGACACATTGGCAAATAAAATACTGTAATTAGCACACATTCAGAGGTTACTCAAATTGCCCAAAGTGACATAATATGGAGAAGATTGGGATACACCCAGAGTTAAGGTTTTCTCACGAAAGCCCAGAGGACTTATGCGTTGGGAGTCCAATGTCTCTGGCCAACTCCAGTCTTCTATGTGGACTCAGATTCCCAATTGTCAGATGAGGAGCTTCCAAGTGAAGTTTCCAGGGGAGAAAAAAAAATGCACACAGAGCAGAGGATTTCCCAGGAAACGTTTTGTTAGGGGAGAGGTCAGATGTTGATTCCTAAGAGCTTGAAGTCATACTAGCTCCTTTTGTCTTCCCAGCCCCTCTGTCTCACCCTACGGCAATGGCGGCGGTGAGGGTGGTGACCGACACTGTTCCTGAGTCAGCGTCACGTCCCCACGGGTTGTCCTAGAGCATGAAGACCATGCTTTTTACTCCCCCATCCGGCCCCCATCAAAGGAGTCTAGGGCAGTTTTATTCAAAAGTCACACCGTGGCCCAGATGCCGGGGAATTCTAAAGATGAATTTCCTTCCTGCAATTGTCAGAGACATTATATTTGGTAGGTAAAAACTAGAATTCACAACAATTAACACATTGTTCTTTGCAACTCTGAACGTATATCCAAACATGTATTTTTCCTAAATGCATTGTTTTAAAAATAGTTGCTCTAACGGTGGTGGCGACCTGAAGCCAAATCACAGATTTGCTGCTTCCTTCCCCCGGGCACTCAGTCCTGAATAGTATTCCTGGTGTGTGTTGTCCACAGAGCCCATGCAGCGGAGAAACAAAACACCAGGGAATTCATGGAGGCACCTGCTGGGTCATAGTCAGCTTGGTTCATACAAACAACCACATGGTAAAAGGAAACGTCAACTTACAAGACTGCCACGGGCATTCGAACTGCTCCTAGGACATGCTTTGGTGTACACAGCTGTTCGGTGCATACCCTAGAATGGTAGGACTGCGAGCTGGGCCCTTCCTGCATACATGGGCCATTCCCTAAGCTTGACCCCCGCCCCCATTGTTTGAAATCATCCATGAACCTCGTAGAGTGCTTAACCAGGATGAAGCCTGTACACTGGGAAGCCGCGACTGACGCTCAATGTCCATAGTAGGTATGAATAGATATATGGCTGATAGAGAGGATGCATAGATGATAGATAGATAGATAGATAGATAGATAGATAGATAGATAGATAATGGATGGATGAATAGATAAATAAATTGATAGGTGATAGGTCACTGGATAGGTAGATAAATGATGAATAGATAGAGTGATAGATGATAGATGATGGATGGATGAATGGATAGATAGATGATAGATTGAATGACAGGTGATAGATCACTGGATAGATGGATGATGGATGGGTAGATGGATAGATATATAGATAGATGATGGATGGATGGTAGATGGATAGATAGATATTTTCTGGCTCTCTCTCGTACTGTTGTCCCCGTCCCTCCGGAATAGCAGGTGCACTTATATTCAAATCACGCTTATTGAAATGAGAGACGTGAGAGCACGAAAGGGTCATATGCGCACCCCGAGGAGGTGCATTCCACGCGGCGCTGCCGTTCGTCCAGAACTAAGTACCTACCTTCACATGGCAGCACCTGAGAGCCCCCTAGCCCCTCTCTCCGCGATGCTGTCCTCCGGCACGGTTAATCTTGGAAATGTCAATTCCAGGAGCATTTTAGCAGGAAATCAATCACCAGCTGACATGAGCAAAAGCACAGGCTCGCCCACCCATGAGGCCGGACACAGCAAGTGCCAGACGGGCGGGGTCCCCGCAAGTGTAAATAATTAAGGAGAGTTACCCACCCCAGAGCCCACTCAGAGGAAACCAGCGAGAAATACATAGTTGCCACGTCTCTACTGTCACCTTGGCCAAAACAAACATGGAAGAGTAGAAAACACAGCCCACACTTGTGCACACATGTTCTCCCGCAGTCCCGTGAAGGGGCAGAAACATAGCCACACACCGCAGTCAGGCACCGTCAGCCCCCCTGCATGGCCTCTAGGCCCAGCCAATGCTCCCTCGGATCCGCGGGGCGCCTAACAAGCATACGGTAGGCTACGGAATCTGTGTGGCCCACAGATAGAAAATCAAGAGCTAAACAGCCAGAGATGGTGTTTTAGCAGAGGCCGTCCTAGCAAAATACAGCCGGCGGATGCCCTCCATAGTAGACATTGGCTTCTCACGGATCTGGACTCTGGGAGTCCATGATCAAGGTATCTCCACATTTGGTTTCTGTCTAGAGCCTTGTCCTGGCTTGTACACGCCCCCTTGTTGCTGTGTGTCCACAAGGTGGACACAGAGACCGACAGAGAGATGGTGTCTTTTCCTATAAGGACACTCATTCTATGGGATCAGGGCATCACCGTGATAATCCCATATCACTTCATTATTTCCCTCCTGCAGGAACATCCATGCCGGGAGTTAGAGCATCATCATATGACTTTGCAGGGAGGTGGGGGCACAAACATTCAGTCCTTAACAGATGGAAATAAATACCCCGAGGCAAATGGTCCATGTACTGCAAGCGAGGCTCCCCCCGATCCGTCAAGCAGCATAATGAAACATTTGGTGAAGCATTTGCCGGAAGCACAAAAAGAAAAATCCTCTGCGTCAGGTGGCCCATCTCAATTTTTTTTTCTCAAAAAAAAAAAAAATTTTTTTTAATATCCTTTTGCATACGAATCTGATGCAGAGTGCAGTCCTTTAAGTGAGTTTATCCTCGGTCAGGCTGTTGGGATCTTCCCAGGCAGGGCACGTGGGTTAGTTTAAAAAATTGGACCCGAGCAGAGCTTCACAATGGCCACCAAAAATGGTGCCGGTTTGACACCGGTTTGACCATGTGAGCTGGGTTTTGACATGAGTGTTCACAGGGCTGGGTTTGCACGATACGGGGAGAGAATTAAATTTGCGAATGCCTTGGACAGAGGCATTGATGGTGAGCAGGAATCGTCAGTAAGTAGCAGACACGAGCCTACCTCCTGCACCACACAGGTTTCTTCTTACGGTGGCGTTGGGTGCCCAGCTTGCAAGACTCCTATAGATGTGCACAGGGGGACAGTTGCCATTTTGAAAATCTGCCGGCTGCTCTGGTTGGGTTCCCCGAGCTCCCAGCAAGCAGGGAGAGTGGCAGGCACCTAAAGTTAGTGCAGATGAGGAATTCCGTGTGGTGTCCATCGCACATGGTGCCTTCTGGATAAATGCACGGGGAGTCCCTCATTAGCTGCCTCTCAACCACCATCTCCAAGAGCTCCTCCAAGCTGATTTTGTGGATGCAGGATGGTGGGACCAAGCTTGTCCTTCTGACCGCAGAAGAAGGCCTCATTTCCAGGGAGCGGGGGCCCAGAAGGGAAATGGTCTGGGCTGGTCTTGGAGCTGAGGCCAGGCTCGTCCGCCTGCACACAGCTGGCACTGGGGGCTGTCGGTTGCAGCCTGCTTGGCTCCCGGCTATTTGGCCTGGCCATGGGGCCCTTTTGAATCTTGCCTGCATCCTCCATCTGGTCCTGGCCTGGGATACGTGCCTTTCGCCTTCACATGTGTGGGTGTTCGTATGTGTGTGTTTCCGCATGAGTTTATTTATGTGTGTCTGTCATGTGCATGGTTTGTGTCCATGGGTGCTGGTGTGTCTGCATGTGTGTGTTTCTGTGTGAGCTTGTGTTTGTATGCATGTGTGTGCACGTCTGTGCACGCCTGTGCTTACGCGCGTCTCTGAGTGTACATGCGTGTACGTGTCTGTGTATTTACGTGTTTCTGTGTGCATCACTGAAAGTCTCTCCTTGGACTGAGTTGGACTGAGGATCTTTTTTTTTTTTTCCCCATTTCTTTTCTCACTTTCCTGAACTGCAGTTTCAAACAACAGTGAAAAGATCCAGCTCACTGAAATCTCTCGTGTGTGCCGTTCACCACACATATCAATGGTATTTGTTTTTAGGCTAGGAACAGAGATTTTTGAATCGCTCCCATATGACAGTTCGAAGTTTATGTGAAAATAAATCCCGAAGAACACCACACCTTCAAACACGTTTCCAAGAGGGGAAAAAAAAAATGTTTACTGGTCTAAGATTCCAACAGATAAACGTGAAGTTGCTTAAACGCCCAGAGACCTTGCCTGAAAATGCACACGAAAAACTCTTCCAAAATAATATGTTTCATCTATAAATATTACATGATGGGTGTTGGCCAAGGCTTTCCCCCTAGAGCATTAAAATTCTATTGGATATCTTCATACACATCCCGCTTAGTGCGGTCTAAATATGTGCACTGTCTCCTAAACACACACACACACATGCAGTGTCTTGAACCTCGTTATTTATCACCTGCACACATGACCCCCCCAAACTTCACAGTGACCTCTGAGAAAGATAAGAAGCAGAGACCATGCACTTCCAAATTCTACACATGGCTCAACCCGGAGCCAGAAGGCTCTGCTGTCTGAGAATAATATAACTTTAAACCATGCTCTTCTTGTAGAGACAGATTGCAGGGTGAGGCAAGAGTCGCAGTCGCCTGTTTAGGGAGGCCACTCACAAGGACGGCTGCACAACATGTCCCTGGCTCCATGGGGAAACGACCCCTAAAAAAAAAGAAAAAAAAATCACCATACAGAAATAAGGCCTGGCCTGGGATGGTTTGGGCAGCTGGCTCAGGTATCAGGGCCTACGGCTGTGAGATTTATCGTCTCCTCCATGCCTCTGGGCAGACAGCTGTGCCTCAGTCCTTTTAGGGGTGACGTCACTGGTCTGGAAAGTGCTGGCAAAGGCTGAGCGCCAACGGGATGAAAACCTGCCCTGTCTGCGCAAACTTGGCAGGAGGTCTGCGATCCTTCACTAGCATTATCTATCACCTTCCCTTCCAAAAGCCCTCTCCGGGGGCACTCGCATCGGTCATGCAAAATCTCCAAACGTCACCGCCCACAGGGGTGGGGGGAAAACACGGCCTCTCCGAAAACGTAGCTTTTGCAACGTTTTGCAAATGTTGTCTAAGAGACACAAAGAGGGTCTTACCGGGAGTGCAGTTTTATACATTGAAAGAAAGAAAGAAAGAAAGAAAGAAAGAAAGAAAGAAAGAAAGAAAGAAAGGAGGGAGGGAAGGAGGGAGGGAGGGAGGGAAGGAAGGAAGGAAGGAAGGAAGGAAGGAAGGAAGGAAAGAAGGAAGGAAGGAAAGAGAGGAGAGGAGAGGAGAGCAGAGGAGAGGAAAGAGAGAAGAGAAGAGAAGAGAAGAGAAGAGAAGAAAGAGAAGAGAAGAGAAGAGAAGAGAAGAGAAGAGAAGAGAAGAGAAGAGAAGAGAAGAGAACTGGGAAAACAACATGAACAAAATGTGGGGAACTTTCCCAAAATGGCCCTCGGAGAATTTGGTGCAGCTGAGCAATGGTACTGCAGGTGGGGGGCTGGGGTTGGGACACCAGAAGTCCGCTGATTTCTGGGCATGAAGGGAGAGCTAGCGGTGACCAGTCAGTGCTTCAGTGCCTTTGGCAAAGGTGACACCGTCTTCTGGGTGGTGACAAGCAGCAGAGTGAACATGTGACCCAAAGTGCCATTAGACTCAGAGGCTGGGACCCGGGAATTCCTGGGGATGGAGAGATCCAATTGACGCTCGTATTTTCCATTCTGACCTCACATCAGCTTGACTTTTTTTTTTTTTTAAGTGTTTTGAAAAACTACAGTAATGTCTTGGCTATGGCATCAAAGCACAGGCAACCAAAGCAAAAATAAATAAATTGTACTCCATCAAAACTAAACGCGTTGGTGCATCAGAGGGCCCTATGAAGATCGTCAAGGGCGCCCCACAGAGTAGGAGACCATGTTTGTCAATCCCACATCTGAGACGGGATTAACATGGAGAGTATAGAACCAGTCCTACCACTCAACACCAACCAACCAAACTAACAACCCCACTCAAAGGTGGGCAGGGGTCTCGAACAGACATTTCTCCAAAGGAGGCCCACCAGTGACCCATATGCACATGAGAAGACGCTCAACGTCATGGTCATCATGGCGGTGACACTCGAAACCAACGCGTCCTCGATAGGCTGGGAACGTCCTTGACAGAGTACACTGGGAAATGGGAGAGGGGGGACCCACAGCCCACCCTACTGACCTCATTTTGATTTAATTCCCTCTTTATGAAGACCCCACCTCCCGATACAGCCCCATTTGGAGCTAAAAAGGGTAAGGCTTCAGAATATCAATTTTAGGGGGGCCGCAATTCAGCCCTTGCCTGGAGACCAGAGTAGGGCACATATTGTTCCCTCAGCAAAACTACCACCAGTGTCTGCAATTCCAATGTGCACACACACGGACATACGCTCCCCTTGTTTTTGTCTTTGTCAAAGAACGCAACCCTGTCCTCTCTTGTAATCGTTACGGGGGAGTAGAAACATGACCTGATACTCGCCAAAGGAAGCCAAAGACAAGCTTGCATTTTTCTATGGTAGCTCTTCCAAGACCGTCATTCAACCAGGCGGTTCCACTAAAGGGAGGACGGGAGGAAGAAGTTAGGAGGGAGCAAGAGATAGAGCTCCCTACTTTGTTATGTGTCCACGGAATGACTTTGCTAAGCAGCTGCTTGTCACCCGAGAGGGAGAAGGGAGGGACTTGGGGACAGGCCTCACCTCATGCTGGTAAGTATTTAGCAAAACAAAGTGTAGGCAAGTGCAGTCTGCATATGAATCCTTAAGACAAAACATCAAAAACCCCTACTCCCAGGCCATGGGGCAGGAAGACTTGGAGCTACAGTTGCACATTCCATGAGGACTTGCTCATTCTTTCCACTGACTGAGGGAGGCAGGCCTGGTAAGAGAATGGCAATCGGCAGAGCTCCGGCGGAAAGCCATCAGAGCTGGGTTTGAACCCCTGACCTGCTCCTCCGTCTGGGCCACTCCTCATCTCATCTATGGAGAACTTTTTTTTTTTTTAAGTAAATTCTTCACCCAATGTGGGGTTCAAATTCACAACGCCACGATTGAGAATTGCAGGGTCTACCAACTGAGCCAGCCACGTGCCCCTGTGGTCAACTTTTATCAGTGGCAAGACGGAAACTCACTACCCACCTTGTCAGAGGCTCTGAGAATCAGCATTATGTGCCGTGAAACCATGAGTTCTCACTGCACTCCTGCCCTGGGACGTGTGGACCTCTCCCACATGGCCCGTCTGGGTGCCCCTGCTGTCCTAGGAAGATGCCCATGGATGACAATGTCCACCTTAAACGGTCCTCACATGTCCCAGGACCCCCTCATTGTCTTCACGTAGCTCACATCTTAATATTCTATGCACTCACGTAAAATTAAAAAAAAAAAGATATTTAAACCGTGACCTCTTTTGCCCTCAATGCACCTTCCTGAACGTATAACTGATGAATAAAGTGGTGAGATATTTAAAGTGAACGATGAGGTGGTGTGATGTACATACGCATTGTGGAAACACAAGAAAGATTTTCAAGAGCAATCTGTTTCTCACCTGTTGACAAAAAGCACTTTAATTTTGATCAAAAGCATTTACTCGATGGCTAGAGGCAAATAAAAAATCTACCTATTATCTATGTATCTATCATGTATCCATCCATCCATCATATTTATCTATCTATCCATTCACCTAACCATTCATCCATCCATCTATAGCTCTTATCTATCCATCTATCATGTATCTATCTATCATCTATCATCTATCAATCTATCAATCTATCATCTATCATCTACCTATTATCTATCTATCTATCATCTATTATCTATCATCTATCATCTATTATCTATCTATCTATCCATCAATTCTATTATCTATCTATCCATCCATCCATCCTCTATCTATCTATCTATCTATCTATCTATCATCTATCTATCATCTATCTATCTATCTATCTATCTATCTATCTATCTATCCATCATCCATCTATCTTACTAGGGTCTTCTTTTGTCTTGTTTTGTTTTACTTCACATGTTAATGTCTGCGCTGCTGACAAATTTCAGGCTGTGGAATTCCTAAACTGATATTTCCTCTCTGGCTTTATTCTTCTCCATGGCCCTAGAGTGCAAACATTCCTGGCACTGCAGTAAAGCTCACAACATTCCCCACACAGTGCTTGGGACCTCCACAGACACCATACATGGACCGTTCCAGAACAACCCGATTTCTCCCACGCAGTGACCCATGATGCCTTGTGCTCCGCCTTCCCCATCGTCTATAAGGTGTCACCTGCCCAGGGCCTCTGGGGATTTATGTCACTTCTTTCAAATAGCTTATCAGAATATGCTTGTCAAAATCCCTTTCTTTTTAGAATTCCAACCAGGAACCCCAAGCAGGGCTGAACAAACATGGCAAAGCAAGTCAAGTTGGACATGGAGCTACTTTGACATTCTCATCCTCCTGTTAATGTAGCTAGAGTCCTGAGAACATCATCCTTGTCGGTTAGGGTGGCCACCTTCAAATGACCTTTCCTTGGCAATGAACTTTCTCAAACATTTGCTATCATCACAACATAATAACTGTTGAAAAACCCCAAAAGCCACTTATGAAAATCAAGACATTCTCATGCACAGATTCTAGATTCTTCTGGTGACCCAACTTATCCTGAGGACCTATAACAGGTTGGACAGGTGAGAAGCAGTACATGTATATCATCTCAAGTAATTCTAAAAACGATGGATCGGGCTGGCTACTGCTGACAGACTCCCCCTGGATTCCCGAAAAGCAGAGCCTGGTGCAAGGGTTATGTACTAACCCTTTGGGAGTCCATACTTCCTTATATGGCTGGACCCAGGCATTTCAATTCACTAGAATTCCTTCTCCTGTTGTTTCTTTTATTTTTTTAAAGATTTTATTTATTTATTCATGAGACGCACAGAAAGAGGCAGAGACACAGACAGGGAGAGAAGCAGGCTCCCTGTGGGGAATCGGATGTAGGACTCGATCCCAGGACCCCAGAATCATGACGTGAGCTGAAGGCAGACACTCAACCACTGAGCCACCCAGGTGTCCCTCCTGTTGTTAAGTTCTTAACATACTTGTAGCTCCCTCCATATGTGCATCCCCTTTTCTCTCCAGGACCCTATAGCACCCACTTTTCAATCTCTAAAGCCACCCCCAGTTAAACTGGTCTTCCCTTTGTCGACAGCACACTGTGAAGTGCCCGCTTCCTGTCCTGCCATGCAGAGGGGAGTCCTCTGCCCTCTTCTCCCCTGAATCAAGCAACGAATCCCAAATGCACAACGGCTGATGTGATAAACTCATGATATTGTATATATTCTTGCTGAGTCTCAGCTCTCCCTCCATTCTGACAACAGACCTAGATTTCAATGATTCCCTAAGGAAAGAGTGAAAGCTAACATTCACTTAGGACACACCGTGCACTTGGATTTTAGGAACTGCCTTTTGTATTACCTCAATCAGGAGTCTCAACAAAGCTCTGTGAAAGCAAATTCAATATTTATTTCACACACACACACACACACACACACACACACACACACACACACAGTGAAGGTCCAGGAACTTGGGGAAAAAAATCAGTAAGAGAAGGGCAGAGATGGAAATTCATGTGACAGCAAGCCTACTGTAGAGACACTAGAGTGACCTTAATTCAGGCCCTAGAAAGTGACTTGAGAACAAAATATACTACAGAGAAATCACCTACTTTAATTCCATAGGATTCAACACTACAAAATCTTAGTGATTCTCCCAATCCTGAGCTTATAATTGCCGGTGGTCTTTAATGCAACCAGAAACACTCTTTATGGAGCCAGGGTGTCTTGAGTTAGGCAGACTCTGAGCTTACTTTTCATCCTGTGTTCTCCATTTAGCTTCTAATGATTTGGGTAGATAAAGAAAACTCACTCAGATTGGAAGAAAATGACCCAGGCACCCAGCCTTTCTCCCCAAGGGGCTGCTGATATGAGCGCCAGCTTTGTTCTGCATTTATGTTGAGATGCAAGAGCCACTTGGGTTGATGTTTTTTCCTTCCCCTTGAAGGTTTTTGACCTTGTTCCATCTTCTACTCTGTCCGGAAGGGATATTTTGGAGGCCTATTCATGCCCACAGGTGTCCCCTATGCAGAACTTTGGAGAGTCCCATTGTCCTCCCAGTCAACACAGTCCATACAGGTGGTCACCATGAATGCTGGAAGCCCATTAATCTCCCCTCCTGGAGACGTCAGCAAACGCCCAGCCGCCTTGCTAGTTTGGGAGAACGTGTGGCCTCCAGAAATTACAGGGCTCTCTTCCATCACTAGCACGGGAGAGTGGAAACAATTCCATGGCGAAGCTTTCGTATTTGAAGCATGGAAGCTCGTGAATGAAGATTTAAAGCATGCCGTGCCACAAAACAACACTAACCCCGTTTCAACCTGGACTCCTCGGGCTTCGTCCTTCCTCTCCCTGGACGGGGTCTGGAGTTACTTTGTGGTTTTCAGAACCACAGGATAGTGTGTTTATAATATAATATCCCATTACACAAATTATATTACCGATGAGCACTGACATTTTGGTGGAAACACACAACGAAAACGATGCTGTGGGTGGTTGTTGCTTCCAGGGTATGTCTTTCATAAAATTCAATGTCAGTGCCAAGGTAAGAGAAAAAAGGCATCCGAGTAATCATTTTATGTTGCTCCTGGTTTCTGCTAAGAGTAGACTTTTTTTTTTCTTCAAGGCTCTCCTCACTTTACCCTTTACATTTTAATGCTTTATTTAATACCCAAATCTAAAGTATAAGCATAGATTAAATATCTAAGTATATTCATATATTAAATTATAGGTGATCATTTTTAAATATTACACACGTATATAACTTATATAGTCAATATGTATATCCACAAATATTAATAGAACCATATCTTGGGGCACCTGGCTGGCTCAGTCAGTAGAGCATGTGATTCTTGATCTGAAGGTCCTGAGTTCCAGCCCCACATTGAGGGTAGTTTATGTTAAAAACAAAAACAAAAACAAAGAAACCCCCCAAAACATCATGAGGCACCTGGTGGCTCAGTCAGTTAAGCATTTGTGCTCAGCTCAGGTCATGATCTCAGGGTCCTGGGATGGAGCCCCATGTCTAGCTCCCTGCTCAGTGGGGAATCTGCTTCTCCCTCTCTCTACCCCTCCCCTCACCACTTGTGCTCTTTCTTCCTCAAATGAATAAATAAAATCTTTTTTAAAAAACCCATCACGAAAAAAAAAAAAAAACCACATAAGCATACCTTAAGCTATAAATCCATTTAGCAGATCGTTGATGTTAAGGATCCAGATACATATATCTGGCATTATCTATCAAACTCATTTTCTTAAGAATCTATTTCTCTAGTCATACAGGGAAATTCCTGTCATATTTAAAGGTTTTCATGAGCTATCTCTGACTCTTTACTCATGCAACAATGTGCTGGTGTTACTCTCAGGTAAGTGTCTGTGAAAGACGCCCATTTGGCATCATTAAGTGGGTGCATCACAAGTTTGTATTTGCAATACACCAAGATGAAGGAGGTTGTTAGACATTCCCCTTCTACTTTGGAGGGAGTTTCAAGTAATTTTATGTGTAAGTAGTAAATAGCATGTAAAACTGCTTTTCTTCAGTTTTCAGGAAAATGATATTGACTGTGCATTATTGACTGTGCATAAACCCATAGGTTTATACTTGGAAAAGCAAACAGTACAGGTCATAAAAGTCCACCAGATGGTTTGTCCTAAAGAAAGAGAATCAACCAAAAATACAGTGATGGCCAGGACTTGATCCTTTACTTGGTTCATTGCTATGCTCGTGGCCTCCTAACCTTGTGAATCTGGAACTTCCAAATTCTCCACCTTGCAATCCCGTCTGATATATTTTGTGCAGAATAAAATACGCTGAGAAGCACGGTTCAAACACACGCCAGAATAGGGAAGATAAAAACGGGAAAATATGGGTAGATACTTTCTACCCAGATTCAGCCTACCATATTCACCTACAATATCACCCAAGGGAAGAGAATGCATTTTCATCGGTAACGGAAGACAGCAAGTTTTGGCTCTTGATTCCAGCCTACATTTCCACCATTTATAAAAGCCATGACACTCCCTGCATACGTATTATGTTTTTCCCTCCAAGAAATGACTTATTTTACTACCGTAACCCATATATTCGTTGGTTCTGATTCTTCTTTGCTCTCATTCTGGTATTTTTGCATAGGAGATGGGCTCTTATTTCTGTTTCTACCTGAAGACATTTTTTTTTCTTTAAATAACATATTTTTTTAAACCAGGGGGTGGATTGACTAGAAGATATTTTATTCATTTAGATTATCTGGGAAATATTTCAATTGAAGTTACAAAGTAGAATTTTATTCTAAACGTGGTAGTTTTGCATGTGGCATGGCAGCCGCTGCTGTTGGGGGTGTTTTAAGCATTGAGAGGTAAAAGTAATGAATGCAAGTGTCATCTTTAAAAATCTCCAAAAACCTCTCAACCTTATCGGCTACTATTTTGATGATCAGTCTATGGCGTAGATAAGGCAATGAGAGAAGATGACAGTGAAGCTTACTTAAGATTTTGTGCCAGTTGAGTCTGGCCATGGGATTAGAACACACATATCCACTATGTCAAGAAAACAAACTCTTCCCTGCATCACATCATTAAACTCTATTCTAATTAAATTTCAGAACTTCTTGACCCTTTTTCTTTTTTGCCCAGAAGAGAGTTGACATAGAGGTGGTAGGAAAATACAGACGTAGAGACAGACGTCTTGATAGATAAATTCTTACTCCCTCTGAGGGTAAGTGTGAAATAACTCCTGCATTCAATTATGATCTCTCATGACATCAATCCTTTAAAAATGAACCTGCAAGTTACCAGATCATCTGTTAAATGGTATTGGAGGCGGAGGGTGATGGGCATGAGTGCCATGGTGACGTTGGGCTCTTCATGAAAATTGCCTCAGGGTGGTTTTCAAGGGATCTTGGCTTATTTTTTCACAGTGAGAAAATAGCTATTTCAAATACACTAAGCAGCCAAAAAGAATATAGAACGTATTCGGATCCTACATGTTACTCCATGTCAGAATTTCAGCCACAGGAGATGTTTGCAGATTGACTTTTCATAAAGGGGGATTGATAGCAGACCTCTAACGGGCAAACAACATACACAAGAATGGATAGGATTCTCTGGAAGTAAAGGAACGAGAAGAGGCATACCGGAATAATTATGAGAAGAACTGAAATTGCCTCTACATTAAACTATATCCCTCTTTAAAGACTGGCTTCTCCCATAAGTGTGTGGCCCCCTGTATAGTAAACCTAATACCACCCTTAATAAAACCCTGATTTTGACTTAGGGTCCATAGATTTTGAGAAACAATAAATTTTCTATGAAGGGAAGAGAGGATTAACATATTCTTTTGCTCAACTGTAAGTGAGGGAACAGAATTCTGGAGTCCCTGATACAAATATTCAGAATTATATAATCGTCAACTTTAAGCCATTAAAACATCTTCTACAAAGAAGCATTTTGGTGCAAGTTTATTTAGAATATTTAGTGCGGCAGAATGACCATATGATCTAGCAATTCCATGAGTGGATATTTATCTAAAAGAATTGAAGGCAGGAACTTAAGAGATATTTGTACGCCTGCATTCACAGAAGAAGGATTCACAATGGCCAAGAAGTGGAAGTCTCCAAGGATCCATGGATGGATAGATATGATGGGTGGATGGGTGGATGGATGGATGGATGGATGGATGGATGGATGGGTCAATGGATGGATGGATGGATGGATGGATGGATGGATAAATAGCATGTGGTCCATGCACACAGTGGAGTATGATGCAGCCTTGAAAAGAAAAGATGTGCACTGGCTATGGTGTGGATGGACCTTGAGGACGTGGCGTTCAGTGACATGAACCAGACACAGAAGGACAAATCCTGTGTGACTCCACATATATGGGGTCCATAGAGGAGTCTCATCCATAGAGAAAAAGTAAAAGGGTGGGTGCCAGGGACTGAGGACAGGGATGGGGAGCTACTGTTTAATAGAGACAGAGCTTCAGTTTGGGGAAATGGAAAGTTCTGGAGACAGATGGTTGGAGGGGATGATTGAGCAATGAGGTAAATGTGCTTAATGTTATTGAGCTCTTAAAAGTGGGTAACATAACTGGGTGACGGGCACTGAGGGGGCACTTGATGGGATGAGCACTGGGTGTTATTCTATATGTTGGCAAATTGAACACCAATAAAAAATAAATTTATTAAAAAAAGTGGGTAACATGGTCAGCTTCATGTTCTATAATTTTCCCACAATAAAAAAAATACATTGTACAAAATAAAAATGAAATGAGATAAAATTTAAAAAAAAAATCAAAACCGTATGGTGAATTCCTTTCTTACCAAGTAGGTATTATCACTGCACCTTCACCTGGGTGTTTGTGGGGCTCTGAAAGTCATTCGTCAAAACTGAAAGGAAATCCCATTTCCATTGAGATGCACCCCAAGCCAAGTCTCTGCAAGCCCTTGACAAGCAGAGTTTAACATGTGACATCTTCAAATATTTTTCCTCATTAGCACAGATCCCTGCTGACACGTTGCACAACTAATTGGCAGCCCCATATCGTGTAGCCTCTCCACGTGGGACTTGCAACCGGGCCCCTTAGGACTCGCTGTCAGTTTGCAATCTGTGCACGATGCTCCCCTCTTCTCTTGTCACCCAGTGAAAAACATCTTTGAAATACCTCAAACACAAGGGCTCTTTTTGCTTCTTACCCCGACACTCCTGAGCCAGCTTTGGCTCACGTCCCCCCACAGGCAATGGCGAAACTTACCACTTAAGAAAACCTCAGACTAAAACTATCTTTTAAGCTCCCTTCTCCCAGTTTTGATGGAGCAATCTGGCCAGGACGTTTGGGCGGTTATAGAGAGAAAATAATACTCCCATTCCCCCATGGGGCATCAAAACTTTACTGAGCACGTTATCACGTTCTGAAAGCTCTATGAGTCGCTTGCATTTGTAGTAAAGGCCCCACCCCCGGGAAAGAATTTTATTATCACCATCCCCATTTGGAGAGTAGCAGCTTTGATACTGCAGCCCTAGCAGGATAATCCGCCACCCACCATCTGTGGCCCAGCACAGATGGCTTTGCCTTGTGTAGAACAAGACTGTGTGGGGTCCCTACACGGAAGAGCAGCAGACAGCTTCAAGCTCCCACCGGACTCACTCTGCGGCCCCAACGTTGACGGCAGATCTCCAGAGACAGTGTCTGATGAGGGCTATGGTCCAGGCTGGTTCTGCGTTTGGTGTCCATACATGCACGGCTGGGGGGAAGACGGGTAGGAGAAAAGAGGATGTGTCTTGCGGGGTCTACCTGGGGCATCTTAGGTGGACAGGACTCCCCTTTAAGTGCCTCTGAGCACCTCAAGGGGCATCGGTGTCTACACTGGCGGGATTTCCAGTCCCATTGAGATGTAACTACCAGGAGGAAATATTTACCCGATTAAATTCCTAATAAAACTTCATTTGGACCATATCAGCTCCCAAAGACTGAGGTGATACATCGACTGTAGAGTCTACATACAAATGGCCTTGTGATTCATACGTTCCTGCCTTTTTCTCCTCTTGTGTAAAAAACACTCTGAAAGAGACAGTATTTCTCTAAGAATTGGATTTGTCGAAGGTATGTGCCTTTATTTATTGCAAACAGAGTCCAAATGGTAAATTTTCATCATCCCCTTCAAACTTTTTATTTATTCATTTATTTATTTTGACTTTTGGCTTGATTGACCTCCCCCCTCCACTTTTAGTTCTGAAGGCACATCCAAAAGGTACACACAGAAAACAATTTAATGAATTTTCTCTTCCTAAAGTATTTTGGTGAGCTCCGATGTCACCGCCGTCATCCTAAATTTATGTATTTTCACAAAGAAAAATATATCGTCTTACAGGCACATAAAGATAGACTTACAGTCAAATAAAAAAAGGCGACCTGCCCCAAACGCCAGAGGAATGAAGAAAACAGACTCTCCTCTTTCTCTGGCCACTTAGAAATGTGTTCAGTTATTTTTATGGCTTCCTTGAGCCAACTTACAATGATGGAATGCAAATGATATTCGAGTTGGATAATGACAACTCTAATACTTGTGAAGTCTGTGAAATTCACGTGTGTCTTTGCTCTAGTGCATCCCAAGTATTGTTCCCCTTCAGCTCTCTCAAGACCTTTTTTTTTTCAAGACCTTTTTTTTTTGCAGTCACGTGATGTTGGTCATCCCCAGTCATGTCTGAAGTACTGGCTTCCAGGACGCAGGTCTTCAAGCTTGGGTCTGGGTCATTCCTTCTAGGCTCCTCTTTGTATGTCATCCGGTTCTTAATACATGACTAATGTGCTTTTATTTCCACCCCTTGTGTTCAATTGCATGGTTGAGAGCTCTGATCACCACCTTGCAAATATCCTTAGCTCAGAAATCCTTGCCCTGACGATAGGACCTGATAGTAGCCCTCCTTAAACCCACTCTGGAAATGCAGCTGAGCTGGGTGTGGCTGGAGGAAGAAACCACACCCTTGCACCATTTTCTGTGTGGTACCACTCCCTGCACACTGCTGCCTCAGGACACTTCTCATCCCACTTCCTAAAATCATTATTTTTCATCTTGTCCGCTTTCCCCTAAAAGTCCAACATGCCTGCTGCAGTCTAAGCCAATGATCTTGCCTTAAACCTTATGGAAAACATAAATTCCACCAGCAGGCATCAAGCACGCCTTCCCTTTATTAAATGCACCGTTCTCCCTGCGATGGCATCTACCTTCTCTCTGTTGCCTCCAGTTCAAAAGGAAGAAGTGCCCGAGATGACTGATGTTGACATTTCCATCTACATCTCCTACCCCCGGAAACTCCCACAGGGCTGGTGCACACTGTCCATGGCGCATCTCCTTGGTGACACCCGACTCCAGGGTCAGAAAACACCTCCTTTTCCATCATGGAGAGCAAAACCCTCATCATTTCTCTGAAAGTGAGAAAAGGCTCACCTCAAAGACAAAGATAAATCTTTCCTTGAGGCCTAATGAGAACTAGGAGCCAGACACCATCCAACCTTCCTCCACCCACCCCTACTTCTAATCCTTGGTAACCACTTTTCTACTGTTTCTATGAGTCTCATTGTATTTATTTATTTATTTATTTATTTATTTATTTATTTATTTAGATTTTATTTATTTATTCATGAAAGACAGAGAGAGAGAGAGAGGCAGAGACACAGGCAGAGGGAGAAGCAGGCTCCATGCCGGGAGCCCGACGTGGGACTCGACCCCGGGACTCCAGGATCATGCCCTGGGCCGAAGGCAGGCGCTAAACCACTGAGCCACCCAGGGATCCCCTCTCATTTTATTTAGATTCCACATGTAAGCAAGACCATCCCGTATGTGTCTTTTTATGTCTGACTTAGCAAAACATCCTCAAGTTTCATCCATGTTGTCACAAACAGCAGGATTTCCTTCATCACAGCTCAGTGATATTCCACACGGTCTTTACTCATTCTTCCACTGATGAACCCTTAAGTTGCTTCCATGTCTTGGCTCTTGTCAGTAATGTGGCAGTGAGCATGTAAGTGAGATGCCTCTTTGACATACCATTTCTGTTTCCTTTGGATACAGTTCCAAAGGATAAAATACCCATAAGTGGAATTACTGGATTGTATGGTATTTCTATTTTTATTTATTTATATTTATTTATTATTCTTTAAAGATTTTATGTATTTAGTCATGAGAGGACAGAGAGAGGCAGAGAAACACAGGCAGAGGGGGAGCCAGGCTCCCTGTGGGGAGCCCGATGTGGGACTCAATCCCAGGACCCCAGGATCACGACCTGAGCCGAAGGCAGATGCTCAACTACTGAGCCACCCAGGGGTCCCAATATTTCTATTTTTAACTTTTTGAGGAACCTCCACACTGTTTTCCAGAGTGGCTGCAGCAGCAGTTTGCTTTGCCACCACCAGCGCATGAGGGTTCCTTATGTCTCCACATCCTCTCCAACACCTATATTTCTTGTGTTGCTGATTTGAGTCATTCTGACAGATGTGAGCAGATATCTCACTGTAGTTTTGATTGGCATTTCCCAGATGCCAACTCATATGGAACATCTTTCCGTGGGTCTGTTGTCCATCCAGGTATCCTTGGAGAAATGCCTGTTCATGTCTTCCGCCCATTTTTTTAGTTGGGTTGTTTACTTTTTCGCTGCGAAATTGTGTGAGTTCATCTCATCTTTCTTCAAGCTATTAGTTTTGAAAACCAAAAGTGCAATAGTTTGAGAATGACCTCTTATTAAGTCATGGACAGGGAAGCAGGATGTGAAATGAAGGGTGTCCCAGACACAGGAACTCACAGCTAACCATTCCAGCTCAGGCTGTCTTGGAGTTCCAACAGGGAATCAGAACAACCGTGAGCAGAGTTCCCTGATACAGTAATTGATCTCAAATTAAAGATTTAATTGGATCCTGAGAAACTGTTTAAAACTGGCAAACCACTTAGTTGCTATACCTTTGTTAACATACTGGAAATCAAATTAGTTAGCAATGGTCTGTACTCAAAACATACTTAGCATTTTTTTTTTAACTTGGATATTGAGTTAATGACAAACCCTTGGCTTAAATTTCTGTTCAAAAAATGCATTGTCTTCTGAAAAGTGGATAGGGTGAGATTCACAAATGCATATATCTGTCACAATAATTAGTTGAACAGCCAGAGAATTGGTTTTCCAGATTTCATAACCTGCTAGACAGGAACTCCAAGAAGCAGAGAAAGTCCATATGTATTTTTATTGTTATGGAACGTTTCTCCTTTTGCAAAGTATTACCAAAGAGCAAAGGAAGCAGAATTAAATGTTTTCTGGGAAACAGGTGTATCTACTATTATACTTTTTTTCATCAACATCTCTCTCTCATGATTGTTCTCACTCTCTGTGGGATTTATGGAGAACTGAAATGAGTTTTACCTCAAGACCACAAAATACATGGCAAAAAGAGGGCTGGATTTTACCAGTTTACAAGGATTTCCACACCAGTGGAATCAGTAAAGAAAGTCTCTTTAGGCAAGTGTTAATAGTTTGTTGACCATCTTTTTTTTTTTAAAGATTTTATTTATTTGACACAGAGAGAGAGAGAGAGACCAAGGTCACAAGTAGGCAGGCAAGGAGGGAGATGGAGAAACAGATTCCCCACTGAGCAGGGAGCCCAATGTGGGGCTCGAATCCAGGACCCTAGGATCATGACCTGAACCAAGGACAGATGCTTGACCAACTGAGCTACCAGGTGCCCTTTTGTTGGCCATCTTAAGTCAGGACATTCTAGGGGCTTAGTGTCTCCCAAAGGCGAATCCAGGTGGCATATCCAAACCTAAAACAAAATCACTAACTTGAGAGGTTATATCCCTGTGATACATCTGACTGGATATTTCCATCTGTGTGTGGGTGTGTGCAGTTGGGTGTGTACATCTGAGTTCTAGGCCAAGGAGATATATGGAGCAAGGGCAATAATATATATGGTGGAAAAGTTTGTAATTGGCTGAATTGTGTCATTTCCCATATTCATATGTTGAAACCCTTGCTCCCAAGACCTCAGAATGGGGCTGTATTCAGGGATGGAGCCTTTAAAGAGGGAATTAAGGTGAAATGAGGTCACTAGGCTGCATTTTAAACCCATAGGACTGGGGTCCTTATAAGAAGAGGGGATGAGGACACAGACTCTCACAAAGGGATGACCATGTGAGGACACAGGGAGAACATGGCGTCTACACACCCAGGAGAGAGGCCTCACGGGGAACCAGCCTCAGCCCCACCTTGATCTCTGACTCCCAGCCTCCAGAACCCTGAGAAATAAACATCTGTTATTTAACCACCCAGTTTGTGGTGTTTTGCTATGGCAGCCTTACCAAAACATTACAAAGCTGTACATGGCTGTTGGAAAACAAACAATGATGCCAACGAGGATCAGGATCTTGCTGTTAATGAAGGATAGAGAGGAGGAACACCATCCATGTTGTTTCCTGTTTCAGCTTGCCGACATCCTGGGCTCGCAGGGTTAAGCGAAGCAAGTTTTCTGGAGTATTTTGGCTTCACCCTCTGCAGGAAACGTGGTTACAAAAGGAGAATGAGTTGGAGACGGAACATGAGTGAATGAATAGGAGCAAACAGCCAATGGGAGAGGGGGTGTAGGAGCACAGGATGGCTCTACCATTGTACTGCCTTGCTAGCGTTGGCCGATTTCGTTATGTTCCTGTTGCTACATCATTTACACAGAATGCAGAAAAGCAAAAAAAAAAAAATATTTTTTCAACATGAAATGCTGATATGCATTGAACATCCAGGAAAATGACTCAGAGGTCGCTTTCAAAGGGGAGACGTTGACATTGTACCATCCCCCGTTCACACTTTGGGACATTCTCTTTACGAGGATTGGCAGCTTGAAAACCTATTTCACTCTCAGAATCTAGTCTGTCCTACCTGGGATAACATTTCATTGAAAAAGAGAAAAGGGGAGAGAGCGAGCGAGAAGAGTGAATTGAGTAGGCAGTAAATAATTGCATGAGGTCACTCACAAACTCATGGACCTGATGTATACATTGTAACACGGCTCCCTTTGTGGGCCTTGATTCTTTCTTTAAAATTGCAATTCAAACTTATACGCCGTGCAAATATGTAAATCAGAAAATATAAAGCAACATTGCTTTATATGGTATATTTGACATTGAGGGGAACAATATCCTTGTAAAAGATGATTTTCCACGTTTACTCTCTATTAGAAAAGGCTCATTGGAGTTTCCTGATATAACTTTGAAATCCTATCCGCTGCTCTCCTGGGTGCAGATTTTTACACTTGCAGGTTTGCACGCTTAATTTCTATGAAAAGACAAATATGCATTAACGAGACAGAATTAAAGGCAGGCTTCAGAAGGTTGGTGATTTACAGACTCACAGTAGCTCAGGAGATGGAAATACACAAACACGAGGGCACACACATGCACACAAACTTAAAGTGAATTAGGATCATGTTTGCTTTGGGGCAAGAGGAGCCCAGCTTTAAGGGTAGATTTGTTTAGTCCCTGGGTCAGAGAGCCCACCACCGGGCAATACTGCCTTACACACACAGGTTTGGCAGGCATATGGGCATGTGCCCCTGCTACGGGAACAAGTCAGCTTTCCCTCAGCAAATCCTGATAAAGTTTGAAGGAAATTATAATCAGTTCAAAAAAGAATCCATGGTGTCTATCACGTAAAATAAAATCACATGATACGGGGGGGACTTCTTTCCCCTGTGTCTTCAGGGTGATTCAGTACCTTGAAGACGCCCTGATGTAAGCACATGATGTGTTTCAGAAGTTGCTTGTGTTCGCGGCCCCAGTGTGGACCCCTGTCCCGGAGCGGACGTGGTACTGGGGAGACTGTCCTGTAAGACACCAACACCTTGAAGTCCACATTCCTCTTCAGCTCTACAACTTCTCAGTGACACAAGTTGACGGGAGGGTATCATTCAAGCTCTATGGAAAAACCAGTTGAGCAGATGTCCCTCAGACATGCTTTAGCTGGAATTTTTGCTCAACTTTGAGAGGCACAGACTTGCAAGTTGCATGTCCGGCAAGATCCCAGAGTCCAGATGCTGAGAACAAACAAGCTCAGGAAAGTCTTGATTGTGCCTCCGCATGAGCACAGGGACCCACGGCAAAGTCACGTGTCTGATGAATGTCACCCCAGCCTCTCATGGAAGAAGCCTGTGAGACTCCTGTGGCTGGGACAAAATTCTCCCCAGAAAATGTTTCTACTTTGACACCGACGTCCACACGGTCGTCAAAGCCATAAGACACAGAGTGCCGGCCAACGCTGATTTTCCTGCATGCATTCATCATGCATTTACATTTATTTAACTCATTTATTACTTCATTTCATTCATTTCTTGGTACCCTGTGCCACTGTTCGACTTTGCCCACAGGGGCTGTCAAGAGAAGTTCACTACTTTCAACACTGAAAATCGAAAACAAACCATCAGAAGTCATCATGCCTTAAAAGCAAACTCAATGTTCCAAAATGGTTGATTTTACCGGGTCAATGTCTGGGCGGGAAAAAAAAAAATCTCTCTTTGACGAAGATAAAATGACTTGGCAGCTTTCCATCCTACCCGCAGGATTGGAATAGATACTTGGGCAAGAACAGTCTTGCAGAAGTTTCATGTGAACTGTTGGTGGACCTTTTTTGTTTAAAAATAGTGCTACAAAGCGAAACAGGCTGCTTGTTTTTTAATATATATACTCATTTCAACCTTTTCTTGTGACATGAATGATGTAGGAAGCATCTCTGCAGACATATGTACACACATAAGGCAGACACCGGATGTCCGTGGTACGTACACACCCGTAAGCGTGGCCAATCTCGTGTTGGCTCTGATTTTTTTTTTTTAATTTTCTTTTTGTCTAGAACCAATTAGAACCTTGATAGGGTCTGAGTAGATACAGCAGCAAACTTGGGTCATTTCAGTTTTTAGGGTAAAAATCAAGAAAAGGGTACAGCATCCAGCCAATGTTCTGCTCTTCTCCTTCTCCTTCTTCTCCTTCTCTTTCTCCTTCCTCTTCTTCTCCTTCTTTTCTTCTTCTTCTTCTTCTTTTCTTCTTCTTTTCTTCTTCTTCTTCTTCTTCTTTTCTTCTTCTTCTTCTTTTCTTCTTCTTCTTTTCTTCTTCTTCTTCTTCTTCTTCTTCTTCTTCTTCTTCTTCTTCTTTCTCCTCTTCCTCATCCTCTTTTTTCTTCTTCTCCTCTTCCTCCTTCTCCTCCTCCTCCTTCTTCTTTTTAAGATTTTATTTATTTATTTGAGAGAGAGAGAGCACTAGTGGGGAGAGGGGCAGAGGCAGAAGCAGGCTACCCACTGAGCAGGGATCGCAATATAGGACTCGATCCCAGGACCCTGGGATCATGACCTGAGCTGAAGGCAGATGCTTCATTGACTGAGCCGCCCAGGTGCCCTGCTCTGCACCTTCTAATAAAGTGATTTGCATCCCATTTGGAAAAGCAGTGAGCAGAAAATTGGAGATGAGCTTTGGGCGCGTGGGTGTTTGTGTCAGCCTTAGCTCACCAGGACCGCCCTTTGATCTCTCTCCTCTGCCCTAGGCTCTCAAATGTCCCCCACGGTGACCCTTTGGCTTTTGTCGCTCCATCTGCTTACTAGGATCAAGTGACTCTGTGCTCCTGAGGAACTCCGTCCTGCAAGGACCACCAAATTGTATATGTGAGGCATCTACCGATTCCTGTGGTATTAATTCTAAATAAATAAAATCTTTTAAAAAAAAGATTTCTGCATGACTCTAATGCCTGATAAAGTCTACAAACCTCTCCTGCAGCTATGAACCCTTTATTAATCACCTAGTTCACTTATTACAACATTTTTATAAAAAACTGCCTGCTTGTTGCCTGCTCTGATGTGTCTGAATGTTCCTGGTTACACTCAAGACCTTTGTAAAATCTATTCCCCCACGCTTCTGGAAGCAGCCTAAGAAACTAACCCCGCATGCTGTTGCACACTAAAGGTGCACTCACCTATCATGAGATCAAAATTAAATCTGGTATTTCACATCAATGCATCTACTAGCCTCACGGACACTTATTTAAATCCCATGTTTTTATTTTTATTTATTTTTTATTCATTTTTAAAATATTTTTTTTTATTCACAAGAACCAGAGAGAGAGAGAGAGAGAGAGAGAGAGGCAGAGACACAGGCAGAGGGAGAAGCAGGCTCCCTGAGGGGAGCCTGATGCGGGACTTGATCCTAGGACCCCAGGATCACGATCAGAGCCAAAGGCAGACGCTCAACCACTGAGCCACCTGGGAGTCCCAAACCCCATGTTTTAAAATAAGAAAGCAAATTTATTGTGAGTCCATGTCATTACACACTTGTTCAAACCCATAGACTGTACAACACCAAGGGTGAATCCTAAGGTACATTGTGGGGGATGTTGATGCAGGGAGGCTGTACATGTCTTTGGGCTGGACCCTCTGTAGGAAATCTCTACTTTCCTCTCAATGTTGCTGTGAACCTAAAACTGCTCTTGATAAAAAGTTAAGGGGCACCTGTGTGATTCAGTTGGTTAAGCATCTGCCTTCACCTCAGGTCATGATTTCAGGGTCTTGGGATCGAGTCTGGGTCAGGCTTCCTGCTCAGTGGGGAGTGTGCTTCTCCCTCTCCCTCTGCCCATTGCCCTGCTTCTGCTCTGTCTCTCTGTGCAAATAAATAAAATCCTTAAAAAAATAAGACAAAAAAAAAAAGCTAATTTGCCTCATGCCAATCAAATATTTTTCTCCATTTGTCATGATCTTAGGAATAGTTGTAGAAAGAGTTGAACTTTTCTTTCTTTTTTTTTTTTGTAAGATTTTGTAAGATTTGTAAGATTTTTTCTATTGATTTTTTTTTAAGCTTGAATCTTTTAAATAAGCCGAGTTACATCTGCAGCACTGGGTTCTTGACTTGGCTTCTAGATACTGGGTGAATTTTCTTTCCAGCCCTGCTGCCCAAAAGGGAGAACAATCTAGGGCTGCAGACTGTGTCTTTAATATCCACCCAATAAAGCAAGGACTTGCAGGCTGGTCGGCCTCAACTCTTGAGATGTTATCTCTAATCAACCATCTTTGGACTTTGTTGGGCTTTGGACAGGATTCAGACAGATGCCACATGCCAAGGACTTGGCCCAAGGTATGTACACACATTTTCCTCCTATGTGTGTTTCCTAGGGTTTGAGATGGTGCCCACAGCTGGATGAAGTGACTCTACTCTCCCATCACATAGTGTTGTCCAAACCAAATACACACATCCTCATTTCTCCTAATATTGGTGGAATTCCATATGCAGGTGTACATACCACCCCTTTTTCTTCATATACTACGTCCTCCACGGGGGTTCTAAAATAGCACCATAGCAACAGTTGGAAAACTTCAATACCACTGACTCTTGAGCAACACGGATTTGAACGACATGAGTCCAACTATAGAGGAATTTTTTTTCGACAAATACAACACAGTCCTGTAAATGCAATTTCCTCTCTTTATGATTTTCTTTCTTTTTTTTTTTTTTAAGATTGTATTTGTTAATTTGAGAGAAAAAGAGAGACAGAGTGAGAGCATGAGTGGTGGGGAGGAGCAGAGGGAGAGTGAGAAGCAGACTCCCTGTTGAGCAGGGAGCCCAACATAGAGCTGGGTCCCAGGACCCTGAGATCATGACCTGAGCCAAAGGCAGATGCTCAACCAATGGAGCCACCCAGGCGTCCTTTCCTTATGATTTTCTTAATGACATTTTCTTTCTTCTAGGTTATTTTGTTATAAGAACACAGTATATACTACAGAAAACATACAAAATCTGTGTGAATTGACTATGTACGTTCTCGGTAAAGCTTCCAGTCAACAGTGAGCTGTTGGTAGTTGAGTCTGGGGGTAGTTGGGTGGGTTTTCAACTGTCTAGGAGCTGGAGCCCCACACCCTGTGTTGTTCAAGGGCCACTTGTACAAGGAATGCATAAATCAGGAATACAGTCAGCAGTCAATGGTCGATGAAATTTATTTTTCCTTTTCAAATTAATGATCCCATCTGCTCTGCAGAAGGAATGCCACGTGCTGTTTGTTCATAACTAACTGTCTCACTCCCTACCAGGCGTCTTGAACCTGAGTCCTGGCAGCTGGAGAAAACAGATCACAACACGCCTCCCAGCCTGGGGTTGTTGCCCAAACCCAGCAGTTCTGAAGATTAATATGATCTGAGGCAAGAAATGCGTGGTGGAGCATCCTCACTCTTAGAATCCCAGAGCTTAGAAGAGAAACAAACGTAAATAGCCGAACGACATTAAATTAAACTCATTGCCACAAGCTAAATAAGGAACATCTTTGAACGTATTCACGAACTCTGCTGTGTGAGCTACCCAAGTACATTCTTTGCTTTTCAGTATCATCAAGAGGAGCCAGAACAACAACTCCTGAGGGACAGAGCTTCCTGTTTAACTTTCCCGTCCAACACAGGCTTTCTGGTAGCTCAGTCTTTAAATAGCTCAGTAGTGCAGCCCCATATCCATCTGTTTGCGGGTAGTTGCGGGTTCCCAGCCGCACTGAGCAGGGATTAGGGTGACGGGGATTAGGGCCTGAACTCGACCAGACAAGTGTGGTCTGAAGGAGGCAGAGAGGAATAAAACAGTCATGACATCATCATGACATGATGGACTTCATGACATGTCATGACCATCATGACAAACTACGGTGGGCGCCATGATGGAAAAGTAGGTCACCGCGGGGAACGTGCAATAGAGGAACTGGGCTGGTAGGAGGCCAGAGATGGGTCCTCTGTGCTTCAGGGTCTTCTTGGAAGACATGGTCCATCCAAATGCCTCCAGCAGTGGAGGTGGAGGGAAGCCAGAGTGGCCGCAGGGCACTTAGGATGGGTTCACAGGTGAGAAACGGAAGCCGGGAGAGAGAGAGAGGGTCCCAGCATAGAGTCTGTGCCCCATGTCCAGGATAGCATCCGTTGTGAGAGCAATGGCTCGCAGCTGGGAGCTTTAAAGAAGCAGGGCGGTCTCTACTGCAGATTTCAGAGATGTCACTGTGGCTGTGGGGTAAGCAGCGTGGATAGGAGCTGGCCCCCCGGGGGTGGGGGGCTTAAGGAGCAGATAAGGTGTCCAGGTAAGAGTCGATGCTAGTTTGCACCAGATTGACTATGATGGCCATGCAGAGATGCACACCCTCTGACCCCCCGATGGGTCACACGACGTGGCATGCCAACGGCCGGGTCCCCAGCATTCGGAAGTAGACCTGCCAGGTGGGAACAGAAGTTCCTTTTTTGGTCTTGATGAGCTTAATGAGATATAAGAGCCGACATGCTGGAGGGTTTTGACACCTGGAACTAAAATCATCAATATGCACAAATATTAATATGCACATATCTCCTATTTAATGCCGTGGGCAGTTGCCAAAAGGCAGCCTTTCCCCCCGCTCTTTTCTTCTTTTTTTAATATTCCAAAAGTCACCGAATCTAAGGAAAGCAGAACACGTGTTCCCGAGGGCTGACACATTCCCCAGGAAGTCAGAGGGCAGATTGGTGATCCTCCCGTCCCCGAAGCCCGTGCAGGGGGGGATGCGGCTCTGTTTGGCTGGACGGAAATGCATGTTCAGCAAATGTGATTTCCACGCCTAGCCTGCTGACCGACCAGGCTGGATGGCTTAGAAGGCCTGTCTTGTCCAGATGCATCGGCCCCCTTCCTGGGGCGGCCAGTCCCGTTGGAGGCGGTGGAGGGAGGGGACAGGGGACAACCCACAGGGGCCAGGAAGCCCCACCAGGAGGTGATGCACTCTTCCAAGAAAGAAAATCAGGATGGGATTTGACACCATAGTGTCTCGGTCTGTTGGAGGCCACGGGAAAGGTTCCCGGGGAGAGCTTGGCTGCCGCCCGGAGGGAGCAACTTTCTGGAGAGGAAACTGGAAGCTGGCCTCCTCCGCAGTGGACAGAGCCCTGAGCGGGAGAAGCAGCAGCTCCAAGATGAGCTGAGGCCACGGGCCTAGGGGCCAGCGGGGAGGGCCGAGCTGCAAGCGAAGCGGTCAGGGTGGCCACGGTGCTCCCTGCCTTCCTCTCCCTGCTGTACTGTCCTGGGCCCTCGGCCTCCTCCCCTCCACTCCCTCCTCCCACACTGTTTCCTCCCCTCTCTTCCCACCATCTGCAGCTGACACTTCATTGTCTTGTCTCCAGGGCACGTTGCCCCTACATCCAAGACCGCTGGACCCTGCACACGGGAGTATCTGCCCTGCATCCTTCCAGACGGGAGAGATGAGGACAGTGTTGATCTGAAGAGACGTTCTGGGGGTCTTGATGGGGCCATGAAGGTGGCCCCCCGACTCCCCTAGACCCAGGGTGGGCCTCCCTGCGACGTGGACTCATGTAGGCAGATTTCTACAATGAGATGGATACAGCTGCTCCCGCAGGTCGATAAAAGGTTACGAGGATGAGATGATGAATCCTTTCAGAGCGAGAGCCAGGGCTCAGAGAGCCGGACTCAGTGAGTAATCTATCTCAGGGCTTAGGACTTGGCTCCGAACGCCCACGTCCATCTGTGTGCTGTGCTAGTGTCTTAGGGCGGCCATAATGAAGCAACATTTTCATCTTCTACCAATGGCAGACTGGGGGGGGGGTGGAGGGATTACACAGCAGATATTTCTTTCCCACCGCCCTGGAGGCTGGGAGTCAGATATCCAAGAGGGGCTGAGGCTGGTTCCTCCTGAGGCCTCTCCCCTGGGTGCGTAGATGGCCGTCTCTCCGTCGCACCCCTCACACCTGTCCTCAGCGTCCACACACCTGGGCTGGACCGTGTCCATCTTTCCAGGTCTTTCAGTGTCACTGAGAACCAGGGCAGCTTCCTTCAAGCTGTTTCTCTCATGCTTTTGTTCTTCCCCACTTTCCGGCTTAGATTCAGGATCTTTATCTTATTTTAAATTTTTTTTAATTTTAATTCCACTACAGTTATAACCAAGATAAATTCACAACGCATCAACGTCTACGTGAGACCTGAAACCGTAAAGATCCTACAAGAGAGCACAGGCCAGAATTTCTCTGACATTGCCATAGCAACATTTTTTTCTGGATGTGTCTCCTGAGGCGATGGAAATGAAAGCAAAAATAAACTATTGGGGTTTTATCAAGATAAAAAGCTTCTACACAGCAAACAGTCAACAGAAGTAAAAGACAACCTACCCAATGGGAGAAGATGTTTGTAAACACACGACTCATAAAAGGTCAGTATCTGAAATATATAAAGAATGTATACAACTGGACACCAAAAAAAAAAAAAAAAAACCACCAAAAAAAAAGCAAAAAACCCTCCACCCCAAATAATCTGATCAAAATGAGCAGAAGACATGCTTTTTAAATCATGTAAAGCTTTATTTTAAAACAATGGCTTATAAGGTTTTCAAAAGTTCAGCACAGAAAGTTCATGCAGTGAGTTTCAATTTTTAAGGATTCTTGGATTTTTGTGTATCTTTTTTTCCATTAGCAATAAAAGCTGCCATTCGTTAGTAACTTGTAACAAATATTCATTGAACCAAGTCCTAGTGATAGCGACCATGCAGTCACTTACAGGCTTCCAGAGTAAATCAGAAAGGCGATCAAGAAGTAGGACTCCCTCGAATAGGTTCATGGAAACTCATAAGTCATGAGCCCTTTGGTTTTTTGTGTTTTTTTGGTTTGTTTTTGTTTTTGTTTTTTAAGATTTTACTTATTTACTCATGAAACAAACAGAGAGAGGCAGAGACACAGGCAGAGGGAGAAGCAGGCTCTGTGCGGGGAGCCCAATGCGGAACTCGATCCCAGGACCCCAGGATGATGACCTAAGCCAGAGGCAGACGCTCGACCACCACTCAGGCGACCCCAGGAGCCCTTTTGATACACAAACAACACAAACACGAGAAGGTCGCATTTTTAGAGCGTCCTCCTAAAGTGCAAAATCAACGGAGTTCAAGCCCTGCCTATATTCACATTTTTGTCAAATTTGCCCAACCACGGAAATAGGGTGACGTGTTTATTAGGGCAGCGCCAAAAAGCCAATAAGGAGCGCACATAAGACAACACATACACACACAGACACACACGCAGAGGCCTCTGTTGGTCCAGGAGGGATGCCGTTTTAGATTGCAAAGAATATCCCGGTCGTGGAATGATGTTTCCTGCTTCAAAAGAAGCCATTGTCAGTTGGATCCCAGTGTCTCCCGGAGGTGAGATATGGCGGGCGTCATCTGGCACCCTACACTTGCAGTTGGCATCCCTACAAAGATTCCATGCTTGGGTCTAATCGGCAGATTATCTCCGTGTCTAGACAGTGAGTTAGGCCTGGCAAGGGGTTGGCTTCGCTCATGCAGATCGAGGGGGCTGGTGAAATCGGCCCAAGGTCTCTGAGTACAGAGCCCGGGGGTTGCTCATGTGGTCCCGCACATGCACGGCCTTTCTGAATTCCAATGGGCGAACTCGCTATCTCCAACAAGAAACCTCCCACGCATTATTTACCTAAAACCCTGCTTGCTGAGATCATTTTTTTGGCAAGAGTGGTGGATTGTGATAAATTCTTATTTCCTGGTCTTCACATTACTGGTCATTTTTGTTTGCATGTGTTATCCTACCGTTCCCCCGGGGGCTGCTTTCCTATCCTAATAATGGCCTACCTCCTTCATGAAAAATATCTTAGATTATCTCATGGCTCCAGCATCTTGTTTTGTAGGTCTCGTTCGTATGTCTGGGAGAGTAAGACCCGAAAGAAAGAGCTAATTGTCCACTTGGTAAAAAAAAAAAAAAAAAAAAAAATAATAATAATAATAAAAAGTTAAAAATAAGGAGAAACACATGAACCGACTCCCCCGTTGTAAAAAAGCAGAAGTGCTATAAAAGCATCACGATGATATTGGTTGAATGGTGTCTGTGTGCTAAGCCCTGAGCTAATTGCTTCACAGACATTATCTTTCTGGGACCAGTGAGTCAGGAGGATGGTGATTACCCAAGTGGGAGCTGGAGTCTGAACTCAGCCGTTTTGGCTTCAGCCTTTGCGTTCTTAACCGCATGTCTACACAACAGAGCATTTCAGGGCTCCGCATAATCATTATATGTGGGTTTTATTCTCCTTTTCACATCAGGATCTTGGAGTTCTTTCAAAGTATAAATAAATGGGGATTTTTCTGTGTGTGTGTGCGTGTGTGTGTGAAACAGAGACTTTTTGCTAGAAAAAGAAATTTTTTGTGTGTGCTTTTCCTATTTAATCTCTGTCCAAGCAGAAGATTATAAGTCAGGAAAAATGGTGAACCCGCGCAAGCTCAAATAGCTTATTATGCGTAAGAAGATACTGAAAACCCTTGCGACTTTGTTCCAACACAAACCGGGAGCTCGGCTGTAGGGGAAACCAGTTCCCAGCCACCCCCTCCTCTGAATTTGGATTTGATGAGTTCTGTCGAGGTATGTTTCACTGGCGGTTTCTAGAAGGGGCCAACAGATTTTTCTCAACACGGAACTTCTTGACAGGGGAAACTGGGCAAATCCGTTTCTCATGTTCTCCCGAAGCCCTCATAGCCGTGAAAGTTTGCTTCTAGAAATCCAGAATTCGGGGCAGTCCTGTGTTTTCCTCGCGTTGCTCAGTTGCAAAGAGGCAACACGGGTTGAAGCTCTGACAAATGTGCCCCCTCTTGCTGACGCCCTCGCGAGGAAGGCTGTGTGGTTGAAGCCGCGGGAGGGCTTCAGGTAGCTTTAGGTCCAGTGTGGGTTTTTTTTTGTTTGTTTTTTATTTTTATTTTTATTTTTATTTTTATTTATTTTATTTTATTTTTTAGGAAATTGGTTTTGAAAAAAGAAAGGACATTTTTATTTCATTTTTAAATAAATTTATTTTTTATTGGTGTTCAATTTGCGAAAGGACATTTTTAGAAGTAATAAGAGTGTGTTTCAGATGAAGTGGAGTGGGTGTGTCAGGAAAGGCAGATATGTGGTAGAAGGAATGGTGGCGTCATCCCAGTGGACAACGACGTGACTTTGTAGGGGTATTTCTCTCACAGGCTGGAGCCCACTTGACCTCTGGCCAAGTGCTTCTTCCATCTCTCACGTCCCCTATTATCTCCTGGTTTGCGAGGACAATGCCTCCTTCTCCAGGCATGAAGAAGGGCCTCTTCCCACTTGACAAGCAACCTCAACATCGAAGAAGTGATGCAAGGAATATACTGGTGGTCGAATGTCTTCCGCGTGGACCCCTTTCCACCATGAGAACTTGGTGTTTTAATCACTCAAACTTGTTCAGATCACAGACGTTACGGTGGCGGACAATCCGGTGCCCGAAGCTGGGATGCAGGGGAGCAGGTGGTGGCTCCCTGAGTCCACTCTGTGCTTACGCGAACAGAGTGTTGTGAGTCCTAAGGCCACTCGGTCTCATGCAACTCTTTTAGGAAAACCCAGGCGTCCGTGTCAAATCTGCCGTTTTCGATCCTGACTGCGTATCAGAGTGACCTGGGGAGCTCAAGGACCCATCCGGGGCCAGGATGGCTTCATGGTTCTGCTTCTCAGAGTGTGGTCCCTGGTCCAAAGCATCGATTCTGCAAATACAGAATTTGGGGGCGCACCGCAAACCTGCTAGCGGGAGCCAGAATCTGCGCTATAACAACATCCCGGGGTGATTCATTTGCACATTAATGTGTTATAAGCACTGGTCCAAAAGGATTTCTCACATCCTCACATTTTGGTTCTTCCCACTGCAAACCAGTACACACAATACCATTTTATTCCAAAACTGGAATTTTTGTTTATATGAAAAACCCTTGACCAGGCTTCCATGAAACACATTCGCCCCCGAACGCTCCACACACACCCATATCGCATCTACACGTTATAAACTCTTTCCTGAAAGATTTCTTTAACCGAGATCTGCCCTCACCGTCCTTTAACTTAATGCAGGATAAATTATGAGCCAAAACCGAATCTTAAACCGCTTTCAAAGTCAACAGTGTTGAGAAACAGTCCTACAATGGCTCATCTGTTTTTTTCCCCCCTAAACCAAAGCTAAACCCCAAAAGAGCATCTGCTCCAATTCCAGGGCACCATGTGGAATCTTAGAAACAAATTATACGTTAACAATTTGCAACCACAAATTCCCAGATGATCAGTAACCGGGGGAGTTACTTACAAAGAAATGTTTAAAAAAAGAAAGAAAGAAAGAAAAAAGAAAAGGAAAAGGAGACACTCTTCCGGCTCAGGCTTTATTTTTTAATTTGGAAATTGGCTTCTTTTTTACGTTTGCCTTCCAAGATGTGGAGCAACTTAACGGATGGGCCACTTGCCATGTGCTTCATTCAATTTGAAACGCCTCTGATCAGATTATTTTTTTGACCACCACGTCTTCCTCCTTTTAATCTACCTGCTTACTGACAGTTAAAATGTGCATGTGCTGGAGATGGCTGCAATTTTCAAGGCTTTTGCCAAAATTATATAAGTAGATGCAGTTGCTTCTCTTTATTAAGCTAAAAAAATTTATTTTTCCTCTTCAGGCACCGGCGTGCCATAGATCTTGGTTTATCCTCCTTTTTGTTAATCTGCCTTCCACGTGTAATGGATATTCACCATTCAGTGAAAAGCCCGTTACAGTTTGCATTTGACGGTTTGTTTTGTTATCGCAAAATCCTGGTAGCTTTTTTTTTTTTTTTCTGGGCTGTAGTCTCTATAAGAAGTGAAAATTTCTAAAAAATGCCAACGGATTTGCCCCCCCCACCCCCAATTTTGGATGTAGTTGGATTAAAGATTCAAAGGGGTTTGAATATCATCAAAGGTTCCTTCTGACTCCAGCACCAGGATGAAGTTCCAGTCCTTTGAACTGATGTCACTTTTATTTTCGAATGCTGGTCACGTAATTGTTTGCAAATGTGAGGAACGTCCTTCAGAAACACCCAGAAGGCACGAGGCGGATGTGATCAAAGAGGAGTAGGATTAATACTTGAGTATCACATATGGAGATGAATTTTCGAAAATACATTCCGTCTGCATTTTGAGTTTCAAAGAAAATGCTCTACGTCCCCGGGGTATGATGGTTCATCATTGTCTGCGAGCATCCCGACCTTGAGGAGGAATCTGAGGGCTGACGAACAGGACTCCACAAGTAGGTTGGGGACCTCAGCGGTCCCTACCATGCTGTGATTTCAGGCAAATGGAGAAGTCCTCCCACCCAAAGCAACCAACATAATAACAAGAAGAAATAATACTACTGATGATCCGCTGATGATCAAGAGCCAGATTTTTTTATCTAATACCAACCTACTTATCTTTTACTTCTCAACATGCAAATGGCCAGGGGGTGGGGATTTGCCCAGATTCAGCAAAGAGAAAATATGAGAATATCCAGTGAAAGGATCATTTCAGATGAACAAGGCACAATTATTTAGTCTAAGTATGACCCATGAAATACGTAGGATATACTTACAATATAAAACAAAACAAAACAAAAAAAACAAAACAAAAGAAAAAAAAACAAACAAAAAACTATTCATCAGAAAACCAAACCAAATGGAACTAAAGTCTTGTAGTTAATAGAGCAACAAGGAAAGTGAAGGGCATTCTGGGAAACTGTGTCCCATCCATCACTTGGTCCTCATGCCACATCTATTCTCAATGATAAAATTTCAATTTTAATCTATTATTCTTGACTGCAGAAACCATTACATTCATTTTCTTCTTCTTTTTTTTTTTTTTTTTTTTGGAGAAGTAGAGATAATGCTGCCCCAGAACATTGACGAGGTCACTGCATCCTGTAAAAGAAGAAGTGGACAAGCAGTAGTGACATACCTACAAAACTCTTAGCCTAAGAATAATAACTATTCTAGTTGCCATTATCATAATTCAAAATTCTATAGAAGATCCAACCTATCGGAAGGCAGTTGCCCACCATGTCAGATGTCTGGAATCCTCTTCTGTGAGCCACTGTTGCTTCCCCAGCTTCCCGAGAACCCATCCTGCCTGCAGCCCTACCTTCTCCCTTTGCTGAAGATATGGTGGCCATAAAATGAATTTGTGAGGACATCCCAATGTCTGTTGGGGACTCCAAAGAACAAATGCATATTGACAAGTTTATACCTGGATGTTTCAAGTCCTCCACCCCCTAATCCGTCCTTGAGAGCAGATTATCCTTTCCTCGGTCATCCAATCTTGCCCCACCAACCCGGGCTCTTCATGCTCTTGGTGACTGAGCAAAATAAAGCTTAAAGGGAGAAATGAAAAGTCTTCCATTCTGGCAGACACACACTGTCTCTCTCCCTGAGTTTTGTTTGGCTTCTCTTTGCCATTCCACGTCCTCTTTCTGCCCTTATCCCACAAAACTAACACAATACCAATGTCATGTGGGTCCTAGCTGGCTTTCAGTGGAGAGTTGGGCAATAAGTGCAGGAGGATTTCATACGAAATTGACACACACGCACACACACACTCCTCCACCGACGTGGAGAATCTCTGATTTACGTGGAGCCCGGAAGTTCGATGTAGACAATGTAGACAATATTTTATCTTCCTCATGCAATATGTGCAGTATGTGGCTGGCACATGGTAATGTATTCCATTTTAATTGCTATTTATCTGTCCATCTATATCTATCTGTCATCTGTCAATTATCCATCCATTCATCCTGTCTATCTATACATCCATCCATTGTCTATCTATCTATCTATCTATCATCTATCTATCTATCTATCATCTATCCATCCATTATCTACCTATGTATTATCTATTTATCTATCCATTCATCCATCCATCATCTATGTATCTATCTCACCTATCTATTGATCAGCCAGTGAGCCACCCATCTATCAATCATCCTACCTATTTATCCATCTATCTCTCCCCCCACCAACATGGATTAAGACGATTATATAGACCCATTTAGGTTTCAAGATCCCTATCACTTTCCATTCACAAAAACACCCACAGAGTCCCAAACCACCCACATATTCTGACCCTAGATTATTACCCAATTTTATTTTTTATACAGGCCAGTCCAAGCCCTCTGTTAGTTTGAGATGAGTGGGACCAATATTCCCAACTCATGCTGCATCTATTCTCAGTGATAAGATTTCAATTTTAATCTATTATTCTTGACTGCAGAAACCATTACATTCATTTTCTTGTTGTTGTTGTTTGTTTGTTTGTTTTTGTTTTTGTTTTTGTTTTTGAGAAGTAGAGATAATGCTGCCCCAGAACATTGATGAGGTCACTGCATCCTGGAAAAGTAGAAGTAGACAAGCAGTAGTGACATACCTACAGGCCCTTAACCTAAGAATAATAACTATTATAGTTGCCATTATCATAAGTTAAAATGCTATAGAAGATCCAACCTAAAAAAAAATAAAAAATAAAAAAAAAGATCCAACCTATCAGAAGACAGTTGCCCACCACGTCAGATGTCTGGAATCTTCTTCTGTGAGCCTCTGTTGCTTCCCCAGCTTCCCGAGAACCCATCCTGGCTGGAGTCACTCAACTGTTGAAAGAATCTTTCCAGCTCTTGCATTCCAGAAGGCAGAAGGGAGGAGAAGCCATCCTGGATTGAGGGGCGGGGGGTATACACACATGGATAGTGAACTTTGCCTCTCATCCTCCCGCTGCGGGGCCTTGAGATCATTTAAAAGCCTCAGAAGGACCTGCAGGTCCAGCTCCAGTTGCCAGCACTGATGGCTAATGCACTAACGTGTCCTCAAATTGGCTTTGCCTCCTTCTCAGCTCAACCCCCCCACACTTCCTGAACTTGTGTTCCTGGCCCTTCATCCCTCAGTAAATGACTTGCACAGAAGCCTTGGCCTCTGACTCTACTCTGAGCGATCCTGTGACGATTTTGTGCCTACAGAATAAACTGTGGGGTGGGGAAGAAAATCAAGTGAATGCACCAACTTGTTCGAAAGGGATCAATGGTGTTTTTCTCACATCGACAAAATGAACGTTGTTTTGTTTGATGATGATGAACTTTTTGGCAATCTGGCTTTTAAGAACTCCCAGATAAAAGCCATTGGGGGAAAGAAATGGTGTGTCAATGTATCCTGGTGAAGCGTTTGCATCCTGAGAAAAAAGGAATATATAAACTAGAGAGAAAGGTACCCCCCTCCACCTACCCACACACAGTATATCAACCTGACAAGGGGTTGATATCTAGACTATGCAAAGGGTGTCTATGAAAGTGAAGGGAAAATCTGAAAGAAGATGGGGCAATCAATGGAGATAGGTCATTCTTAGAAGGGAAAACACAAACAGTTTCCATGGAAGGAGTAAGCAGAGTATGTCCCCCCACTCCACCCCTGGAGAAGATGCCCATGTCCTGATCCCCAGAACCTGGGAATATGTCCCCTCTCATGCCAACGGGGGATGAAAGTAGCAGATGGAATTCAAGTTGCTGGGCAGCTGATGTTAGAATGAGGAGATGGTCCTGGGTTATCCAGGGGAGTGCGATGGTACTACAAGGGCTCATGAGAGTGGAAGAGGAAGCAGAAGACAGGGAACCAGAGAGGTGGCAGCTCAGCAAAGTCTGACCCAACTTTGGTGGCTCGTTTCCAAGCCAGAAGGGACCATGAGCCAGGAGAATGGACCATGAACCACGGAGAAGTGGCCGTGAGCCAAGGAGAAGTGGCCATGAGCCAAGGAGAAGTGGCCATGAGCCAAGATGTGCAAGCCGCCCCGAGGGAGCACTCTGTACCATCAGAAGGAAAGAAGAGAGGCCGTAAGGGAGGGAGGAGGGAAAAAAACATTTCCCCTTGCATATCTCATGCCCTCTTATTTACTTACCATTCTCCTTCTTTTGTCTGGGCGGACGTTAATATGGCCACGTGCTCCTGGCACACGACACAGACAAGACCCATTTCAGCATTTCACACGGAGGACAGGAAACACGGGCAACCCTCATCGGCTTAGCCACCTGCTGTCCTTAAACTGGGCCCACTGTCCTCAAACCATTCAGTTCCAAGGTTTATCCCTTTATCCCGTCAAATGTTCACGGACAAACCTACATCGCGTACATCTACGGCCTGGGGACATTCAGAGATGGCCTGTAGAGAGTTTGCAGACCTCTTCCCACACGGAGGCCACATATTCTTTGCCCGCCCTTCCCTCCGCGATATTTCTTAGCAGAAGAATCATAACCGTGTCGTGTGCCAATTGCGAAACGCTCACTTGCCACACCCAGCATGTTTCCTTCACGGGGTTCTACAGAAGAGCCGCGGTGCTACTTCTCCCATATTCCTCAGCGGCTCCTTGTGTGTTTTCATGGCGTAGGACACTGGCTGGACACACTGGCTACCCTCATGTGGCATCTGAACTTTTCTTTGCAAGGCCCGTCTTGGGGGTATCCCATGATTTTCGAGGTGACTTTCGGGAATTGCACAGGAAAACCGTCACCGTTCCCCTGGGGAGCCAATGGGCAAATACAACCTACCCACTGACATTTCCTTCAGGATGCTCTATTTCCATTACAGCTGTGTTGGACCATGCAAATCCTGCCAGTCCCCTTTATGCCTGAACGCACAGCCAAAAAACTGGGTTGGCTTCAAATAAAAGAAAGTCACATTTTTTTGTTCCCGTAAAGCACCACGGATATGTTCTATGTCAGACATAGCAAGTAATAGGCTGTATCAGCTGATGGGGAGAGCCAACCGTCTTCCCCCTGTGGGCCCACCTGGCTATCCATGAGCGCCAGGTGCTTTGCTTTGGAAGGATGGAGACAAGCGAAGGCCGGTGCAAGTTGTCTCAACCACTACATGCTCAAGCACGCATTTATTCTCAAGGAAATAATGCAGAGGAAGCATAGGGATTGATTCTGTAACATTCAGAAGCCTGCCACGTAGACGTTGGCACAGCCTACCCAGCACTTTGGGGGTGCATCTGTGACCCATGGAAGTTGCAAAGAGATAGGCTTTGGGGGTAATGCGGCTCGCCGAATGTGGGACACACCTGATGTTGAAAGACGCAACATCCTATCACTGGGGGCGGTCGACCAATTAAGCCTGGCCAGGTGCTTGGCAAGGAGGCGATGCAGTGAACGTAGCCACCCACCGGGCGATAAAGTCCCGTGGGGAACATGTAAACCAACAGGCAACCCCCCCTGCTGCATTTTCTTTCCTTTGCAAGCCTAGTGATGTCCATTACCTCCTGCGTCCCCGAGGAAAGGCCATCAGCTGTGATTTCTGTTACCTGACACAGCTAATTTAGCAACCGAAGCCAGAGACAGACGCAGGTCGCCTGACTCCTGGGTTCCCCCCATCAAGGTCATGCGCCGGGGATTGCGAGTGTCCTGAGTTGCCATGAATTCCACCGCCCACATTCCATAGGCAGGTTATTGTTTCCATATGTGCAAAGCCTGTGTATTGTATCTGTGTTCCTTAAAAAAAAAATTACAAAAGATATAATTTTCCAGGTATTTAATAGGTGGTTTGGCCCAGAGGTTGACTGTTATGTATCAACATGTTACTCTGCTTTTTAGTTACTTCACAGGCCTGAAATGTTTAGTCTCCGCTGGAAACGGTTACATAACATCCCTGCCCCCGTGCATGTCATGGAAGGATCTAGAGTATGCGGCTCAGTAAACAAAACCAGCCTCCCCCCTTCCAAGCTCCTGCAGGACGTGCAGGTGGTTCATTCACAACCTCGGGGCTCGTATTTTAAGATCCCAGATCACGTGCGCTTTGCACTTTTCCTCTGGAACTGGCAGTAGCCGGGGCTCCGATTATGCTGTTAAATTTGTGTGTTTTTGAAAAATACCGGTTCCGCCACCTAACGTGCAGTGAGTGCCTTGAGAAGCACCTGTGTTTTATTTATTTATTTTTTAGAGACGTAGAGAGAGAGCTTGAGCAGAAGACGGGGAGTGGGAGACGGAGAGGGAGACAGAATGTCAAGAAAACGCCACACTCAGCACGGAGCCAACGCCAGGCTCGATCTCATGACCCCAAGATCATGACCTGAGCCAAAATCAAGAGTCTGACTCTCAAAAAAAAAAAAAGGGGGGGGGGGTCCAACGCTAAAAAAAAAAAAAAATCTGAAGTTCAATCCAACAATCCACTCAGACTCCCCGAGAAGCAACTTTAAAGAATGGAAGTTTGAAGGTAAAGTCACTAAACTGGGGGGTGGGGGTTCAACAATCAGATTTATGTTGATCCGTTGACACTCACTTTAGCAGGAGGGCATTTGTATTTGGACACGGAAGCATGTGACTCCATTTGCGTCTCTGGTGGACACATGCATAGGGTCCAAAAGCAGGTGAGTGGTTGGGGGGGTGGGGGCTGGAAGGTGAGGATGGGCAGTGATCACCTAATGGGTCCCTTTCGAAGGTCATGCAAACATTTTGGAGCCACCTAGTTCTGGTGGTTGCACAACAGTGTGAAGGCGCGAAATGCCCCCCAGGACTGCAGGCTTTCAAGTGGCTTAAAATAGGGACTATTATCTCGGTGATCATTTTCGTGAAGAGCTGAGGCTCACAGAGACCGCACTGTGCCTCATAATTATAACAAAACAACATAAGCAACAACAAAGCACACGTATATGCGTCCTTTTGTACCCTTCCTGGCCGGTGTAGGAAGGCTTCATTGCTTTAGAAAGTGCAGAGTCTTACACGATCCTGTGTCCTAAATGACACCGTTTTATAAAAGTTGGGTTTATGTTTGAAGCTGGAGAGTTACATCATAGGGAACTTTCTTCGTTGCAAGTTTTTTTATTTTATTTCATATTTTTAAATATTTTATTTATTTATTCATGAGGGACACACAGAGAGAGAGGCAGAGACACAGGCAGAGGGAGAAGCAGACTCCATGCAAGGAGCCCGATGTGGGACTCGATCCCGGGACTCCAGGGTCACGCCCTGAGCTGAAGGCAGGTGCCAAACCACTGAGCCACCCAGGTGTCCCATTCATCACTCTTATACAACACCCAGTGCTCATTACGTCATGGGCCCTTCTTCATTGCCCGTCACCCAGTTACCTCATCTCCCACCCCCTCTCCTCCAGCAACCGTACTTGTTTCCTAGAGTTAAGAGTCTCTTATGGTTTACCTCCCTGTGATTTCATCTTATTTTATTTTTTCCTGTCTTCCCCAATGTTTCTTTCCCCATCGGTTTCATTTCTTAAATTCCACACAGGAGTGAGATCATGTGGTAATTGTCTTTCTCTGATTGACCTATTTCACTTAACATCATACCCTCCAGTTCCATCCATGTCATGGCAAGTGGCAAGATTTATTTTCCTTTTCATGCCTGAGTAATATTCCATTCTACAGATATACCACACCTTCTTTATCAAGGACGACCATGTTTGTGCTGGTGCTTGAGCATTTGGAGCCCAAAACAAAGACAAAGAGTATTGGACCAAGACAGAAAAATGCATCTCTCCCACATCAATTTACAGTAAACCGGGAGCCTGTATGTTCTACTAGAAAAACATGATGCTGTTCTATTCCTTTAATGGCAATATTTCCATTATTAGTTCTAAAACATGACATTTTAAAGCTGCAATGAGGTTACTTATTCCTTATATTACCATTGTGAGTGCAACACATTTAACCCTCTTACCAGGTAGTTGGGTAGCATACGGGGGTGAACGGTGTCCCCTCCAAATGTGTGTCTACGTATAAACATACAAAGTTCCTTATTTGGAAATTAGGCAAGTGCAGATATAATGGCTTAAGATGAGCTCATCCTGGAGGAGGGAGGCCCTGCATCCAACGACAGGGGTCCTTGGAAGAGACAGAAGAGGAGACACAGACCAGAGGAGGAGCCACGTGAGGATGGAGGTGGGGACGGGAGGGACATGGCCACCAACCCAGGGATGCCTGGGGCCCCAGACGCTGGAAGAGGCAGGAGGGACCCTCCCCAGAGCCCGTGGATCTCAGTGGCCCTGCCCCTGCCCCTGGAGCTCAGCATCTCTGCTCCACAGAGCTGGGAGGGGATGGATTCCTTTGCCAGGTTTTAAAGACTCCTGCTTTATGGTACTAATTTGTTAAGGCAGCCCCAGGAAACTCAACGCGGGTCGTACCCGAGTTTGAGGCCTAATTAGAAATTGTTACCACACGACACAGTTTCTGCTTCAGCTAAATATTTTCTTAGCCTTTATCTCCTTGGTAAGCACTCACTGCCTCGTGTGGGAGTGTCATCATAAATCTCCACGATTTACAATCATTTGAGTCATGCCCTCCTTCCACTTTATGCCTCGGTGAATTCTATTTACATCTTTAAAGACCACATTCCAAAGCATGTTGATAACTGTGAATTTAGCCTAGAGTTGTTTTGTTTTGTTTTGTTTTTGGACGGCTAAGCTGTTCTGCTTACAAACACACACCTGCCTTGACCGCCGGGGAAATGAGCACATTCTCTTTCCTGACATGCAGGGTAGACCCAACGGCCACAAGGAGCTCTTCCTACTTGTCTTTTTCCAGAAGGACTCAAGCTCTCCCTCCGTAAGGCACCTTCTGTCCATCAACGAGGCTGCCCCAGAAGGACTCAAGCTCTCCCTCCGTAAGGCACCTTCTGTCCATCAGTGGGGCTGCTCCAGAAGGACTCAAGCTCTCCCTCCGTAAGGCACCTTCTGTCCACCAACGAGGCTGCCCCAGAAGGACTCAAGCTCTCCCTCCATAAGGCACCTTCTGTCCACCAACGAGGCTGCCCCAGAAGGACTCAAGCTCTCCCTCCGTAAGGCACCTTCTGTCCACCAACGAGGCTGCCCCAGAAGGACTCAAGCTCTCCCTCCGTAAGGCACCTTCTGTCCATCAGTGGGGCTGCTCCAGAAGGACTCAAGCTCTCCCTCCGTAAGGCACCTTCTGTCCATCAACGAGGCTGCCCCAGAAGGACTCAAGTGCTCCCTCCGTAAGGCACCTTCTGTCCATCAACAGGGCTGCTCCAGAAGGACTCAAGCTCTCCCTCCGTAAGGCACCTTCTGTCCATCAACGGGGCTGCCCCAGACGGACTCAAGCTCTCCCTCTGTAAGGCACCTTCTGTCCATCAACGGGGCTGCCCCAGACGGACTCAAGCTCTCCCTCCGTAAGGCACCTTCTGTCCATCAACAGGGCTGCTCCAGAAGGACTCAAGCTCTCCCTCCGTAAGGCACCTTCTGTCCATCAACGGGGCTGCCCCAGACGGACTCAAGGTCTCCCTCCGTAAGGCACCTTCTGTCCATCAACGAGGCTGCCCCAGAAGGACTCAAGCTCTCCCTCCGTAAGGCACCTTCTGTCCATCAACGGGGCTGCTCCAGAAGGACTCAAGCTCTCCCTCTGTAAGACACCTACTGTCCATCAACGAGGCTGCCCCAGAAGGACTCAAGCTCTCCCTCCGTAAGGCACCTTCTGTCCACCAACAAGGCTGCCCCAGAAGGACTCAAGCTCTCCCTCCGTAAGGCACCTTCTGTCCATCAACGGGGCTGCCCCAGACGGACTCAAGCTCTCCCTCCGTAAGGCACCTTCTGTCCATCAATGGGGCTGCTCCAGAAGGACTCAAGCTCTCCCTCCGTAAGGCACCTTCTGTCCATCAACGGGGCTGCCCCAGAAGGACTCAAGCTCTCCCTCTGTAAGGCACCTTCTGTCCATCAACGAGGCTGCTCCTTCTACGTGATGGCACTAACGAATCAGGATCCCTACGAGGGTTCCTGAAGGTGAGGGAACCTCATCTGCAGCTGAGAGGAATCCACTGGGAAATGTCCATGGGGGGACCCAATGAAGAGCTGGGTCCCACCAGCCTTTAGAGCTCAGGAGAACCTTCTTAATGATGCCCTTTCATTGTGGGCTTCTCGGGCAGCTTCCCCTCAGAAACGCCCTGGAAGCTACTGGGTTTCCATTTCCAGACTCAGCTCAGCTCACTTGTGGCAAGTAGACTCAGCATGACTGCAAGCCAAAGTGAGTTGGCCGAAAAAAGAAAAAAAAAAAAAAGTCTTCACAACACATTTTTAGAATTCTGAATGTTCCTCATGTCAAGGACATCCTTCTCCAATGGATATGTTCATGTTGAATTTCAGACCTTCTGCAGTCTTTGTTTCGAAAAGCGAGATGGATCTCGTTTTCTGCCAAGTGGCCATCCAGAGCCGAGGTCTTCGCGGGGATGCTTGAGCAGACGTGCTGACATCTTGCCTGCTGCCCCCGGCTGCCTCTGCCACCAGCCTGCGAGGTGCAAATGCAGCGCGGAGGAATGATTCCATGACCTCATCCCCCACACCGTGGTTTTCCACAAGCCACAGTGAAGGACCATGTATGTGCCCATGACTTTTCTTGTTCTAGATGCTTCTGCTCAGCTAAGGAGCAGTGATGCATAAATAGCCTCCACCTTGCCCAGAAACCCCTTTTGTCGCCTCCCGCCAATGACGGGGCCCAACGGACCTCATATTTACACACACGATGCTTTTTCTGAAAGGTGCTGCCCTACTAGCTGACTAGTGTCTCCGGCCTATTTTGCAAAGATATTTTGCAGTGTGCTCGGCGGGTCTGCAGAGCGGCTCCGACGTGCACCTTTTATTCCTTCTGCACGCCATGCCACTCTAAATGACGCCGTTGAGAAAAATCTGGAAGCATTTTAGTCTGTGCAACCGAGCAGGAGATTTCCGACGGCGCTATGAACGGAGGAACAGAGCAAAAGTGCCCCCCTCGTGTCCGGCAAGATTGCCGGTAGCCCGTATTATCACCGAAGGTTTACCCTAGACGCACGCGGGCAACTTTCCCACGGAACATTCCTCAGAGTCTGTTTCTGCTCAAATCAAGATACATCCCCACCAGCAATCCGTGCACCCCATGGGACTTCCCAGCTATGCAAGTAGACATTTCCTGTGTAGACTGGTTTTTCTGTCTCCGGGTCAGCCCACAGGATTCAGGGTCAGCCCTTCTCCGGATTAGGGAGCCCTGCAGCGGCGGGGAGGGCCGTCACGTGGCTCCGGAGTGACTTTAAAAATCGCTGCTAAGCAAAGAGCCATGTCATTCCTTGGTAATCCACGGCCCCGCTTAGAATATTAAACTCTCTTGCTCACCGGCCACAGCCCTTTGAGAGCTTCACCTCATCCGAGAAGCAGCCAGTCGATCCCCCAGAGAGCATGCCTTGGGGGAAGGGGTCGGGGAAGGAGCACAAAAGCCACAAAAATGCACCGAAATCCAATGAGGACGGTTTGGCCCGATGGTAGGGCCTAAGCACAGAGACGGTGCAGCTCGTGTAGTGTCCGTAGACCCCATCCGCGTGCCTCGTCACCCTCCCCTGACAGGTGGGTGTCCCTGTCCTTAGTTTGCCTTTGGAAAAGCTGACTTCAGGAAAGGCAGTTGGCATGCCGTGGGCTTCCCAGCCAAGAAAGAGCTGGCAGGAGGAAGGGGTGGCTCGCGCCCAGCCGTCTGACTCAGTTACCAATTGCTCTGCCGCTCTCGGCGACCTCCGTACGCTTCTAACCAGAAAAACATTTCTAAGGTTGTCATGCTAACGCTTCAAAAAGCTGCCTGCCGCTGGCGTGCCGCAGGGGCATCTGGGCACCCGGACTCACTGCCCCGGTAAATGGTACCACAGGGCCTGTAAAACTATGTGTTTTGGTGCTAAGTGAGGTCTCTTGTAGGCAAGAGGTCGTGACCAAGCACATTGTCTTAGCTTAGGTGTCTGCAACAAAATACCATACATTGGGGATCTTAGATGACGAGTTACGTATTCCTCATGAGTTGTGTATTTCTGGAGGCTGGGAACCTGAGGTCAAGGTGCCAGCAGATCTGACCGTCTCCCTGGCTTACAGATGGCTTTCTTCTCTTTGTGACCTGACAACGTGGTGGGGACACACAGGGACCTCTCGTCTCCTCCTCCACTTACAAGAGCGTGAATCCCATCACGGTGGCTCCATCCTCGTGACCTCACCGAAACCCAGCCACAACCCAAGGGCCCCACTTCCTAATATCATCCCACGGAGCAGTAGGGCTTCTACATATGACTTTGGAGGGGACACAATCCAGTCCGGAGCATACACATTGTCAGAATTCTGGTGGAAGGTGACAACTGCTACATCATGGAGGAACATAGACAGAAAAAGGACTGCTAAGTCCTTGGGTGCACCATGCATCCCTCAAGGCGCATGGCTCGGTTACGAGGAGGACTCCAATGGACCACGGCCAATACTGAGGTCAACACCACTTCTCTGCTCCAAGCACGTCAGAGGCATCTCCAAGTTCTCCTAGCTTGTTGGCCTGCCCTTCATCTTCTCCCTCCTCAACCCGCCCCATAGCGCTCAACAGGGAGCAAACAGGTGCCTCTCACTCAACCGACATGCATTTCTAAACCTCCGTATTCAAGGCACTGTGCTGGCACTTGTGGAGATTCAACAAATGAATCCTGGTTCCTACCCACGGGGTGAACCACCCAGGAGCAGGCAATGATGCCAAGACCAGCGTCCAGGGCAGCCCAGGTGGCTCAGCAGTTTAGCGCCACCTTCAGTCCAGAGCGTGATCCTGGGGTCCCAGGATCGAGTCCCACGTTGGGCTCCCTGCATGGAGCCTGCTTCTCCCTCTGCTTGTGTCTCTGCCTCTCTCTCTCTCTGATGGATAAATAAATAAAATCTTTAAAAAAGGAAAAAAAAAAAAGACCAGTGTCCAAACCAAAGGGTTAAATACACCAAAGTCTTAATTTTTTTAAATCATGGGATCCCTGAGAATCCCTAATGCTATCTTCATGCAGTGGTTGTATAAGTCATGGACTGACCCTCTTAACCTACACATTTTCTAGCAGAATTAAGCCTCATCTGGTTGCTCATTCTGTTCATGCTTTCCATCGAGCACCTACTGTGTGCAAACCTCTGTGCCAATTTCCAGGTTTCGAAATGCTGTTTAGTTAGAAATGGGTAAGTAATTGGCCATAACACAAGCGAAGGGCCACCCGGATGGGTAGGAATGTTGGGACCTGGTATGACGTGGATGTTGCGGGTGAGATTATCAAGGTAGGGCCATCAAAGAATGGACTCAAGCGAGGACCTCAAGATGAGACCATGCATAGACATGGGGAAGAGGAGATGGTGGGATGTCCACCAATTCCTCAAAACCAGGCGTGCCGACAGTTGCAAGGTCGTTGAGGCAGTCTGGGAAGACCATGACGTGTCATGTGCCACCCATGGCAGCTCCAGAGCTTGTTTTGAGGATGACGGCAATCCTCCCAGTTTGGGTGACTCCCTGGAGATTTAGTAAAGAAGGACCTGGTGGAGCAGAAGGCCAGTAGAGGTGCCAGGAGGGTAGACATGCAACCTCCTACCGGGGCAGCAAGAGAGCTGGACGTGGGGGGACCCCAACCGTCCTTCAGAGTCAGGATGCACTTGGCGACCAATTGCGCAGTCCCACAGAAGAGAGGCATGGGGAGGATGATGCGAGTTTCCAGGTCAGCTGTCTAGGGGGATGGCTCAGCCTAGGGCCTGATCCTGGAGTCCCGGGGTCAAGTCCCAGTCGGGCTCCCTGCGTGGAGCCTGCTTCTCCCTCTGCCTGGGTCTCTGCCTCTGTGTCTGTGTGTCTCTCGTGAATAAATAAATAAAATCTTTAAAAAAAAAAAAAAAGCATCAGAGGATGATCTGGGGCCAGAATTGTTAATAAATTCAATGCCTGGGTTCGGGGCAGTCCCAGGAGAACCCTGAAAAATAGGTCCACATGCATGGTTGGAAGCGAAAGCATTGGAACAAGTGAGTCAACCCATCTATGAACCTGTGCCTACTGATGGCCTGCCCTGTGGACGCCACTGTGGGCCAGGGGCAGAGAGGAATTCCTGGACACTGGGCTTCTTAGCAGAAACTGAGGCAGGCCAGAGTGCATGCATCAGAAGGAACCCAGCTGTAGGCGCGTTGGGGGCCACCTCCTAACAGACCCTGGCTGAGCGCTGGGCACGCAGCAGGATGTACCAGGACCTCCTGGCGAGGCGGGCAGGGGCACTTGGACCCTCATGTATTTCCTGTTCCCAGTGGGTCTGTCCTTCCGTCCCAAAGGTGGAGGGAAGGGGGAGGGGTCTCAGCTGACTGCGCTCCTGGGACCCCTTCCTGCCTTTGTCCTGTCCGATTCCGTCTGGGAGGCTCAGGGCCTTCCCTTCGCTCCCCTTCGGGGTTAGCCCCTGGCCCTGTGCCCTGGTGGTTCCCACGTCCCGCAGCTGGCACCCCAGGCTCCGCCGTCCCCGCCCTGGCCCGGCCCCCGAGGAGCGCAGTCCCACCTTTTTGGCAGGAGGGCCCGGCGGCGGGAGGGAGGCGGGCGTCCGGGAGCCCCGGGAGAGGCGCGAGGGCGTGGCCGCGGGTCTCACGTTGCAGCCGGGGGCTCCCGCGCGCGCTCGGGGCCAGAGGAGCGGCCCGCCAGCCCGGAGGAGCGCAAGCCCCGCTGCTCTGCCTTCCCCGGAGCCGAGCGAGGGAAGCCTCCCCGCGCCGGGCTGCGAGGCGCGCTCGGGGCGCGCGGACCGTGTGCCTCCCCGGGTCCCTGGTCCCCGGACTCCCTCCGGGGCCGGGAACTGCGTGTCCCCAAGCCGCTCTTGCAGCCGGAGCCGGCGGGGCGCGCCCTCCCGGGCCGAGGCGCGATGAAGAGGCGCGAGGAGGGCTGAGCGCGCAGCGCGCGCGGCCAGGGTCCCTGGGCTCGGGCCCGCGCCCCGTCTCCCCGGGGTGGGGCAGGGCAGGGTGGGGGTGGGCCGAGGCGTGGACTCGGGGACGCGAATAAAAGGGAGCCGGCTCGCCGCGCCGAGCTGGGAAGCCTCGCCGCCTCGCCCCCGGCCCGGGAAGGGCATGGCCCCGGCGGACCCCCGGCGGTGACTCGCGCGCCCCGGCCCCGCGGAGGCTCAGGGCGCCCCGCTCCCGTGCGTCGCGGCTTCCGAACGACAGGTGAGGACCAAGGGCAGCCTGGGCGCCCGGGGGACGCGCACTCTGCTGCAGGGGTGGACTTGGGGGTCGGCCAAGGGCAAGGCTGGGCAGGGACAAATGGCACTGTCCGTGGCTCCGGGGCCCAGGGGCCAGCTCTCTCTTGCGGGAGGATCCCCGACTCCTTTCCCCCTTGCCTCCTTGCACCTAAGCATCCCCGGTTTCCAGGGAGGCGCCCATGGGACCCCCCCCCCAAGTGAAAGCGAGTGCGCCCTGCGTTGGAGGCGCCAGCAGAGCTCGGCGCCCAAGTCCCCCCTCCTCCTCTTCCCCTGGAAAAGGGGAGCCTCTCGGCCTGCTGGGGTGGAGCAGACATTGCAGAGGTCACCATCCGGGAGAGCCGGCTCCTGGTGTGCGGGCTCCAGCAGCGCGTACCTCCAGGGGCCCCCCCCGAGCTGCGTTCCGGGGAAAGCCCATATTTTCCTTGGAGCGGCGCTGGAAGTGGGCCAGGGCGCAGTGCCGCCGCGCCAGCCAGTCCGGGTCCCCCCCCGCCCACCCGCGCGCCGGCCCCGGAGGCCCTGGGCGCTCAGGGCGCCTCCCTGCGCCACGCCTGGGGTGCGCGCTCCCGGGGTCCCGGGAACCAAGGCTGCGGAGGAGGCGTCGCCACTCCCGAGCCCCGGGCCACCCTCCGGCGGCACAGCGCGCGTTCCCGGGCCGAGGCCAAGCGCGCGGGCGGCCGGGGAGGCTGCAGGAACCCGCTGGCTCCCGAGCGCAGAGCTGGAGCTGAGCCTCCCTCTGCAAGGGCCGCCTGCCCGGACGCGCAGCAACCAGAGAAGACGCGCGCGGGCTTTAGGGCACCATCTATTTCGAGGTAAAAGCCTGGAAAGCTCTGGGTTTGGGATGCCCCCAGCGTGTGAGCGCCTGGGTTTTGTATCAGCACTTAGCGCTGCCCCCGGGGCGGGCGCGTTTCTGGGCCGCGCGCTTTGCTTTCCAGGTGCATTCCTATTTTCAAGTCCACTTCATTCAGGAGATGACAAACACGTAAGATGATGGGGTGATGGCCAGTGCGTGAAAAAAAAAAAAAAGTAGATACATGACCACTGGTATTCTAAACGACACCGCTGATGCAGCCCCAATTATGTGAAATATCGGAGCATTTCCATTTTTGTGTGTATGACTGCACTGATCGGTTCTCTTTGCCTGAACCTACGTCATCGGGGAACTCCTTTCCTCCTCCTTTAAGGTCAGATTTTAACAAACTGCGTCCCCGATGAACAGCCCTGCTGCACCATTGCAACCCTGTGGCTCTTGCTAGCAAAAATTAAGAATAGTACAAACCCACGAATAATGGAATACGTTTGGGTTTAGCGAGCGCGAAGCCTTTAAACACATTTAGAAGATACACCGGAAACGTAAAGAAGGTCATTAAAAAGGGGAATACTCCTAATAACGACCCTCTTGAGAAGCTTTGTGTTTTTTCTCTTTTTAATTCAAATATGTACAGTATATAATAGCTCGGAATTAACATCGGAGGTGGACACGGAGTATTTTAATTACAAGAGTTTTGTTTTTTCTTTTTAAATTCAAATACGTACGGTGTATAAAGGCTCAGAATTAACATCAGAGGCACATAGTCATTTTAATTGCTTTATTTTAAACATCGATGTCTCTCCTTTTGCTCTCATGTATATACAAATGCTACGTGAATACGCATGTACGAACACACATGTATGTATTTTTGTGCGTGCCCGTGTGTCTGTTCCATACCCTCGCTCTCCGCGCAGGGAGACTTCCAAATCGTAGTGTCCGAGTCGGCCATTCCGATCCCATTCTACAGAAGGATCAAGCTTCGCCCGGAAAGATCAGAAAAACAAGTTTCGAGCTTCTTGGCTCAGAAATGTTGTGTCCCTAAAGGATACCACCGTACGACGGCTTGGGAAGCTCCACACCACCATGCACGCTTGAAACCACGTTCGCCCAACATAAGCGTTACCTGGCCATAAACGGATATCACTTTGTGGTTCCCCGACAGGTGTCCAGGGATGAGGCACCCCGACAAGATGCCAACGCGGGCGCACTGGCGAGCACTGTCCGTGGTGCTGATTCTGCTCTGGGGACATCCACGACCCGCGCTCTCCTGTCCTCACCCTTGCGCCTGCTACGTTCCTAGCGAGGTCCACTGCACGTTTCGCTCCTTGGCTTCTGTGCCCGCTGGGATTTCTAAACATGTGGAAAGAATCAATTTGGGGTTTGTACCACATTCTTACTGAACGATTTCAGCCTCTTTGCTTGCGTGTTTGTTTTTTCTTTGAACGTATATGTGCATTGACGTCACTGCAAAGGCATATTTCTTTCCGTGTCGCTCTATCTAGCGATGCATACGGCCATATGGGCAGAATGGAGGGAGGTGGATTTTTTTTTTTTTGAGGGTGATGGATTTTAACGATACTACGTGCGGTCCTTTGGGGGCAATTATCTGAATGTATCCATCAACTGCAACCACTATCATAAGCCTTAATAACCAAGCATCCTGAACAACTTCAGTGTGTCGAGAGATTTCCCTTGATAACAATCATTTACTACATATTAGGTGCAAATGTATCAGACACGCATGTAGATAGATAAATACTACTCAGACTTCAGAAGCTATTAAAAATAATTTTAAAATAAATCGGACATTTCTGACATTCTAAGTTATCTGGAGGTTGTGACTGTGAACCTTGGGGAAATAAAAGAGTTCTTGAAGATTTTGCCTCTTTAAAAATACGACTCAGAAGATACACTGAAAACGCATTTTTAACTTTTTAGTTAGTATTTGTATTTTGGCTATTTGTCAAAATAGTTTGACAAGTATTTTGACTATTTTTAAAGAGGAGTTTTTGTGCAGCATTTAAGATAGAATTTTTATATTTTTAATTTTTGTTTCATTCACATGAGCGTTTCCTATACATAAATACTAGTTGCTATGAATTATAGGTACTCACGTGCAACCTTATAAACAATTATTTGGATTTCCCCCAGAGAATACATAAGCCATTTTCTATGATCTACAACACAACAAAAATAATTTAGGATTTGATGACTGGCCACTGATGGGACATTTTAGTAAAATGCAATGGCCAAACCTGAGTCAATGAGCACATAATTATACATGTATCTGCACATCTTAGAGCACAGAATTAAGAAAAAAAAAAAAAGATCTTCTTGCATTTGTAAAGGCCACTAGGAGTAGAAGAAGACAATGGGAAGTAAAGACAGTACGATAGGAAGTTCCCTAATCTAAGGGAGTGGATCATTACCTAGTTTTCTCCATAAAGTCTTGAGAGACCTGATGATTTGATTATCTGAAAATCCAACCACAATGAGGATAGCTGAGTAGGGGAAACCGTTCATCTTTGCCAGAAGAGGGGATATTAATACTTAACCCAATTTCCCTTTTACAAACTTACAGTTTAATTAGGACACATCGCCCGCCGAATGGGAGAGAGAAAAGGAAGATCGTCTCCCACCGGTTTGAATCAGGGTAGGATGTGCCGTGCTAGTGGTGCATTAGCAGAGCTCGTCCCTGATTCCTCTCGTTTCTTGCACCTCCGGGTGTGCAAAATGGTTCTGTCTTGGGGCCTTTGCTCTCGTGAACCACCGTTAGGGTCTTGTCCCATACTGCCTGACCCCTTGGCAGAGCACAGAGTCGGAGGTACCGTCACAGAGGCCTTTGTGGCATCCCCGAGGAAAGTGTGAAAATGGGGGAGGTGGAGGAGGACAGTTTTCTGCTGGTTTCCTGCCTAGAAGGCGCGAATGTGCCACCTGTTGCGTGTTGAGGGTCTGGGGTGTCCGTGTGTTCCCTACTGGCCGTCAGGTTGGAGTGCACGGTGGAGAAGATGCCACATGCCTCCTGACTATGTGGTGGCTTTATACTTGGCCACACCAGTAGACTGTGGCTCATCAAGCTGTCTATACCTCACTTAGAATTTCTGTGCTGTTTTCCCTCCATTCGTCTTTACGTTGAAACAGTTCACGCAGGTGAAACAATTTCTGAGTTAGAACTTACTTTCTGCTGGTTGCATTTTTAAGCAACTTTAAGTGGTAAAGATAACGAATTAGGGTCTCCCCAGACTTTTGCCACTGGAGTAGAACACAGATACCAAGATCTTCTCTTTTCCTATCGGTGGCAGTAGTATTTTGAGACGTCATTGCATCACATTAAAAAAAAAAAAAAAAGGAAAACGGTTAAGGAAGAGCTTCCCGGCACCAACATATGTTACTTGCATCTGCCTTAATTGGTAACATGAGTCAATATGGCATGTTTTCATTTCCATCAATAAGACCACTCATATCTCAGCACTTTCTCTGAAAATCGGTCTCAAACTAGATTAATGAGACTGTCATCGTGCATGTTGTTGGTGGGGGGAGGGAAGAAAGAACGGGAATGTCTATACAGATTGGACTCAGGGTCTGATTTGTCTTCTAGTCATCTGGAAGGAGTAGGAAACTCTCAAAGAATGAGGGATCATTGGCAAGGCACTAATGAAATCTTTCATTCCCACACAGATGTTTTCAGGGTCCTCAGCATGGAAGGAGAGAGATCCGCTGTTTCCTGTTTGCACAGCCCTAGAGCTTTTGCAAAAATCGCTTTCCAAGTATTTTCGTGTAAACAAACAACAACAAAAGAATCATCCACTTAGCGTCATATTTATAGATCTTTAAAGAATTCGTCCCTCCGATGAAAAGACTAGCTTTCACAACCTCTTTCTAAGTCTCCCAAAAGCCCACACGGCCCTTTTTAATTTTAAAATTCGTCTTGCAAAACTAACCCATATTGGTGAAGCCGTCTTACGTGTATTTGTGATGTACTAAAAAGCATTTCACTTGAGACGTTATGTAGTCACTGTCAATCGGGACATTCTGCAAAGGGGGATGGGTGGGTGATCGTGTTGCACAACTGGCCTCCATGCAGAGTCATTTCAGTCTCTTCCCTGAGCCCCACAGATTTCCCCATGCCCCTGCTGGATTCTAGATGGGCGCACAGGGATTCTTCCCTATGCTTCGGGTCCTCAGAGGGAAGAAAATGCACCAAGTTGATACAGTAAGACAGATTCCTGACCCGGTATCTCCACCATCCAGGACTGGGGGCCTATTTATGCAGGCGTGAGGGAGTCCAAACAGTGCTGTCCCTCTGACCTCAAACACATGCCTTCCCTGCACCTTCTCCACCTTGGCACCCACCATTATGGTTGAATGGCCAGTTGGAAGTGACAATTTTTCGGTGACAAAGACACATAACACTAGTGAGCATAGCGCACACCCTGAGACCACAAAGTGCCAAAGAAGAGCAACATCTTTCTGACTTGTTCTAGACATTGAGCCTTTGACTCTCACCTCTTCTGTCCCAAGACCTGCCTCCTCTTTCTGGCCTTTCTGTTCTTCTTACCTCCAGGGTCATCTCCGGTGATTATACTTACTCCCTCTACATGCAGTAGATCATTTGTCGCTTTCACACGTATCTTAGTTTGTGTCACTCTTTTTCTTAAAACCTTCTAATCATTTCCCATTGATGTTGGAACAAGTGAAACACGCTCCTTCCCACACCCTCCCAGCTCCTAGGCTGCCTGGTTCCTGCCAACCCCACCTACCTCTCCTGATACCATCCTCCTGCTTGTTTACTGTTTCCAGGCAGACCCCAGGCACCAAGAAATGGGAAGAAGTTCAGATTCGGCCATCCATTCCCTGAGAGCTTCACCATCCCAGATAGATTTCATTGTAGAATCCTAAACAGTAAGTGACTGAGGCCACGTGTCAGGTCATAGACCATCCCATCTAGGGTTAGACTGCGGTTTTTCAACTTCAGTCTCCTTGGTATTTGGGGTGCTATTTCCATTTTGCTTAGGACAGTTCCTTGTTGTGGGGGCTGTCCTGTTTGGATGGTGTTGAGTAGCATTCTTGACCTCTTCCTATGAGATACCAGTAGCACCTTCCCCCTCTTCCAGTTGTGATTGCTTATGACCCCAGATATTGTCAAGTGTCCCATGGGGACAAGACTGCTTCCCCCCATTCAGACCACTACCATAGATAGATGATAGATAGATAGATAGATAGATAGATAGATAGATAGATAGATAATGGATAGACGAATGGATAGACAGATGATGGATGGATGGATGGATAGATAGATGATAGAAGGATAGACTGATGGGTAGGTATATACATTATGGATGGATGATTGGATGGATAGATTAGGGATGGACAGATAGATAGATAGATGATAGATGGATAGACTGATGGGTAGGTAGATAGATTATGGATGGATGAATGATGGGTATATAGATTATGGATGGATAGATTATGGTAGGTAGATACATTATGGATGGATGACTGCATGCATAGACAGATGATAGATGGACAGAGGGATAGACAGATGATAGATGGATAGATTGATGGGTAGGTAGATAGATGATGGATGGATGGATGATGGATGGATGGATGATGGATGGGTGGATGAATAGACCAACGACAGAGTCTCTTCTGCTTCGACAGTTTCCAAATCTCAATATTAGGGGCTGAGTCGCTCATTGTGGGAGGCTGTCCTGTGCATTGTAGGGTATTTAACAGCACCCTTGGTCTCTACCCACCAGATGCCACTAACACTCCCCCACCCAGTTGTGACACCCAAACATAAGTGCAGATGCTGTCCATATAATCCAGAAGAGGGAACCTCTGTGTACAGTTGTCTGTTGATTCCATAAGTTAAATGACAAAAAGGAGTCGGAATTACATTTTTTTTTTTTTGCTCTGGGAGATTGTATTTCCTGGAATTTATAGCTGAAAGGTGATGCTTCCTAAAGTTGGCTCTTAGAGGAATGATTCTTGAGTTATCTTGATTTCAGATTCGGGGTCTGGGTTCAGTCACATTTGTGTTTATGAGAAAATTGGACCTGGCAGCCTATGCTGTAGGTATGAGCACTTCACCTGCATTTGTCTATAGGATCTGTTTCCTTTTATCTAGACGATAGGGAGAAGTCAGGCTAGATGTGTTCTATTTCCACAGAAACAGTGGCACAAAGTAACCGCCCTCCAATATAGGAGTTTTCACTCATTTCATCTTTACCAATGTTGATGCAAAAACAAAACCCAAAAACATACCAGAATGTTTACAAATAATTCAGGGAATCCATCAGAAATGGCCACTGGTCCTTGTGAAATAGCCTTCGTCCAGTTCAGGAATATTTGCTGGGTACTTTGACTAGGAATCTGCTAATGGAGCTAGAGGCAATTTTAGACAAAGGAGTGGGATTTAGTTTCTAATGGAAGCTGGTCCAGTTGGCCCTTCCTTGGAAAGATGCACAGGAAAGCATCAGTAATGAGGAATGACACGAGGGTCATTGGCTGCAGAGAATTAGCACGAATGCAAAGAAACAGGCAACTTGGGAAGTAGCTTTGTATTATCACAGAACAAGAGAGAGGAGGGGCTCGGCTCCGGGCTCTCAAGGACCCAACGAGAGGGCTAACCGCCCAACACCAACCCCATATTTTCAGCTTTCCTTTGGACCCTGGAAATGGACATGGACACTAACCAACAACTCTGCTTTGGGAACGGCACCGGTAGACCTCAGAGTCAACATTTTTGCTAAATTGTTCCTAGGCAGGCTGCAGAATCTGCCCCATATGGGATTTAAGCATTCACTGTTTCTTATTCTTTTTTTTTTTTTTTTTTTTTTTTAGATTTAATAGTATACAGGCTTTGTCAGAAACCTCGTTTGCGGGACTGACCAAGTTGGAGCTACTTATGATTCATGGCAACGACATCCCCAGCATCCCCGACGGGGCTTTAAGAGACCTCAGCTCCCTCCAGGTAAACCCTGTGCTTTTACGAGCATCGGTAATTGCGGCCTGTACGATCATTAATGAATAGTGGGAAGTGATACAATGCTCCCTAACGATTAATAAAATCGCCATTTTTTTTTTTAGGTTAAAAACCGGCTTAATGTCCTTATTTCCCTGCCCTTTGTTCTAGTTTCTGTGTCTGTTTGTGGCTTTCTAAATTACTCACAGGACTTTCTGCTCCATCCCCTGTCTTTCTAGGTTTTCAAGATCAGCTACAATAAACTGCGGGTAATCACGGGACAGACCCTGCAGGGGCTCTGGAGCTTAATGAGGCTGCATATGGACCATAACAAGATCGAATTTATCCACCCACAAGCTTTCAAAGGCTTAACATCCCTAAGGCTACTCCACTTAGAGGGAAACCTGCTGCACCAGCTCCACCCCGGCACGTTCTCCACGTTCACGTTTCTGGATTATTTCAGGCTCTCTACCATAAGACACCTCTACCTCGCAGACAACATGATCAGGACCCTTCCCACGGGGATGCTTCAGAACATGCCGCTTCTGGAGAATCTTTACCTGCATGGGAATCCATGGTCGTGTGACTGTGAGATGAAGTGGTTTCTGGAATGGGATGCCAAATCCAAAGGTAAGAGGAGAGCAGAGGGAAGGAAGGTGGCTCAGGGCGGCACATTCCTTACCCTTCTGGAAAGGTTACGTTCTCTGGTGTTGAGACGAGACTTTCTCTTGTCAAATCAGTAGGGTGGGAAACACCTGTGCAAAGTGTGCAACTTAGATGTTAAGACGTCTCTGTTCCATCATGGATGTATCCTTCAGTGAAGTGTAAAGCGGTGATCCTTTAATCAGTTACATACAGTTGACTATGATTGTCTTACATTGAATATCTGGAGTATTACAGGCAGCTTTGGGTTACGTGGAGGATTTTCTGTCCTATGGAGAGGAGTTCAGGAATGCTTAGAAAAGAGAAGGCTAGCAGTGGCTATGACATTATTCTCTCAAGAATGGGGGAGAGGGATGTTCTGCAGTGATTCAGAGAACAAAAAAAAAAAAACAGGAGTGATGTGTAGAAGTTGCAAGACAGTAGATTTTGACTCTAAATAAGGAAGGTTTTATTTTTTTTGTCTTTCTTTTACCCTCTTCCTCGAGCCACACCTTGAACCCCAACCTCGATCCCATTGGGTTTACCATATCCCGTTCTGTTGGCTCACGTCCATCCTCATAGCCTCCAGCCTGGGTGGAGCTCCTTCTGATTCTGGGTGGAGAGTCAGGTGTTCTGGGCATTCTGGGCAGGTCTTTGCAGCCTTGGTCACGCCTCCTTCAGTCGTCTCCACACAGAGCAGTTGTCAGAACAAATTTTCAGAGGGAGCATGTGGCCCTGCCGCACCCCTGCATAACTGTCCACTGGTTTCCCATTGCTCTTGGGATGGAACGCACAGTTCTTACTAGGACTTCCTACACAACCATGTTCCCACCTACTGCCCACCCTCTGCCACATGTGGGCCCTCCCCCTTAGTGTCTGGATGGCTCCGTTGGTAAAGCATCTGACTTCATCCCAGGTCATGATCTCGGGCTGCCCACTTGGCAGGGAGTCAACTTGCCCATCTGCAACTTGTGCTCTCTCTCTCAAATAAATAAATAAAATCTTTAAAAATATTTTAAAAATCACCTTCCTTGAGAGATCTTGCTGTCCTCAATTTCTACTTAGCACCTTGGCCTGTACTCATCTACACACAACTTCCTGCCCACACAACTCATGTCCCACATTCAACTCGTAGGTGATGGCCCTTTCACTGGTTCATTCCCAGTAGGGATGGAAAGAAGAGGGCAGATATCCAGAGGGCTGTAGTCTTCTCCTTTCCCCAGCTTGAGATAGCGTGGCACCATCTACTGCTATGGAAAAGGCATCTAGGTCTGGAGCAGAGAGAAAACATAATTTGGTCTTGTAAGTATCCATGAGAGGAGACTTTGTGGTTTGGAAACAGACACATCAAGCAGAAAACTGGGCGTGGAGTTCATAAGATGTGTGTTGACTGGAGAAGCACATATGGCAGCCATCACCAGATAATGGATGGTGTTGGAAACCTACATGTGGGTGAGGCCATGGATGACGGGGCAGAGCGAGATGGAAGGGGGCCACACTCCATCACTAATGAGTCGGTGAGCAGAGAAAGACAAAACAGAGAAAGAGGCAGAGCAGTGTCCAGATTAGGAGAACATTCTGGAAGACTTGATGTCCAGGAAGCCAAGAGGAGACCGTGAATCCAAAATGTAGACGCTGCCCGAAATGAAAGATTATAGCGACAGAAACCATTATAAAAGGGAGATACGACGTAAGGCAAAAGTGGGTCCTTCAACCTGGAACTGATTTCCTGGGTTGCATTTCTTTGTCCAGATTCTCCTGGACCTTTGGAGAAGGTAAGTTGTATAATGTGTGAGAAGAGAGTTGTTTCAGAGTAAGACTTAAAAATACTTTTGAAGGTAGTTTTTTGTTATCCATGGTCAAGTAGTTCTACAGCGGTGGTGCGTTTCCACAGTCTGTGCTGAATTGATTTAAGGTCATTGGTGAAGTCACAGCAATGAGAGAAGCCTGAAATCATTATGGCCACGAGCCGACGTGATAAAGATGCACACAAAGCCTGTCTCCTCTGGCCGTGTGCAAGGCAGGCCGTTCTTAGGTTCGTTAACTCATCGCATGTTTGTTTGCTTGCCTGTTTTAGGGACTCTGAAGTGTAAGAAGGACAAAGCCTACGAAGGTGGCCAGTTATGCGCCATGTGCTCTGCTCCCCAAAAATTGCACAAACAAGAGATTCACAAGCTGAAGGACATCACCTGCCTGAAGCCTTCCATCGAGTCTCCCCTGAGACAGAACCGGAGCAGCAGCAGCGAGGAGGAGCAGGGACAAGAAGAGGATAGTGAGGGCCAGCTCTCCCTGGAGGGGTTCCAATTCCCCCCGTGGAACATCTCTTTGAATATGACCGACGAGCACGGGAACACGGTGAACTTGGTCTGTGACATCAAGAAGCCCATGGATGTGTACAAAATTCACTTGAACCAGACGGACCCTCAAGAGATTGATATAAATGCAACGGTTGCCCTGGACTTCGAGTGTCCGATGACACGGGAAAACTACGAGAAGCTGTGGAAACTGATCGCGTATTACAGTGAGGTCCCTGTGAAGCTGAACCAAGAACTTACGCTCAGCAAAGACCCCAAGGTCACCTACCAGTACAGGCAAGACGCCGATGAGGACGCCCTTTACTACACGGGCGTCAGAGCCCACGTTCTCGCAGAACCAGAGTGGGTCATGCAGCCGTCCATAGACATCCAACTCAACCGACGTCAGAGTACGGCCAAAAAGGTGCTGCTCTCCTATTATTCCCACCATTCATTAACGATGCCCGCCAAAGAGGCAGCACAGTCTCGGAGCAGAAGCTGGGTGATGATCGAGCCCAGCAGAGCAGTGCAGAGAGCTCAGACTGTCTTGGAAGGGAGCCCGTGCCAGCTGAGCTGCAACGTGAAGGCCTCTGAAAGTCCATCCATCTTCTGGGTGCTCCCGGATGGGTCTGTGCTGAAAGCGCCCTTGGAGGACCAGGATGGCAGGTTCTCCATCCTCACCAGCGGCTGGCTGAGGATCAAATCAACGGAGCAGTCGGACTCGGGTTTGTACCAGTGCATTGCTCAGGTGAGGGATGAAATGGACCGGATGGTGTACAGGGTCCTTGTGCAACCACCTGCCACTCAGCCATCTGATAGTCATACAATGACAATTCAGAAGAACCCAGGGGAGCCAGTGATGTTGCCTTGCAGTGCGCTGGCTATACCCGAGGCCCAGCTCAGCTGGGTTCTTCCAAACAGAAGGATAATTAATAATCTGGCTAACACGTCACATGCCTACATGTTGGCAAATGGAACTCTTTCCATCCCAAAGGTCCAAGTCAGTGATGGCGGTTTCTACAGGTGCGTGGCTGTCAACCAGCAAGGGGCGGATCATTTTACTGTGGGGCTCACGGTGAATAAGAAAGGATCCGGCCGGTCATCCAAAAAGGGCAGACGCCCGGGTGGGAAGACTCTTCCCAGGGTGCCGGGAGACGTCGTGGAGGACGAAGGCGGTTCAGGCATAGGAGATGAAGAGAACGCTCCAAGGAGAGAGCTCCACACAAAGGACCAGGAGCTACTCATCAAGACAAAAGACGATGCCGTCACCGGAGGTAAGAAGACCAAGAAAGGGCGAAGAAAACTCAAACCGTGGAAGAATTCTGAAAAAGAACCAGAGACGAATATCGCAGAAGGTCGCAGAGTGTTTGAGTCCAGGCGGAGGATAAATATGGCAAACAAACAGATTAATCCAGAGCATTGGGCAGATATTTTGGCCAGAGTACGTGGGAAGAACCTTCCCAAGGGAACTGAAATAGCCCAGGTGGTCAAAACCACCACTCCTCCATCCGTGAATCCAGAAGTGACACCTCTTCTGCCTGCCGTTCCGCCTCCCTCAGTATCACCCGCACGGACCACAATCAGTGTCGAAGAAACCTCAGCAGATGCATCTCTGTTTGGTGAGGAAGACCAGGGCTCCAGCACCGTGTCCTCAACCAGGTCAGGACCAGAAAGTGGGCACGGTGGAGTGATTCTTGCTGAACCCCGAGTGACAAGCACACATCTGGAAGAATTCATTGACCACGACTTTTCTAAGAGCGAGGATACAACTCCCACTGAGGCTGGGCCACCGTGGGCTACAGCCACCACCCTGAGGGCCACGCCTCTTGAATCCTCTCCTACTGCGCAGCCCCTGGACATGGTCTACGAAGAGCAGGCCGGTGAAAGCACAGCCACAGAGGGCTGGCCTGCAGTAGATGCTGGATCCATGGCGGAGCCCACGTCAAGCGAGTATGAGGCCCCACTGGGTGCCATCTCCTTGGCTGAGTCTGAGACCGTACCATATGTTCAGCCAGATTTGGAGGCCAACCCACAACCAGATGAAGAGAACATGAAAGAGGTCACCTCCACTCACTTTACACCGACTACCACTTTGTGGGGTGTTGACTCCAGGACATCCCAACCATCAGCAGGGCTCACGTTAGGGGAGCCAGATGCCCCGTCACGAGGACATCCACGGGGACAAACAGATGACACCCGGCTTGGGAAAGGTGCTTTAAGCACTCAAGACAACCCGCGGGTGGAAAAGGGTCCAGAGGACACTTCTGAGAAGACACTCGGGGAAGAAGATATGCCAGAGAGAGACCCAACAGACTCCAGGAGTCCTGAAGGAATGGGAAAACGAGTCGAATCGACCACTCGGCTTGACTCTACCCCAGGAGTGGATGGCATCACTCTCTTTACATCTTCCAGGGGAACCACGCTGGGAGCTCTCCTAGACAGAGACGCCCCCGCAGTAGCAACAGTGATGCCGGCGGAAAAGACCACGTCGTCTCCGGGGCTGACCACTCACCCTTCACGAAAGAGACCCAACGGGAGGAGGAGATTACGCCCTCAGAGATTCCGGAACCGCCAGAAGCAAACCCATGTGCCCACGACTTTTGCCCCAACAACGGAGGCTTTCTCTACTCAACCTACTCGAGTACCCGAAACAAAGGCTCCAGGCCACGTGGGGAGCACACCGGCCCCAACATCTCGGGTTGACGGCACAGTTGGTGTCGCCAAGCAGCCGGAGACAGAGAAGCAGGCCGAACCCATATCCAGGGGAACCTCACGAAGGAAACACGGGAAGAGGCCGAATAAACACCGCTACTCCACTTCTACGGGGAGCCTTCCAGCCTCTGTGTCCTCGCCCGGCCCTTCCCCGGAAAATAAACATAATCATGTCGTTGCCACTTTGGAAGCTGTACTCTTATCTACGACCATTTCCCTGACAACCGGGGACCCACGCGGGACGGCTACAGCGAAAGATTCTGCGACAACTGCCACGGAAAGACTCTCACCACCCAATCAATTCCAAGAGACAACTGCAGTCACCTATATGCCTGTATCGGAAGGAAGAGAAATGGATTATGGCGTCGCAATCACCTTAAAAGGCCTTAAAACCAACAGCTCGGGCCCTGACGACTCCTTCACGAGTGTTGCATCACCTTCTGGCTCTGAGGTGGCCACTGTGGGAGAACGTCAGGGGGAATTGGCTCCATCCGGCTTTCCAGAGACCTCACGCTGGAATCCCCCAAGCACAGCCCAGCCTGGGAGGCTGCAGACGGACACGCCTGTTCCCAGCTCTGTGGAAACCCTTACGGACTCACCCTTTCCTAAACAGTTGGAGGATGTGGGTGTTCCCTCCCAGTTTCCACCACCGGTTGCAGCCTCTACACTGTTTCAACGAGAAGAAGTGGTTGCTTCAACCACTGTGTCGAGCCTACGAGTCGAGCCGTCTTCAATGGAGTCAGAAACCCCCATCCGTGCTCAAGATCATCACGCAACCACTCCAGCTGAAGTTAGACCTCCTGCTCCCATAGCAGAGCCGGCATCCCCATCCCCGGCCACCACTCTTGTGTCCTCGGTTCAGGCCTTCACAGAGCCCACACCTCTTACTTCAAAGACACTTCCAACATCGACGGATTCCAGGGAAAATGTTCTCTTGAACTATGTGGGGATCACAGAGGCCAAGGCACCCCCAGTGAATAGTGAGGGAACGCGGCACATACTGACGCCGAATGAATTATCCACCCCTTCTTCCAACCAGGATAAAGTTCACTCCGCTCCAAAGCATGGATTGGAAAAGGAAGCATTTGACGGAAAGACCCAAAACAGTCTTCCACATGGGCCCGATGGTAAGCACCAGGGCGGGAGAGCCCCAGTCTTCCACCAGCCAGCCGGGATTCCTGCCAAACCGATCCCGCCGAGAGGGACGGCGAGGCCACCCCACACGGCCACGGAAGGCTCCTTTAGATACGTGGTGACTTTCCATCCCCCTCGTCACTGGACCAACAAACCAGAAATAACGGCCTATCCCTCAAGGATCTTGCCAGAGAAGAAGCACTCAACGACGCCAAGACCACCAAGTACGACGACTCCCATTGTTCCGGCGCCTAAGCCCAAACCTGGCGTCCCCACGAAGTTTACTGACCAAGGGCCGGACCGATTCAACGCCAACTCCAAAGTATTTGGAAATAACAACATC